>NC_060121.1:803466914-803781289 GCF_021461395.2 Schistocerca americana
ACCTTCCGCCGACCACTGGCGACAACATCGATGTACTGTGAAGACCTCACGCCCCACGTGTTGAGCAATTCGGCGGTACGTCCACCCGGCCTCCCGCATGCCCACTATACGCCCTCGCTCAAAGTTCGTCAACTGCACATACGGTTCACGTCCATGCTGTCGCGGCATGCTACCAGTGTTAAAGACTGCGATGGAGCTCCGTATGCCACGGCAAACTGGCTGACACTGACGGCGGCGGTGCACAAATGCTGCGCAGCTAGCGCCATTCGACGGCCAACACCGCGGTTCCTGGTGTGTCCGCTGTGCCGTGCGTGTGATCATTGCTTGTACAGCCCTCTCACAGTGTCCGGAGCAAGTATGGTGGGTCTGACACCCAGGTGTCAATGTGTTCTTTTTTCCATTTCCAGGAGTGTATATATATCACCGGTTGTCGTATGACTATTACAAGATTATAACTAATGTTAGTCTGGTTGGGAATTTGGTAAGCTAGACTGGATACCTGGTGAAACAGTTGCGCAGTAATGCAAGGTGAACTTCCCCATACAGCTCACAGCTTTTAAACCGCTTTTATTGTCTAGCAGTACCGCTTTCATAGCAAATTAAAGTAACAACGTTACAAGATACGACTGTCACCCGTGACAGTGGGTTTCAAACCCGACAGTTAACACCTCTTTCAGTGACTACCTCCATAACAAGCATATTCCAATGAACATTGTGAACTAACTGGGTGCAGTATGCCTTTGGGGTTGGGAATATCGCAAATGGCCATTACTCAGAGTTCCTTTAATGGGACAAACAATACAAAAACTGGACAGGCATTGACTAAAGGTTTCCGTTGTGGCCCAACGAGTCGTGATTTTGTCTCCTCTCAGATGAATCGTTGAGCAAACTACATCACTGGGACACAAAGAGCTTTAACCGACATTGTGTGTGGAGGGTGTATTTCAGGCAGGAAACAATTCTGTGATATTCTGGGTTGCGTTCTATGCCTTAAGCTGGATCCAGTGCAGAAGGTTACCGTGAAAGTGAATCAGATTGTTTATTTCAGCATTATTGATGCTTACAATGTCTGTGTTTGTACTGTACATGTATCTTCACATTACAGTGTCTTTCAGATATGCATGCATGCCTTAAGGAACAGACAATATACGGACGATTGCAGCTGTGGTAAAAATTGCGAAATGGATTCGCACTTTGCGAATCCGGGTAGACGTGAGATGATACCATACAGACACAATAGAAACACAGACATTGTAAGCTTCAGCGATGTATCCGTCCCTCAATGGGCTAATACATATTTCCCTGCCAATGAAGGAATCACAAAATGTGTGAGAATAGTGTTCGGACTCTTTGACATAAGCAGGTTTGGATTAGTCCTGGAGGCGTGCCCGGATGACCGAAATGGTTAACATGACAGCTCACGATAAGCGAGAGATCCGGGCTCGATTCCTGGCCCGGTACAAACAGCTGACTTCAATCCAGCTTCATCAAACGCGAATCCATTCCGTTACAGTTCAACATTCCCTGTTGCAAAGTGGCGCCCCTTCAACAACTTTATAGTGGAACGCAGTAGACTCTAAAGTCTTCCAAGACAACGACAGCTGTGTTCACAGGTCTGCATGTATACGTTCGTTGGTTGGTGAACACTCACGCAGCATATCCTCCCTCGACTGGCCTACTACATTGCCCGACTTTAATGCCACAGAAAACGTTTGAGATTATTTGCGACGTTGGGTAAAACGAAGAAAGCACATCCCCTCAATCTGGTAGCTATACAGGATCTAATCAAGAAGTGTCTTCAACCGAAGATGCCACAACTGGAAAAAATCGAGTCTCTTCCAAGGCCAGACGATTCCATTACCAAAACAAGAGGCAGTGTCAAATGATACTAGAAGTCTTATTGAGTGAATAACGAGCTCCGGCTTGCTTACCGAAGTGACACTTGGTTAGAAGGGACCGTGAGGTGTAATACCAACGGTGATCACATGTCGGAGGTTACAAAAAAAAAAAAAAAAAAAAAAAAAAAAAAAACTGCAAATTTTCTCTTTTTACGGAATTATTACTGGAAATTAGCGTAAAAATTTAAGCCTGTGTTCAGTATTAACTTGTTGTGAGTTAACCAATATATCGGTACTAGGGATTTATGAGCATTTAGATGTAAATACAGTCGTTTCAGCCAGTGTCAACGAACTACTGGAGAGGTATGTAGCGACGTCCTCCACCCTGTCAACTGTCACGTCACTAAAATTTCAACATACACGGACGTGGTGAATGCCCAACAATATGGACCAGTATTCATTAATGCAACAATTGCAAAGATGAGAACAATTGAATTCTTAACGAATGACGACCCCTGCACTGCGCAACTATTCCACCTCGTCCATACTGTAGCACATCTTAAGCAATGGTGATTGGTTTTAACGTATAAGAGACATTCAAATGGAAAGGAGATAGAAAAAATAAGTGAACTGTTTATTAATTCAAAAGTAATCGCCACTTTTATTAATGAATTTACCCTATCATTAAATAAGATGTTGAATGCCTTCATGGGGAAGTGTTTACAGACGTGAAGCTCTTGACCCAAAGCAAATCGAGGGCCACGAACGTCTTTCATTAGAGATCCAAAAATATGGAAATCACATGTGCAGCGATCGAGACTGTATTCAGGAAGTGTAAGGGCTCGCCAGTGAAACTTCTGCAGCGTACTCGAAACGACCTTGGTGGGATGTGGCTCGCTTTACTACTAACGGTATAGTTCTATCGTTATAGAGATTCTTTACTAAAAACTGAACTAACTCCCATCCCAAATGGCGTTCGAGGGCACAGAAGTAACACGTCACACCGACACTGACTGAAACGACCGCTGCCATCCGTCTCGTCAGAACTTCCGTCACTTCTGACTTCTGACTGATCAGTCCTGGAGGCACTGACCAATCTTAAGACTCTGCCTGTGGTATCAAGCCTCACCTCCAGTCATATGACAGGAGAGACAACACCTGGTTCCTTCAACTCAAAGTTTTCCACTAGTTTTAGCATTCAAAATTATAACATGACGTCCCTAGAGTGTGGACCGGGAGGAAAAAATTACCGTCACCTCACGCTTAAAACTTCTGGGTAGATGACTGTCGCAATTGACTGGCGCTACGGACCAGCTTCGAAAATTACATTCAACTGCCTTTCCCAGACTGCTACAGAAAAGTTAAACTAAGGAATGCTCCTGAATTCATTCAGTCACATGCGCTGTAATTAGACCCAGATTCATTGAATCAAGCGATCATTCACGTTTTGGACAGGTACGTTGCGTGCTGAATGTCGACTATTGTAAAAATGAGAATGAAACACCCTCAGTTCCGGTTTACAGCGTGATCTTCTTGCCTGTCATAAAAAATATGAGAAGTTGTAGCTAGAGAAAAGATGCTCTGCCTACATGATCAGACCTTGAAATTGTAAAACCATAAAATTATATGTAAAGTTGATTGATACCGCTTTCACTATAAATTACCAATACAGAGTTCTGTGGATTGGTTTCAATAACAGCGTAAAGTCGTTCAGTAGACTGACGTTTCCTTAACATCTGCTGAAGATCCAGAGGTGGCAGCCAGCAGCCTATACGTCAACCAGTGGCCATACAGGCCTAAAATATTTTCGTCATATAGATGGATGAGGTCTCACTGACGTCAAATAGTTACTCTCTACGTAGGATCAAATCTGATCTCTAGTGCCACCTAGGAAGGCGGGAGACAGGTGTCAAACACGGAGTTATATGAATGACTTCAAAAGGTAAAGATTAACATCAAGAGGTAGTGAAGCTGATAAATCACCACATTGGAGATACGATATTTGCTTTAATACGCCACCAAGTAAGAAAGATGGCGTAACGAGTGGGAAGGGCCGTACCGTATAATCGGAAAGACACACCAAATACAGTAGAGCTGAAGGCACCCATTTCAAAGTTGTAAGAAGAAAAGTATTTCCTTCATCTACTCTTCAAGCATTAGGCATTTGCTTTTTGCGCGGAAGGTATTATTTAGGATCTATTACTACCTAGTACAGACAAAATTTTAAACGGAATGTTGAACAACCTAGCACATTTCATCTGTTAGCTATAATGCGGCGAAATATGCACCGTAGGAGAGAGAGAGAGAGAGAGAGAGAGAGAGAGATCGAGAGGGGTCGAGAGAGATCGAGAGGGGTCGAGAGAGATCGAGAGGGGTCGAGAGAGATCGAGAGGGGTCGAGAGAGATCGAGAGGGGTCGAGAGAGATCGAGAGGGGTCGAGAGAGATCGAGAGGGGTCGAGAGAGATCGAGAGGGGTCGAGAGAGATCGAGAGGGGTCGAGAGAGATCGAGAGGGGTCGAGAGAGATCGAGAGGGGTCGAGAGAGATCGAGAGGGGTCGAGAGAGATCGAGAGGGGTCGAGAGAGATCGAGAGGGGTCGAGAGAGGTCGAGAGGGGTCGAGAGAGGTCGAGAGGGGTCGAGAGAGGTCGAGAGGGGTCGAGAGAGGTCGAGAGGGGTCGAGAGAGGTCGAGAGGGGTCGAGAGAGGTCGAGAGGGGTCGAGAGAGGTCGAGAGGGGTCGAGAGAGATCGAGAGGGGTCGAGAGAGGTCGAGAGGGGTCGAGAGAGGTCGAGAGGGGTCGAGAGAGGTCGAGAGGGGTCGAGAGAGGTCGAGAGGGGTCGAGAGAGGTCGAGAGGGGTCGGGAGAGATCGAGAGGGGTCGGGAGAGATCGAGAGAGGTCGGGAGAGATCGAGAGGTCGGGAGAGATCGAGAGGTCGGGAGAGATCGAGAGGTCGGGAGAGATCGAGAGGTCGGGAGAGATCGAGAGGTCGGGAGAGATCGAGAGGTCGGGAGAGATCGAGAGGTCGGGAGAGATCGAGAGGTCGGGAGAGATCGAGAGGTCGGGAGAGATCGAGAGGTCGGGAGAGATCGAGAGGTCGGGAGAGATCGAGAGGTCGGGAGAGATCGAGAGGTCGGGAGAGATCGAGAGGTCGGGAGAGATCGAGAGGTCGGGAGAGATCGAGAGGTCGGGAGAGATCGAGAGGTCGGGAGAGATCGAGAGGTCGGGAGAGATCGAGAGGTCGAGAGAGATCGAGAGGTCGAGAGAGATCGAGAGGTCGAGAGAGATCGAGAGGTCGAGAGAGATCGAGAGGTCGAGAGAGATCGAGAGGTCGAGAGAGATCGAGAGGTCGAGAGAGATCGAGAGGTCGAGAGAGATCGAGAGGTCGAGAGAGATCGAGAGGTCGAGAGAGATCGAGAGGTCGAGAGAGATCGAGAGGTCGAGAGAGATCGAGAGGTCGAGAGAGATCGAGAGGTCGAGAGAGATCGAGAGGTCGAGAGAGATCGAGAGGTCGAGAGAGATCGAGAGGTCGAGAGAGATCGAGAGGTCGAGAGAGATCGAGAGAGATCGAGAGAGATCGAGAGAGATCGAGAGAGGTCGAGAGAGATCGAGAGGTCGAGAGAGATCGAGAGGTCGAGAGAGATCGAGAGGTCGAGAGAGATCGAGAGGTCGAGAGAGATCGAGAGGTCGAGAGAGGTCGAGAGGTCGAGAGAGGTCGAGAGAGATCGAGAGAGGTCGAGAGAGATCGAGAGGTCGAGAGAGATCGAGAGGTCGAGAGAGATCGAGAGGTCGAGAGAGATCGAGAGGTCGAGAGAGATCGAGAGGTCGAGAGAGATCGAGAGGTCGAGAGAGATCGAGAGGTCGAGAGAGATCGAGAGGTCGAGAGAGATCGAGAGGTCGAGAGAGATCGAGAGGCCGAGAGAGATCGAGAGGCCGAGAGAGATCGAGAGGCCGAGAGAGATCGAGAGGCCGAGAGAGATCGAGAGGCCGAGAGAGATCGAGAGGCCGAGAGAGATCGAGAGGCCGAGAGAGATCGAGAGGCCGAGAGAGATCGAGAGGCCGAGAGAGATCGAGAGGCCGAGAGAGATCGAGAGGCCGAGAGAGATCGAGAGGCCGAGAGAGATCGAGAGGCCGAGAGAGATCGAGAGGCCGAGAGAGATCGAGAGGCCGAGAGAGATCGAGAGGCCGAGAGAGATCGAGAGGCCGAGAGAGATCGAGAGGCCGAGAGAGATCGAGAGGCCGAGAGAGATCGAGAGGCCGAGAGAGATCGAGAGGCCGAGAGAGATCGAGAGGCCGAGAGAGATCGAGAGGCCGAGAGAGATCGAGAGGCCGAGAGAGATCGAGAGGCCGAGAGAGATCGAGAGGCCGAGAGAGATCGAGAGGCCGAGAGAGATCGAGAGGCCGAGAGAGATCGAGAGGCCGAGAGAGATCGAGAGGCCGAGAGAGATCGAGAGGCCGAGAGAGATCGAGAGGCCGAGAGAGATCGAGAGGCCGAGAGAGATCGAGAGGCCGAGAGAGATCGAGAGGCCGAGAGAGATCGAGAGGCCGAGAGAGATCGAGAGGCCGAGAGAGATCGAGAGGCCGAGAGAGATCGAGAGGCCGAGAGAGATCGAGAGGCCGAGAGAGATCGAGAGGCCGAGAGAGATCGAGAGGCCGAGAGAGATCGAGAGGCCGAGAGAGATCGAGAGGCCGAGAGAGATCGAGAGGCCGAGAGAGATCGAGAGGCCGAGAGAGATCGAGAGGCCGAGAGAGATCGAGAGGCCGAGAGAGATCGAGAGGCCGAGAGAGATCGAGAGGCCGAGAGAGATCGAGAGGCCGAGAGAGATCGAGAGGCCGAGAGAGATCGAGAGGCCGAGAGAGATCGAGAGGCCGAGAGAGATCGAGAGGCCGAGAGAGATCGAGAGGCCGAGAGAGATCGAGAGGCCGAGAGAGATCGAGAGGCCGAGAGAGATCGAGAGGCCGAGAGAGATCGAGAGGCCGAGAGAGATCGAGAGGCCGAGAGAGATCGAGAGGCCGAGAGAGATCGAGAGGCCGAGAGAGATCGAGAGGCCGAGAGAGATCGAGAGGCCGAGAGAGATCGAGAGGCCGAGAGAGATCGAGAGGCCGAGAGAGATCGAGAGGCCGAGAGAGATCGAGAGGCCGAGAGAGATCGAGAGGCCGAGAGAGATCGAGAGGCCGAGAGAGATCGAGAGGCCGAGAGAGATCGAGAGGCCGAGAGAGATCGAGAGGCCGAGAGAGATCGAGAGGCCGAGAGAGATCGAGAGGCCGAGAGAGATCGAGAGGCCGAGAGAGATCGAGAGGCCGAGAGAGATCGAGAGGCCGAGAGAGATCGAGAGGCCGAGAGAGATCGAGAGGCCGAGAGAGATCGAGAGGCCGAGAGAGATCGAGAGGCCGAGAGAGATCGAGAGGCCGAGAGAGATCGAGAGGCCGATAGAGATCGAGAGGCCGAGAGAGATCGAGAGGCCGAGAGAGATCGAGAGGCCGAGAGAGATCGAGAGGCCGAGAGAGATCGAGAGGCCGAGAGAGATCGAGAGGCCGAGAGAGATCGAGAGGCCGAGAGAGATCGAGAGGTCGAGAGAGATCGAGAGGTCGAGAGCGATCGAGAGCGATCGAGAGGGGTCGAGAGCGATCGAGAGGGGTCGAGAGAGAGAACAAGGGAAGATGGATTATAAATGGAAAAAAATATTCGATGGAGTGATAAAACGTGTGATCACAACAAGAGGTGTTTCTTCAGGACACGATACTGACTCGAAATAAGAAGCAATCATTACTCAAGCACAAGAAGACGATGTCATAACCAAAGAGGACTACTCACACAAAGACAAAGGTGCAAGAAACTTTTGCAGAAAAACAATAACAGACATGCCTTGAATCAATGAATGATATAACCAGAGAGCTTATGTCAGCAGCCTGTTAGGACAATGGATGTACATTGTGATGAAATCCAAGGGATACCTCCTAACGCCAAGTCGGACATACTTTGTCCCAGACCAGCATGACGTTTCAGTGACTCAAATTGTCGCTGAAAGTCCTCTGCAGATATTCTGAGCCATGCTGCCTCTATAGCAGTCCGTGATTGCCCAAGTGCTGGAGGTGCAGGATTTTGTGCCGTGGACTGACCTCTAGATTATTCGATGGGATTTATGTCGGGCGCTGAAACTGTCCAGAATGTTCTTCAAGCCAATCGCGAACTGTGGAACTGTGATGGCACATGCGAACATGGAATCGATCAACGCCGGCTAATGGTCTGCAAGTAGCCGAACATAACCATTTCCAGTGAATGTTCGATTCAGCTGGACCAGATGATCCAGTCCTTTCCATGTAACAACAGTCCAAGCCATTATGGAGTAACCAACAGCTTGCACAGTCCATTCTTGACAATTTGAGTCAATGGTTTCGTTGCGTCTGTGCCATCTCGAGCCTTACCGTCAGCTCTTACAAAGTGAAATCGCGACTCACCTGACCAGGTCACAGATTTCCAGCCTTTCCAGTTTTATAGGGTCCTACCGATATGGTCACGAGCGCAGGAGAGGCGATGTCGTGCTGCCATAGGCTATTAACACCAGACTTCGCAGCGCTGTACTAACGGATCTATTCGTCGTACGTCCCACATTGATTTCTGCGATTATTAGACGCAATGTTGCTTGTCTGTTAACAATGATAACTCTACGGAAACACCGCTGCTCTCGGACGTTAAGTGGAGACCGGTGGCCACTGCGTTATCCGTGGTGACAGTTATTGGCCGAAATTCGGTATACTACACAGACTCTTGACACTGTGGACCACGGAATATTGATATCCCCAACTATATCCGAAATGGAACGTCCTAAGTATTATTCCGGGATCAGAGTTCGTTAACTCCCGTCGCGCAGCCGTATTCACGTCGTAAATCTTTTCACATGAAGCAAATGAGTAAAATGACAGCTCTGCGAATGCATTGGGATATTATACATGTACACGCGACACTACCACTATCTGCATGTTGGAATACCGCTATCCTGACTTTCGTCACCGCGATGTGTATCCACGTCAAAGGTATATGATTATACTCTTTCCTATTGTTCATGTGGTTGATGTAGTTTCGTTAATCTGTAAATTTTATTGCGCACCAGTTCATATTAAGATCGGCGCAGATCCACAGAAAGAGCACCTCTCAATATTATTTCTATACTTTACATCATTTTTCTATTAGTGATTTCAGTTATATGCCACGGCTTTAATGAACTCTGCAGTAGGTACTAATTATTGGAAGCAGGGGAATGGTAATTATTTCTGTTTTTCTTAGATGTACAGTTACGAGTGGAAGTGTTCTCGTAAGATGCATGCCTTCTAATGCCGTGACCAAATCACTCCCAAATGGAGCTAAAGTGTTTTCCTTGGGGTTCGGTTTATGATTTGACAAGTGTTTTACCACTGTGGCAACGTACCGATGGTCCAGTGCCTTATTTTGTTTTAGCTTTTCTTTTAACCGATATAATCCTCCAAACATAAATGAACTACATATTTTGACTTAGGTGCCATGTAAATCCCATCCCCAACCATAGAATATCTTGAATATTATTTAAACTCTGTGCATTTGCTTTTTTACTTCATTTTTATATCTCTGCTGTTTTTGCACATATACAGTGAATTAATTTTTGTGTAAAAGAGCATTATTCCACCCGATTTTGTTGTTTTTTATCGTGTTCAGCATGTTCCGACTTAATTTTCTCGCATCTATGCATTTTATATACACGGAAATTAATTTTCTGCAAACCAGGAAGCCCCACTGGCCCCTACATCCCGCTAACGCAGCCGGAGTGTTTTTATTTATTTTTTGTTCTCTAGGAGTTCTACGAATTTGTGAAAGCGGTTTTTTGCTACGTGCTGATTGCATACTGTCATTCAGTCGTAACTTTACCTTTATACATTTTAAATTATGCTCCCGCACCATTGAATGCTACTGTGCATGGTCGCTTGGCTTTTTAGCTTAGTAACCTACAACGCACTACCTGTGTGGTTTAGGGTGAATGGTCTTTTATCACATGTGAATCAACGGCCGCAGTGTACGTGGTGATTATTATTAAAGATAAACTTTCAAAACGCTGTAGAAATAACACTATTGGTCAGAATGACGTCAAATTGCAACAGAGGGGAGGGGGAAAACGTATGGCAGAAGATAAAAAATGGTGTGAAAATCGATCAATAGATGGCGCTGTATGTGTCAGAATACATATATGGAAGCACCTGTCATGCGCACGACCCATTGAAGTTGGTATAAACACGACTGGATAACAGCTTTTCCTCTTTCCGCGTCTGCGACGTGCGGCATGATTGTTTAAATGCAGGATCGCGCTCTGCTCGTAAAGCTGTATTTCAAGAATGATGAATGTGCACGCGTCGCACTGCAGAAGTTCCGGGTACCGAAGGGTTTGGAAAAATGCGTTGGTGTGACGACTGCCTTGGGTCTAGAGAAAATGATTCGGATATTCGAAAAGAGAGGTTCTTTAGGCGTGCAGCCTGGTAGAGGGAGGAAACGAACTGATTCGACGTCATTGGAAGCAGTGGCCGCAGCAATGCAGTAGGAGATGAGTGGTGGCGTCCAAACGTGTAGTGCACGGACAATTGGTTCAAATGGCTCTGAGCACTATGGGACTCAACTTCTGAGGTCATTAGTCCCCTAGAACTTAGAACTAGTTAAACCTGACTAACCTAAGGACATCACAAACATCCATGCCCGAGGCAGGATTCGAACCTGCGACCGTAGTGGTCTTGCGGTTTCAGACTGCAGAGCCTTTAACCGCACGGCCACTTCGGCCGGCCACGGATAATTGCCCGAACATTGAACATACCCGTGAACACGGTGCGTAAAATTCTACGAAACATCCTTCTTTGCTATCCATTCGAAATTACCCATGTGCACGAGTTGCTTCCTGTTCACCTGCCAGCAAGAGAGAACTCTGTTTTGGAATTTCTTGCTCGCATGGAAGTGGACAATGATTGACCATGGAAGATTTCATGGGCAGATCAAGCCCACTTCCATCTGACAAAATATTTCAGTTCACTGAATTGTTGAGTATGGGCAACGGAAAATCCACACGCAAATCAATCAGTACCACATCATCCTGTGTGGTGTGTGTTTACGGCAGCATTTATCCTAGGGCCATATTTTTTCGAAGAGATAGGTTTTTCTGGTCCTGTTACCTGTATCGTCACTGGTAAGCTCTATGAGTGTCTTTTGCGCAACAATGTCATGCCAGCTCTCCAACAGTGTGGGTGTGCGGATGGGATAATTTTCATTCAAATCCAGTTGAGGAGATGCTGAAGCTCCATTTCGGAAATGCTAAACTTATCAGCCGCCATCTCCCTACAGCCTGGTCGTCTGATCGTCCCGATCACCTGATCTTAATCCGTGTGACTTACGGCTTTGAGACGTCTTTTTTTTTTTTTTTTTTTTTTTTTTTTTTTTTTTTTTTTTTTTTTTTTTTTTTTCATCATCAGTCTACTGACTGGTTTGATGCGGCCCGCCACGAATTCCTTTCCTGTGCTAACCTCTTCATCTCAGAGTAGCAATTGCAACCTACGTCCTCAATTATTTGCTTGACGTATTCCAATCTCTGTCTTCCTCTACAGTTTTTGCCCTCTACAGCTCCCTCTAGTACGATGGAAGTCATTCCCTCATGTCTTAGCAGATGTCCTATCATCCTGCCCCTTCTCCTTATCAGTGTTTTCCACATATTCCTTTCCTCTCCGATTCTGCGTAGAACCTCCTCATTCCTTACCTTATCAGTCCACCTAATTTTCAACATTCGTCTGTAGCGCCACATCTCAAATGCTTCGATTCTCTTCTGTTCCGATTTTTCCACAGTCCATGTTTCACTACCATACAATGCTGTACTCCATACGTACA
This sequence comes from Schistocerca americana, assembly GCF_021461395.2. Taxonomy (NCBI): domain Eukaryota; kingdom Metazoa; phylum Arthropoda; class Insecta; order Orthoptera; family Acrididae; genus Schistocerca; species Schistocerca americana. The sequence goes on from NC_060121.1 coordinate 803,478,638, forward strand.
TCCTCAGAAATTTCTTCCTCAAATTAAGGCCGGTATTTGATATTAGTAGACTTCTCCTGGCCAGAAATGCCCTTTTTATCGTAGCGAGTCTGCTTTTGATGTCCTCCTTGCTCCGTCTGTCATTGGTTATTTTACTGCCTAGTTAGCAGAATTCCTTAACTTCACTGACTTCGTGACCATCAATCCTGATGTTAAGTTTCTCGCTGTTCTCATTTCTACTACTTCTCATTACCTTCGTCTTTCTCCGGTTTACTCTCAAACCATACTGTGTACTCATTAGACTGTTCATTCCGTTCAGCAGATCATTTAATTCTTCTTCACTTTCACTCAGGATAGCAATGTCATAGCGAATCGTATCATTGATATCCTTTCACCTTGTATTTTAATTCCACTGCTGAACCTTACTTTTATTTCCATCATTGCTTCCTCTATGTACAGATTGAAGAGTAGGGGCGAAAGGCTACAGCCTTGTCTTGCTCTATTCTTAATACGAGCACTTCGTTCTTGATCGTCCACTCTTATTATTCCCTCTTGGTTGTTGTACATTTTGTATATGACCCGTCTCTCCCTATAGCTTACCCCTACTTTTTCAGAATCTCGAACAGCTTGCACCATTTTATATTGTCGAACTCTTTTTCCAGGTCGACAAATCCTATGAAAGTGTCTTGATTTTTCTTTAGCCTTGTTTCCATTATTAGCCGTAACGTCATAATTGCCTATCTCGTCCCTTTACTTTTCCTAAAGCCAAACTGATCGTTACCTACGCATTCTCAATTTTCTTTTCCATTCTTCTGTACATTAATCTTGTAAGCAGCTTCGATGCATGAGCTGTTAAGCTCATTGTGCGATAATTCTCGCGTGAACAGTCGTTTTGTTGCCACTTCCCCCTATGATTTTAGAAATTCTGATGGAATGTTATCTATCCCTTCTGCCTTATTTGACCGTAAGTCCTCCAAAGCTCTTTTAAATTCCGATTCTAATACTGGATTCCCTATCTCTACTAAATCTACTCCTGTTTCTTCATCTATCACATCAGACAAATCTTCACCCTCACAGAGGCTTTCAATGTAATCTTTCCACCTATCTGCTCTCTCCTCTGCATTTAACAGTGGAATTCCCGCTGCACTCTTAATGTTACCACCGTTGCTTTTAATGACACCAAAGGTTGTTTTGACTTTCCTGTATGCTGAGTCTGTCCTTCCGACAATCATATCTTTTTCGATGTCTTCACATTTTTCCTGCAGCCATTTCGTCTCAGCTTCCCTGCACTTCCTATTTATTTCATTCCTCAGCGACTTGTATTTTTGTATTCCTGATTTTCCCGGAACATGTTTGTACTTCCTCCTTTCATCAATCAACTGTAGTATTACTTCTGTTAGACATGGATTCTTCGCAGCTACCGTCTTTGTACCTATGTTTTCCTTCCCAACTTTTTTGATGGCCCTTTTTAGAGATGGCCATTACTCTTCAACTGTGCTGCCTACTGCGCTATTCCTTATTGCTGTATCTATAGCGTTAGAGAACTTCAAACGTATCTCGTCATTCCTTAGTACTTCCGTATCCCACTTCTTTGCGTATTGATTCTTCCTGACTAATGTCTTGAACTTCAGCCTATTCTTTATCACTACTACATCGTGATCTGAGTCTATATCTGCTCCTGGGTACGCCTCACAATCCAGTATCTGATTTCGGAATATCTGTCTGACCATGATGTAATCTAATTGAAATCTTCCCGTATCTCCCTGCCTTTTCCTAGTATACCTCCTCCTCTTGTGATTCTTGAACAGAGTATTCGCTATTACTAGCTGAAACTTGTTACAGAACTCAGTCTTTCTCCTCTTTCATTCCTTGTCCCAAGCCCATATTCTCCTGTAACCTTTTCTTCTACTCCTTCCCCTACAACTGCATTCCAGTCGCCCATGACTATTAGATTTTCGTCCCCCTTTACATACTGCAATACCCTTTCAATATCCTCATACACTTTCTCTATCTGTTCATCTTCAGCTTGCGACGTCGGCATGTATACCTGAACTATCGTTGTCGGTGTTGGTCTGCTGTCGATTCTGATTAGAACAACCCGGTCACTGAACTGTTCACAGTAACACACCCTCTGCCCTACCTTCCAATTCATAACGAATCCTACGCCTGTTATACCATTTTCTGTTGCTGTTGATATGACCCGATACTCATCTGACCAAAAATCCTTGTCTTCCTTCCACTTCACTTCACTGACCCCTACTATTTCTAGATTGAGCCTTTGCATTTCCCTTTTCAGATTTTCTAGTTTCCCTACCACGTTCAAGCTTCTGACATTCCACGCCCTGACTCGTAGAACGTTATCCTTTCGTAGATTATTCAATCTTTTTCTCATGGTAACCTCCCCCTTGGCAGTGCCCTCCCGGAGACCCGAATGGGGGACTATTCCGGAATCTTTTGCCAATGGTGAGATCATCATGACACTTCTTCAATTACAGGCCACATGTCCTGTGGATACAAGTTACGTGTCTTTAATGCAGTGGTTTTCGTTGCCTTCTGCATCCTCATGTCGTTGATCATTGCTGATTCTTCCGCCTTTAGGGGCAATTTCCCACCCCTAGGACAAGAGTGCCCTGAACCTCTATTCGCTCCTCCACCCTCTTTGACAAGGCCGTTGGCTGAATGAGGCTCACTTCTTATGCCGGAAGTCTTCGGCCGCCAACGCTGATTATTTTATCAAAATTTAGGCAGTGGCAGGGATCGAACCCTGGACCGAAGACGTTTTGATTATGAATCAGAGACGCTTCCCCTAGACCACAGGCTATCTGAAGGACTTTGTGTTCCGCCTTTAGGGGCAATTTCCCACCCCTAGGACAAGAGTGCCCTGAACCTCTATTCGCTCCTCCACCCTCTTTGACAAGGCCGTTGGCAGAATGAGGCTTACTTTTTATGCCGGAAGTCTTCGGCCGCCAATGCTGATTATTTTATCAAAATTTAGGCAGTGGCAGGGATCGAACCCTGGACCGAAGACGTTTTGGTTATTAACTAAAGACGCTTCCCCTAGACCACAGGCTATCTGAAGGACTTTGTGTTCAGTGTTCCGACTGCAAACTTAGCTGCACTGAAGGCACACAATGGGCATCACATTCTGAATGTGACCCCGAAAAAAAAACTTCGATCAGTTATGGAACATGCTGCTTCTCGATTTACGATGGATTTACGGTGGACAACCAATTTAACATGCTTTGCGCTTTCACACGCAAATTAATAATCCAATTTCATTTTGACTGATGCTTTTAATTCTGTCTTTTGGCTTCAAGGAAAATTAGAAAGAGATGTGATTGATACTTTTTGTACTGTTTTTGGCCTCAGTACAACAAAAAAACCTAGTTTTCCCATTCAATGTGATATGACCTTGCCGTGTTGGATGGGCTTATATAACTAACAGTATAATACATGTACAACCACGCACACCGAATAGTTCGTTTAATGTCAGACGTACACCTTAGGCATTGTTGTATGATTCATTTGTCATTTGTAGTCGACCACAATTAAATTATGATCCTTAGAGCGCCATCTATTGCTACGTTTTGTAACTACTTATTTTTCTTCTGCCGTATGTTTTCCCTCTTCTCCGATAGTATTCCGTTGTAATTAGACGTCATTCTGACCAGTGGTGTTACTTCTACAGTGGTTTTAAAGTTTAGCTTTAATTGTAATCATCCTGTGTATGCGTCTACATCCATGCTCTGCAAATCACTGTAAAGTGCATGGCTGAGGATAATTTCCGTCTATCAGAGATTTTCCCCATGGTACTCATTTTTGCAGTGCGCTAAGAGTGTTTAAACGCTTGTGTGTAAGATGTAAGTAATTGATCCTTATCCCAGCGATTCCTACGGGAGCGATACGTAGTGGATGAGAGAGATCTTTCACACTCATCCCATACATTTCAGATTTCAGAATATCAGAGTTTCAGGATGAGAGGAGGAGAAACAAGCATTTGTTTGCGTCTCATAGGCTAACGGGAAGACTAGAGCTCTCATTGGCTGCTTATGTGTGGCACAAGTCTTTCTTTAGTTCGTAAGACAAAAGGAGAGGACTCGTGCACAAAATTATATCTCTCTTAATACGTCAAACAAGTAAGTATGAACTCTGGTTGACTGACGTGAGTTTTTGGCGGAATTATTTTGTTGAGATGTCAGGGTTAGAGAAACGAAAAGAATTGAGTACATTCTGTTCCGAAGAGCGGTGGAAAGAACATTCGGTGTCGGAGATCGGCGGAGAGCAGTTGGCTTCTTTCAAGATCAGAGACGTCAGTCACAGTGGTGAGTAATCATGCTGCAGTGTTGGTATTTTACTGAAATCGGCATGATGTGAAGTTAGAAACCTTGTGACCAGTTGAGAGTCGTTTAACAGCAGTAGTCATGATTTTCAACTGTTCCTTTCAATTGTTTCGCGTTTCGGGGTTCAACGTTTGTTCAAGAGAATGTTCAGTTATTATTGACTTGCTCGATAACTAACCTGGCGCATGTGTTAAGTTTGGTGCATGTCTGACCATGGATAATGCAATTTTTTCTGCCACTCATTTAAAGTCTATTCAGTCGCTGTCTATGGAAGTAATGCCCTTTTACATTGCGTTTCCCAGTACCGTTTGGACCCACCATACGTGCTTTACTTGTGAGGCAGTTTAATAGTTACAATATTTCTAATTATTTTGAACGAAGACGTTCGTCACGTTTAACTTTTCCCATGCTTGTAGAGTTTTGTAAAATAAACGTGTCATAATCAAATTCCTCTTGATATCATTTCGGTAGCTGATCGATCACATACCATTGGAATATGAAGTAACCAGAGCTATCTATGTGAGTTGCATTGTTTCCTTTGACAATTCCGTGGTGTGGACTCTTCTTTCAAATAACAGACAGCTTCCAGTCAGCGTACAGGTCGTAAGATATATTCATTTATTTTCTATTAATCGTTGATGTTGAGGCACTTAGAAACCATAGTATTTACTCAGTAGTAGAATGTATAAGCAACAGCTTTCTTAGTTCTTCCCAATATAGTTCCAGACTTCTTTCATTTATCTCACCATACCGGGATATCCACATATTCCCTCCGTAGCAGAACTCCTTCAGGGGTCGTGGCATATTTCTAGATTCATTAAAGTTGCTTCTTTTAACTTTTCGTTCTGTCGGGATGGGTTGAATCTAGATTCGAGTATCTACCAGTTCAGTTCTTTCACCATCTCCCTCAGACTCTCCCACAGGTCAAACAATCTTTTGACAGTTAATGCTGACCTCCTCTGTTTACGTCCAAAACCCCTGTTAGTCCTACTTCATCACACAAAATTTAGTAATATTCATGGATAAGCAACACGAGTGTTCTGTAAGCAGTCTTGTTTGTGCACGGTGGACAGAAAATGTCTGAAACGCTTCTAGGCATGTTGCAGGTCAGCTTGTTCAAAAATGGCTCTGAGCACTATGGGACTCAACTGCTGAGGTCATTAGTCCCCTAGAACTTAGAACTAGTTAAACCTAACTAACCTAAGGACATCACAAACATCCATGCCCGAAGCAGGATTCGAACCTGCGACCGTAGCGGTCTTGCGGTCAGCTTGTACTGAGACATAAATGCTAAGAAAAAATTTGATTCTCTGTGCTGTTTCCGAGTTATTTAGCACTGAAATTAGATAATCGGACCATCATACGCTCAGAATCAAGCGACCTACCGGGGGCGGTGTTGCCCAGTGCTTTGTTTGATTGGCTGAACTTGACTCCGCGCGCTCGATGACCTGATTGACAAACTTCGGTGCGAAATTACTCAGAAACGGCGCAACGTATCGAATTTTTTTCTTAACATTTATGTCTCAGTACAACCTGTCCTGTGACGTTCCTACAAGTATTTCTGGCATTTTCTGACCACCCTGTATGCTGATTGCCTTTCCCCAGAAATCTACCAATGAAACAAAGTCTGCCACCTTCTTTAACTGCGACTATCAGAAAATCTCGACGTATTCGTAACAAAGTTTCCGAATTTTTTGCCCTCTAGGGAGGTTCTTACGTTCAAATTCTTTTTGAAACTGAGAGTTGGCTAAAAACAGAAGTAAAGAGCTGAGGTGTTTAGCGAGTCATGAAACGTTTATCGGAAAGACAGTGTTCAAATGGTTCAAATGGCTCTGAGCACTATGGGACTCAACTGCTGTGGTCATAAGTCCCCTAGAACTTAGAACTACTTAAACCTAACTAACCTAAGGGCATCACACACATCTATGCCCGAGGCAGGATTCGAACCTGCGACCGTAGCGGTCGTGCGGTTCCAGACTGTAGCGCCTTTAACCGCTCGGCCACTCCGGCCGGCAAGACAGAGTAGACGTCATAGAAGACGAAGTGTTCATTGCAGCTGATAAACACAGTCTCTCTTGAGGCTGAAATTGGATATGACAGTGACGTTATCTGGTCGTGTATAACAGTTGTAGATGAAACCAAGTTCATTGTTGGATATTTTTACTGATCACCCGAATCCGCTCAGACAGTTCTAGAGTCATTCGAAGAAAGTCTGCGGTCAGCAATGCGTAAATACCAAGCTCATACAATACTAGTTGGAAGCGACTTTAGCTTACCAAGTATTGACTGGGATGACCATGTATTCCTTGCAGGGGGTTACAGACAGTCGTGCAAAATACATTTTATTACGTTTTCTAACAACTGTCTTGAGCACGTAACTCGGCAGCCCACAAACAATGGAAATATCTCAGACCTTGTAGCTACAGATAGGCCGGATCTTATTGAAAATACCAGTATAAGAACGGGGATTAACGGTCACGATGTCCTTATTGCAACTATGGTTACGAAAGTTAATAAATAAATCAGGAAGGCAAGGAGAGCGTGTCTGCTAGATAGAGCAGAAAAGCGGTTGTTAGTTTCTCATTTACAGAGCGAACTGACGTCACTTCGTTCCAGTAAGCTGGACTTATATGAGTCATGGGCAATGTTGAAGCAGATCGCAAGTCGTGGTGTGGAGAGTTATGTGCCTATTAAGGCTGGGAAAGAACCACCATGATTTGATCATGGAATTCGGAAGATGCTGAGTAAATGAAAGCTGTTGCACTCTCTGTTCAAAAGAGATCGCGCAAATGACGCAAAATGTAGTAGAGATTCGTGCCTCTGTGGAAAGATCTATGCGGGAAGCATACAACAGTTACCAATGTCATTCCGTAGCAAAAGATGTGTTCGAGACACCGATTAAATTCTGGTCCCATGTGACATCGTGTAAAGTAGCTAAACGGATTGTGCATTCTATAGTTGAGCATTGAGCGTGCAGAGTTTCTGAGGACACAGCGTGCAGAAAGCACTTGCACAGTCTTTCCGAACATGCAGAGCAGCATCTAGTAAGTCACGTATACTGGACGTGCGTTTGAACGTATACTAATGAGATGGAAGAAGGCTGCGTACGTCACACACACGCCGTCTCTTACCAGTACAGAGTCGGGAGACGCTATACTGCCCATCAGTTGAACGCATAAATGCCATTTCTAAGCATCAGCAAATCAAGGATCTCTCGAAAAACCTTCGTTAATTGTTTGATTTGTTGTAACAAAATTACAGGAAACCTTACATTGGTAGTTAAAGAATTGTTATACGTTGTGTCTTATGAAAGTATATGGTTCCAAGGCAACAGCACCTTGAGAATCCACCAAAAACCACTGTTCTTGGTACAGTTTGTCATAATTAAATATCATTTAATAACTACGGCTAAATCTTTCAGGGAGGGCTGTGATGAAAGATACTGTCCCAGCTTATTTATGGTCGATATGGGACAATTATCAGTGTCGTAGAGTTGTAACCAAGCCTATGTAATGATGTGCTGCTGATTCACGTTTCACTGGGTTCAAGAACTTTACTTACCTTCAAGTTTTCTAGTAAGTTCTGATACTTCCGCACAATTAATGTTTATTCTATGACATTCGATGTCCAATAAAATAAGTACGCTGTTTCTGAAGAGTGAGTCTGTTCGATTGGCTTAATCTGTAAAACGACTTGCACTACTTCCAGCAAGATTTTTGTTCTCTCTTCTGTGTTTCACTTGCTCTAAAGATTCCGCTGCTGAACATGAACAGTGACCACGTAACAATGGCCTGAGGATTTTAGTAAAAAGGGAGAACGATGAAATAATTTTTATCTGATGCTGAGAACTATTCTAAATTTAAGTCGCACTGTTTATAATCGAAATTTTGTGAACCGTTGCCCTTAATGTCTGTAATATGTTCGTGAGTACTGAAGTTTTTATGCTACAGACGGAACATTATGACTAGCGTATTGACAAGGGAGGTAGTGTGACTTTTATTAGGGATAACCCAAGAATTTCACGCCCGTCCATTTCTTAAACAGTTTGACTTGCGACCTCGATATAGCCACAACTGCCGCTGGAGCGCGCTGCGGTCTCGTAGAATACGCACGGGTCGCTTCGATTTTTAATGTTCAGCAGCACGCTTAGTCTTGACGTCTGAAAGCAAGGTCCGTAAGCCGACGGATAAGGATTCCAGTCATTCTCTGACCAGTTTGGTGTTGCAGTTGAAGACAGCAAAAAGAAAATTATTAAATTCCGCGTTTAGGAAATAGTTCACGCAAGAGAATCGTACATACAAGGGGCGTTTGAAAATTCCGTGCAGATTTTCAACGCGGAATGGCAGTTGACGGTAGGCGCATGGGCACTCCATTTCGAACATCGTTAGAGAATTCAATATTCCGAGATCCACAGTGTGAAGAGCGCTCCGAGAATACCAAATTTCAGGCATTATCTCTCATCATGGAGAATACAATGATCGACGGTCTTCACTTAACCACCAAGATTACCGGCGTTTGCGTAGATTTCTCAGTGCTAACAGACAAGTAACATTGCGTGAAATAACAGCAGAAATCAGTGTGGTCTTATGGCGACCGAATCCGATAGGACAGTGCGGCGAAATCTGACGGTAATCGGGTACGGCAGCAGACGACCGAAGCGATTGTGTATACTAACACCTCGACATCGCTTGCAGCGACTCTCTTGGGCTCGTGACCGTATCAGTCGGACCCCAGACGACTGGAAAACCGTGGCCGGGACAGGTGAGTACCGATTTCACTTAGCAGGAGCTGATGGTAGGATTCGTGTGTGGCTCAGACCCAACGAAACCAAGGAACCAAGTTGTCAGCAAGGGACTACGCAAGTTGACGATGGCTCCAAAACGGTGTGGGGTGCGGTTACATGGAATGTATTGGGTCGTCTGGTCCAACTGAACCGATCATTTACTATAAAGAGTTATTTTCAGCTACATGGAGATCATCTGCAGCCATTCATAAACTTCATGTTCCCAAACAAAGATACAATTTTTATGGAAGACAGTGAGTCGTGTCACCGGGCCACAACTGTTCGCGATTGGTCTGAAGAACATTCCGGACAATTAGAGAATGATTTGGCCTCTCAGATCGCCTGACATGAATCCCATACAACATTTATTGGTCGTATTCGAGAGGTCAGTTCGTACATAAAGTACTGCACCGACAACATTTTCGAAATTATGGACGGCTATAGAGGCAGCATGGCTCCGTATTTCTGCAGGGGACTTCCCACGATTTGTTGATTACTTTCCACGTCGAGTTGCTGCACGATGCCGGGAAAAATGATGTCCGCAACAATATTAGAAGGTATTCCATGACTTTTGTCACATCACTGTTGAAAATATTCTGACTTCGCGGTTTTAGAAAGCATCACCCGTGTGAAACTCACCTTGCGCTTATCTCAGGTGGTATACGGAGAACTATGGATGACGGGCAACAGGCACATCCCATAGTTCGAGATATTCGAAAAGTATTTGACATGAAACCGCAACGCTGACTCTAACGAAGGTACGACAGAATAGACTGCCAAGTGTGTGATTGTCTCGAAAGTTTCTTAAGTAAAAGAACCCAGAATGTGGTCCTCGTCGGCGAGGTTTCATCAGAACCAAGAGTATCTTCTGGAATGCCTCAGGGAAGTGAAACTGGGCCACTGTCTCAGTGTGGACAGTAATCTGCAGTTGTTCGCTGACGATGCTGTAGTTTACGGGAAGGTATAGAGGATGAGTGATTGCTGGGTGATGCAAGATGACTTAGACAAAAATTCTAGTTGGTGCGATGAATGGTAGCTGGCTCTAAACATAGACAAATGTAACTGAATGCGAATGAGTAGGAAAAAAAATCCAAATATTCGGGTACAGCTGCTTGACACAGTCATTTCTTTAAAATAACTGGACGTAACGGTGCGACGCAATATTAAATGAAACGAGCATGTGGCAGGGAAGCGAAATTGCGACTTCGGTTTATCGTGAGAATTTTAAAAAGGTTGGTTCACTTGTAAACGAGATCGCACATAAGAAGTTAGTATGACCCACTCTTGAGTACTGCTCGAATGTTTGGATCTACACCAAGTCAGATAAAAGGAAGACATCGAAGAAATTCAGACGCAGACTGCTATATTTATTACTTGGAGGTTCAAACAACACTCAAGTGTTACGTAGATGATACGGAAACTCAAAAACATATCCCTGGACGGTAGGCGAAGTTGTTTGCCAGGAATACTACTGAGAAAATTTAGAAGACCTGGATTTGGAGCTGACTGCAAAACAATCCTACTGCTGCCAACATACATTTCGCGTAAGAATCATAACGTTAAGACAAGAGAAATTAGAGCTCATACGAAGTCATATAAACAGCCGGTTTTCCCTTGTTGTATCTCCGAGTGGATCAGGAAAGAAACGTCTAGTAGTGGTACAGCGTGTCCTCCGCCACACATCGTACGGTGGTTTGCGGAGTATGTATGTAAACATAGATAAAAATGTAGATGTAAATGTAGACTGTGCCTACGTGATCCATCCATTTCATATCACTAAAAATAGTTACGTCTGGCTGTTTGAATGTTGACGGATTCTAATTGTGACACCGTTGATATTGTTGTCAAAGGAAGTGCGCAGTATTACATATCTAAACATTTACACCCAGTTACCTATCTTTGAACCCGTTTTAAATCTTATGAAGATGTGATATTTGTGGAACTCTTTTTCAGGCAAGCCAACGGCCTTGCCACAGTGGTAACAGGGGTTCCCGTCAGATCACCGAAATTAATCTCTGATGGGCTGGCCTAGCGCTTGGATGGGTGACCTTCCGGTCTGCCGAGCGCTGTTGGCAAGCGGGGTGCACTCAGCCCTTGTGAGGCAAACTGAGGAGCTACTTGATTGAGAAGTAGCGGCTCCGATCTCGTAAACTGACATACGGCCGGGAGAGCGGTGTGCTGACCACATTCCCCTCAATATCCGCATCCAGTGTCGCCTGTGGGGTTCAAATGGCTCTGAGCACTATGGGACTTACCTTCTGAGGTCAGTCCCCTAGAACTTAGAACTACTTAAACCGAACGACAGCGCACACATCCATGCCCGAGGTAGGATTCGAACCTGCGACCGTAGCGGTCACGCGGTTCCAGACTGTAGAGCCTAGAACCGCTCGGCCGCCTGTGGGGTGATGATGACACGGCGGCCAGTCGGTACCTTTCGGCCTTCATGGCCTGCTCGGACAGAGTTTCTTTTCAGGCAGTGCGTCATTAGAGATAACTGCATGATCCGCAAAAAAAATTTAGGTTACTGTTAACATTGTCTCCCAGGTTATTAATACAGTGAATGGGAAGTGTACCGACACACTTCCCTGTGCAGACCTGAAATTATTTCTACGTCTGTCGAACACTCTAAGATGACATCTGCATTCTCCCTATCAAGGAATCCTCAATCCACTCACACTTTTGGCTGACACCCCATACGATTGTAATTTCAGTAACAATCGTAGGTGTGGTACTGGGTGAAATAGTTTATAGGAATTCAAGAAGCTCTCCATCTACGTGACTGCCTGGATCGTTGGCTTTCAATATGTCATGTGAGAAAAGAGCATGTTGAATCCACGTGATAAATGTTTTCGTAATCCATGCTGACTGGCATGGAGAAAATAATCTGTTCGAGATACCTTATTACGTTTGGGCTCAGAATACGTGCTATGATTCTAAAACAAATGTATAACAAGGGTATTGAACCGTAGGTTTGTGGATCCCTTTTGCTAACCTTCCGGTTGGTGAACGTGACTTGGGCTTTCTTCCAATTACTGGGTAGGGATTTCCTTTTGACGGGTCTTCGGTATATTATGGTTAAATCTGAAGCTAACTGAGCCACCATTTCTGTACACAGGGTGATTTTTTCCACAGTGTACAAACTGTAGGGATTGGCAGATGAGAGGATACTGAACAATAAAGATGAAGTGAACCTGTGCTCCGAATTGGATTCTCTCCATGCTAGAGATCATTTATTCAACCATATCTTGTTAGAGAGACTGCGGTCTAATACGCGCTGTACCATGCAGACACAGTTACAGTACCACCTAGAGGCTGATACTGTTCCTCATAGGTCATGCGCTAGTGCCCGCTCCTGCCATAATAACTGATAATGTTGTGTCTGATTCACTTCTGTTGCTGAATCACCTTATAGTGGATGTGATACAGCGTTGTACACAATAGTTCTGTATTCGAATCGAGAGCTTGCCGACATGGTGTTTACTAACGGAAAGGCAAATGGCAACGGGTGGAGGGCAGCAAGGTTGTATCAGGAGACCTATCTCCACCGACAAGCACAACAGCACTCAACGTTTGGAACAGTGTTTCGCCGTTTGCCCTGGACACGGACGTTTCAGGAAGTAGGAACTCATGAAGGACGTATCCGAAATGTTCGGACACCAGACTTGGAGGAAAATGTGGTTAACACTGTAGACGGCGACCACCGTGTCAGTACCAGACAGTGGCCCACCAGGACAGGGTAAGCTACACGATCGTGTGGAACATTCTCCATGACAATTGTTACTTCCCTATTCACTTAGAGCGGTGTTGGGCATACTAGCGACAGACTTTCCACATCGACAGCAGTTTTGTCACTGGTTTCTTCACCAATGTACAATGATTCCGAGTTATATGTCACCTATCCTATTCATAGATGAAGCCACCTTTACGCGGAGTGGCATCTTCAACTTCCACAACAGTCATCTGTGGGACAGTATACACAAATCCCTTGCTGTGGTAACAGCGAATCGTCAGCATCGGTGCAGCCGAAATGTATGGGTCGGGAAAATTGGCGACCGTATTTTATGAACGGTCTTCATTACACGTCGCCTAACAGGCCGGAACTTTCGGCGTTTCTTGCGGGTAACTTTGCCTCCCCTGCTGGAAGAAGTGCCACTCATGATTCGAAGAATTATATGGCTGCTAAATTATGGCGTTTCAGCCCACTTCGCCTTTAACATCCGGGAGCATCTCAATCGTGTCTTCCCTGGTCGATGGATCAGACGTGGGTGTCTAGTTACGTGGCTTGCTCATTCAGCGTATCTCAATTCATGTGATTTCTGGTTATGGGGCTACCTCAAATGTATCGTGAATGCAGAGCCCATTGCAGATGTGGAGACACTGAAGTAGCGTATTCATACTGCCTTTGGCACTGTTCGGATGCAGTCTGGCCAATGTGAACATGTGAGACAGAACATAGTACAGCGCTTACACACATGCCTTGTGGAACATGGAAATCATTTTCAACATATATTGTAACTGTGGCTGCATATGCTGTGCATATTTGTCCACTGTCTCTGCAGCAATGTATCATTGAGTAAATGCTCTCTAGAATGGAAACTATGCATTTCCGGACATAAGTTAATTAGACCTTTTTTGTTACGTATCCTCTCATCGATCAGTCCCTAGAGTTTGTAAATTGTGGAAAAAATCACCCTGTAGAGTCCTATAGGAATTCCATCGGACACTGGAGTTTTGCTCGAATTTAGTAGTTCCAGCTGTTTCTCAACGTCACTGACACTGATACCTTTATCACTCATCTTTGCAGTGGTGCGAGAATTAAATTCGAACGACACCCCTCGATTTTTTTCGTAAAATAACATTTGAAATAGGAGTTCAGAACTTTAGCTTTTGCTCCTCTCTCGTCCATGAGTTCCGGAATGAGACTTTTAGTACTTCTAACAACGTTTTTGGGCGACCTGAGTTTTGAGTTCTGCCAGAGAGCTTTCAATAATATTCTGCTACGGTAGTCGTTGAAGGCGTCACGCATCGTCTACTTGATAGCCAAATGCTTTCCATTTAGTATCTTCCTGTTAATAGCCCTATTTTTCTGGCCCGTATTATAAAGTAATTTCTTTTTCTTTCCAAGTTCCATTGTAGTAATGCACTCCATGGAGGGTACGTCCCGTAATGAATTCTTCTACAAGGTACATATCCGACAAGCGTACGGTCAACGACTCTTCTAAACCTGGCCCACTGTTTTTCTACATAGCCTTGTCCAGAGCGACATTTTTCGAGCTCCTTATTAAAATTCACTGCTGCCTCTTTCTAGTTTCCTGAAAATATAAGCCCTTCTACTTGTTTTAAGCCGGCCGGAGTAGCCGTGCGATTCTAGGCGCTACAGTCTGGAGCGGAGCGACCGCTGCGGTCGCAGGTTCAAATCCTGCCTCGGGCATGGATGTGTGTGGTGTCCTTAGGTTAGTTAGATTTAATTAGTTCTAAGTTCTAGGCGGCTGATGACCTCAGAAGTTAAGCCGCATAGTGCTCAGAGCCAGCCATTTGAGCCACTTGTTTTAATTGCCCTATGTACTTTGGTGATCGCTGTTGCTACAACCACCCACGATCGCTGATACCAGTTTCAGTGAGGAATCCTCAAAGACATCAGGTCTAATTGTTGAGACTATTTCCGGGTAGAGGACTTCCGAACATTCTGTTTTATATAGTTCTGAGAGAAGGCATTCAGCAACTCGTTTCCATTTTTAGGTCCGTTGCAGGCTGAATATCAGTATGCTTTATTTAATTTATGTGAATAGCTAATTTCGATTTTCAAACACAAACGTGTCTTCTACTTATGTACGTCTCGTTTCATATTATGTAAATAATCGTAGTCATCTTACTTGTGTATCGCCATATGCCATAATCCATAAACACATGTTGACAGAATCTAGATTATCACATGCCACATAAGAGTAACTGCAACACAATTACTATTATATGACATGTAATGGTGTACCATTATAATCTAGATTCTGTCTAGATGTACTTATGGATTATGTAGTGAGGACACTATTATGTGATTCGCAATGGCGTACCATTACGGTATGGATTCTGCCCACGCGTATTTGTGGATTACGAAGTGTGGACGTATACGGGGTGGTGAGCAACAGTTTCATAAGCTTGACACACTGTTGCTGGGATAGTTGCGCTTAGAAATAATTGTTAAGAAAAAAAATCGATTCGTTGCGCCATATCACAGCTAGCTTTGCACTGATGCTATCCAATCAGGCTGTTCGTTGAACAAATTCAAGTTGCCCGCCAGAGCAGGTGTCGCCAAATGTATCTTTATTTGTTTTCCTAAAATCGGACAAGCGAGCGATAAAAAAATTGGATATGGATCGGTAGTAAGGATCGGGGTGGCCAAGCTTTTCTAGGCCCTACAGTGTGGAACCGCGCGACCCCTACGGTCACAGGTTCGAAACCTGCGCATGGACGTGTGGGATGTCCTTAGGTTAGTTAGGTTTAAGTAGTTCTAAGTTCTAGGGGACTGATGACCTCAGAAGTTGAGTCCCATAGTGCTGACACCCATTTGAACCATTATTTTGCTAGTAAGAATCAGACCCGGGCGTAAGACTAAGCAGTCTTGTGCCCTATCAACAGTTGACACTAATTGTATCTGTGCTGTCCGCTTGAATTTTCCCGTGCAACTGCTTAATTGGCTCGAGTCTCGGTCCGACACACAGTTTTAATCTGCCAGGAAGTTTCATATCAGCGCACACTTCGTTGGGCCGAGCGGTTCTAGGCGCTACAGTCTGGAACCGCGCGACCGCTACGGTCGCAGGTTCGAATCTTGCCTCGGGCATGGATGTGTGTGATGTCCTTAGGTTAGTTAGGTTTAAGTAGTTCTAAGTTCTAGGGGACTGATGACCTTAGAAATTAAGTCCCATAGTGCTCAGAGAGACACACTCCGCTGCAGAGTGATAATCTCATTCTGGAAACATCCCCCAGGCTGTGGCTAAGCCATGTCTCCGCAGTATCCTTTCATTCAGGAGTGCTACTTCTACAAGGTTTGCAGGAGAGCTTCTGTAAAGTTTGGAAGGTAGGAGACGAGGTACTGGCAGAAATAAATCTGTAAGGACGGGGCGTGAGTCGTGCTTGGGTAGCTCAGCTTGTAGAGCACTTGCGCGCGAAGGGAAAAGGTCCCGAGTTCGAGTCTTGGTCCGGAAAACAGTTTTAATCTGCCAGGAAGTTTCATTTCAGCGCACACTCCGCTGCAGAGTGAAAATCTCATACTGTTTAACATGTGCACCTGCGATTGACGCATGGATGTTGGTACAGTAAATTCACCGGCCTGTGTGGCCGAGTGATTCTAGGCGTATCAGTCTGGAACTGCGCGACTGCTACGGTTGAAGGTTCGAATCCTGCCTCGGGCATGGATGTGTGTGATGTCCTTCGGTTAGTTAGGTTTATGTACTAAGTTCTAGGGGACTGATGACCTCAGATGTTAACTCCCACAGTTCTCAGAGCCATTTGAACCATTTGAACAGAAAATTCCCGGCCGTTCCCGTCGTGCCACGCCTCACACGATTGACCTCTGGCTCCTCCTATGCCCTTAGGATACTTACTTCCCAGCCGTGAAGACTCATGCTCTCATATGTTTTAAAGGTATGTCCACTTACTATTTATCTTGCGACGATGAGAAGATGGTTCTTGACTATTGGAAATATTTCCAGGATAATCATAGCACACTTAAGCACAATCGTCGCTATAAGCAGTTCTTCACAAATTATAAGTGCAGTGTCTCCATAAACCCTTCAGACAACTGGGAAGGACCGGGTAGAGGACGACACACATAATGCACCTTGACACGAGACGACTTGGTACCAATGAGCATTACCCGCAGATGGGAAGCGCGTGTGGTATGGAGTGCAGAATTAGTTTATCATCATTCTTCTGATTCCTTTCACCGTGTTGTCTTTGTAAAAGCAATATAACTGTAAGTATTTTCACTTTATTACTTGTTTTCAGATGTTTTGGCTTCAGTCGTGTGTTGGAAGATGAAACTTATGTGATGAAAAAACAAAAAGAATTTATTTAATATGTGATGATTTGCGTTATTTAATTTTTTTCCAATGCCTTCTAACAAGAGTAGCAATTGTTTTGACACTTACGTCCGAAACTCTGGTGTTGAACACAAACATGAATTAATCAATAAAAAGTAAATAAACGAAAATAAGTCGAGAGGGACGTTCAGGGAACGTTCAGGGGCAGGAAGGACGAGGCAATGTAGCTAGGTCTTAGGTTTAGACCCATCTCACCCTGCCTCCACGCGCCTGAAATTGACCATCCTATTTCATAAACATGTCGCTAACGTGGGATTTTGCGGTGGTGCTCGATCTGAAGGTTAGCCAGTTCGAAGCCTGCTGGTGGAAAAACTTCCACTGGCAATATTTGTCTGGCAACGGGAGGCGAGGCGAGGGGAAAAGAAGAAAAAAGATAATGAAAGAAAAGAAAAAAAGAAATAAAAATAGGGGTCAAAAAGAGGTAGCGTTTTTTATTCAGAATCAAAAATTGCACGGTGACGGATTTTAATTTTCAATAAACATCATCTGCAGTAGCGGCCGAAGACTTCCAGCATAAGAATTAATCCTCAATCTACCAGAGGCATCGTCAAAGAAGGCGCAGGAGTGGACAGAGTTTCAATAAACTCTTTTGGCCTTGGGGTGTGAAAGTACTCCTAAAAGGCGAAAGAATCAGCAACGATCAACGGCATGAGGATGTAGATAGCAATGGAAACCACTGCATTAGAGACACACGTGATTCCACAGGACATGGTAGCTGTAACTGAGAAAGTGTCACGATGATGAACAGGTAATTTGGTCATAAAGGGAGACGAATATTTAATAGTCATAGGAGATTGGACTGCGGTTATAGTGGAAGGAGAATACGGACTTAGTAGTAAAAATGAAGAGAAGAGAGATTAATTTAGTTCTAGAATAAATTTCAGCTGGTAATAGCGAAAACTCTGTTCAAGAATCGCAAAGGGAAGAGGTTTACTTGGGGAAGACTAGGAGATACGGGCTGATTTCTGTTACATTAATCACATTCGGGCAGAGATTCCAACTTCAGATATTGGATTTTAAAGTGTACCCAGGCGCAGATACGTCATCAGATCACAATTTGGTAATAATGAAGAGTAGGCTGAAGTTAAAGAGACTAATTAAGAAGAATCAATGCGCAAAGAAGTGGGCTAGGGAGTAATAAGGAAGGAAGAGATATCCATAAAGTTCTTTGATGCTGTACAAACTTGTATAGCGAATAGCTCAGTATGAGTTTAATTGAAGAGAAATGGACGCCCCTAAAAAACGGCACTCACAGGAACTGGAAAGAAAAATGGTGGTAAAGGGAAACAGTGATAAACCAGCCTGACGTAGCGGCAACACTGCAGACGCAGAAATATAGCACTCATGCATACATCCAAGGCGTTGCTTCTCAGGACTTGGGCCGCCGGCGAGTGTCATGTCGTAACCAATAGACGACAGCAGAAGCGCAATCAGATGACCTCCGTCCTGGAGATCTGCCCCCAGGGAGAGTGAAGTGTCCGGTAGCAGATTCAGATGTACACCTCTGCGCACCGGCTATTTATAGCGGCGTAGCTCCACTCACCATCAGTTCCCCCTCGACCTATGGGCCAACTCAGTTACCGGCTAATACTAGACCTTCAGTCGGGATCCAGTTGGAGCCACTTTAGTGGGTCTGATGTGTGCACATCGAGCACGCGGGTATCGACCCGTTTGCCTATATAGAGCGCACCTGAGGCGAGGCACAGCAAGAGAGAGTGAACACAGAGCTGCTAGGAGGCGTGAGTCGCGCATGGACTGTGTTTGGAAGCACGCTGGGCGGCAGTATAAGCTGGAAACGCATAGAACTGAGACTGTTGGTACGGACGTTGGTGATTCTGACGTTCTTTGGTTGACGGGACTCTGAGTGGACAGCCTTGTTTCTGCTCACGACGGCATTGGAACCATGGATAGTTTTTGTTTGGGTGCACAAAATTTCAGCCCATGAACTATGGTAACAACGTGATTTAATGTATTGCTGCCTCTTGTTGCCTCATTCGAAATTCTCCTCAGCTACTTCAATCTGTGCTATCGGTATTGCCAACTGCCAATTCTGAACGATTTCCTTAGTAATAAAATGCTCGTGGTTTGGTGGTTTATCAAGTGTGGTTAATTTTTTTATATTATTTACTAGACCAATCGGTTGTTTTTCAATTTTCCAGGCCATAGTTTAAATTGTCATTATTGTCTGGCCTGTATTCCCTGAAGCACGTATGAACATGTTTTTGAGGCTTGTTGAATTAGCACCATCTGTTTGTGTGTTTTAAAAGCTTGTCCTGTTACTTTGTGCTCTCTCCCGTGTGTACAACGACCTGCCTGAGGAGACGAGAGAGCTGGGGCTGTTGATTGTTGCAGAGTAAAATGGCTCGTACCAAGAGCGGCAGTTCATGTGTAACGACAGGAAAGCTGTGTAATCCTGCTTTACGTATACGCCTCTAATTATAACCACTATCTCTTGATGTATTTGTAGTTGCGTGAGTGGTAGCTTAATTGTAAAACCACCAGTTTGTTTAATGTTGTTTAATGATCACGTGTTGAACTATTGCAGAAGTTAACTCAAGTCTTTTATGTGTCAGCTTGAATTAGTTTTTGAGTTTTCTATATTTAATTAGAGTAATGTTTTTATGAGAAACTTTGTCTTAAAATTTTATGGTCTGTGCTTTTTTTTAAATAAGTACCAAAGAATGAAACTTGCTCAGTGAGGAATATTGTAATAAAGTCTATCATGTTTGAAAATTGTGGCCTAGTCCTTTATTTACTGAAACTTTCCTGTGCTAACATAAAGTTGCGCTACAGGGGCTTCGGTCCTGTCCGATGACGCCTCTGAGAAGAATCTTCGTTCCGTTGCTGCCAAGTAAACTCCCTTTTCTCCCAAAGGGAATTTTCGTTGATGTAGTCTTTACGTCCCTTCATGTTATTAACTTTTTGCTGTAATGAAGCCTTCTATTGTTGATTTGGAACGCACTGTTTCTAAGGTCTCTCACTGTGTGAGACATAGAAGAAGATAACTTGCGACGACACCATGGTTAATAGAAGAAATAGTTCAGCTGCAGAAATACAAGTCACCTATAAATGAAATAAATAGGGAGAACAAGGAAGCCAAGGTGAAATGGCTACACGAAAAGTGCGAAGAAGTCGAAAAACAACTGATGGGCGGAAGGACTGACTCAAAACACCTTTCGGTAGAATTAACAGTAAGAGTGGTAACATTAAGAGTGCAATTAGAATTCCACTTTTAAGTGTAGAGGAGAGATCTTATAGGTGGAAAGAGTACATTGAGTCCCTCTACGAAGTGAGGTATATATCTGACGTGACAGAAGAAAAGCAGGAGTTGATACGGAAGAGACAGTGTATCTAAGATTAGAACCAGAATTTAAAAGAGCGCTGGATGACATAAAATCAAGTAAAGCGTGAGGGATTGATAACATTCCATTGGAATTTATAAAATCATCGGGGGAAGAGGGAACAAAACGATTATTGACGTTGGTGTGTAAAATGAACGAGACGCGATACACCATCAAACCTTCGGAAGAATATCGTCCATACATTACTCAATATTGCAAGATCCATCAAGCGCGACAATTAAAGCACAAACAGCTTAACAGCTCATGCAACCTGATTTTTGGCAAAGATATTATACAGAAGAATGGAAAAGAAAACTGAGGATCTCTTACATAAGCAGCTGGCTTTGGGGAGTCCTGAAGTTGTAGTTGATAATGGAAGCAAGACGGAAGAAAAATCGAGACACGTTCATAGGATCTGTCGACGTGGAAATGGTGTTCAGAAGTGTAAAATGGTACGAAAAGTTCGAAATCCTGAGATAAATAGGGCTAAGCTATAGCGAAAGATGGGTAATATACAACATGTACAACAACAAAGAGCGAACAAGAGCGAAAGACCAAGGACGAAGTGCACTGATGAAAAAAGAAGTAAGACAGCGATGAAGTCTTTCACCCCTGCTGTTCAAACTATATGTCGAAGAAGCAATAAATGAAAGGAAGGTTCAAGAGGGGAATTAAAATTCAAGGTGAAACGATATCAATGTTGATTGTGGTAATGTCATTACTATCCTCTCCTAATGGTAGCTAATTTGCTTGCTATCCTCAGTGTGCGAAAAAGAATTACTGGACCTGTTGAGTGGAATGGACAGTGTAATGGATAGAGAATATGAATTGATAGGAAATTGAAGAAAGACGAAAGTCATGATTAGCAGCATAAATCAGAACACCGAGGAACGTAACATCATAGTTGGTGATCATGAAATAGGGGAAGTTAAGGAATTTTGCCACCTAGGCAGCAAAATAGCTCAAGAGGAATGGAGCAAGAAGGATGTAAAAATCACTCTCATACTAACTTCCTAGCCCAGGGATGTCTACTAGTATCAAACAAAGATCTTACTTTGAGGTAGAAATTTCTGAAAAACAACATTTGCTGCACAACATTCTGTGATACTGGGATAGAGACTGTGGGAAAATCGGAAGAGGAGAGAATAGAAACATATGAGAGGTGGTGCTACAGAAGGATGTAGAAAATTGTGTGGCCTGATAAGGAAGGAGGTGCTTCACTTCATCGGCGTTGATAGAAATATATGGGAAACATTGACAAGAAGAAGGGACAGGATGACAGGACGTGTGTTGAGACATGAGGGAGTAATTTTCACTGTACCCGAGGACCTGTAATTGGGTAAAAACTACAGAGAAAGAAAGAGATTGTGATACATCCAGCAAACAATTGAGGACGCAGGTTGCAAGTGCTACTCTGAGATGAAAGGGTTGGCACAGGAGAAGAATTCCTGGCAGGCCGTGTCAAATCAAGTAGAAGATTGATGACTAAAAAAAAGGGTCACTTCCTCCGTGTATGCCCGAAGTAACGTTTACTTCTGAAGTTTTCTCAACGTTAAGACTGACATGTAGTATCCTCTCATCAGTTCGATGTTCTGTACACTGTAACGTTTTCACTAGGCGACAGTGCGGAAATGTAATTAACGCTTTCCAGAAGTTAAAGAACACAGTATAACCATCTGCGTTGGTCTTCTGGATCTCATTGAGGAACAGATCAAGCTAGACTCACATAACGATTTTAGCAACTTCAGTTCCTAGAGAAGAGATTTTTGGTCTCCACGAAGGTCGTAAATTGTGAGCATAAAACGTGTTCCAAAATGCTGCAGCAGACGTCAGCGGTAGAGGCACATAGTTGAGAGCGACAGTGCGAAGAACATTCTGGATAACGGGAATTAGCTTTGCCCCTTTCCAGTCAGTTCGTTCCGCAGTTCACACGGTGGAAAGTTAATAGAGGGGGAGGAGCTTCTTTAGCTTGCTCTGTCTCGAATTATGTACGTACTAGCTGATGAAACCGGTATTGCCCGTGTATTCAATTTGTCAATCTTCTATTAGAAACGAAAACAAAAAGAAAAATCTGCTGTGTGTGTAACGTACTAGCCCAGAAGATATCTGTACGCTGTTTCGTGTGTCTACAACTCAATTTTATGAACGTCTCTATGGCAATGCCTCTTCATACGCCTACAGACGCACTCCGCAGTTGAAAGCAGTCAGGAATGCTGCCACGTGTCACGGATTTCGACTGTAGCCATGTCTTCGTAGTAAAAACTAAATGTTTTATAACCTCCTTCATGATGTGGCATTTTCTCATGCATTTCAGTGCTTAGGACGTTATATCGCCTTAACCCTACAATGGTTGTTTCCTGAGTGCTGGTTAGACACTGGACTCGCATTCGGGAGGACGACGGTTCAATCCCGCGTCCGGCCATCCTGATTTAGGTTTTCCGTGATTTCCCTAAATCACTCCAGGCAAATGCCGGAACGGTTCCTCTGAAAGGGCACGGCCGACTTCCTTCCCCATCATTCCCTAATCCGATGAGACCGATGACCACGATGTCTGGTCTCCTTCCCCAAACCAACCAACCAACCTGAGTGCTGGGTATATGTGTACCATGTTTGGTTGAAATCACTCAGTAGCTTAGGAGATGTGGAACTTACACGCACACATACACACATACACACACACACCTACACACACTTACACACACACACACCTACACACACACACACACCTACACACACACACACCTACACACACACACACACCTACACACACACACACACCTACACACACACACACCTACACACACACACACACACCTACACACACACACACCTACACACACACACACCTACACACACACACACACACACCTACACACACACACACACACACACACACACACACCTACACACACACACCTACACACACACACCTACACACACACACCTACACACACACACACACACACACACACACACACACACATTTTTATGAGATGTAAGGATTCCTTCACATCTAGTTGAAGTTCATCTAGTTATTTTTTTATCCTGCAATCACTTTCTTTGATTGTTTTCTGGTATTCAGCAAAGTATTTAAAGGAGGGACTGGAATGTGAACTTCTCAAGAAAAGAGTTTTAGAAAAAAAGTACATTTAACATTTATTGGAAACTCTGACAGACAACTAATGAGGGGGATATTGGCAATATTAATTCCAATACAAGAAAAAATAGGTCCTGAGAACCACCCTGTGGAATAAGTCTGCTTAAAACTTGTCACACGCTGTATACCGACGGTATGTTTGAATAAGAATAAAGAGTATGACAAAATTACATCCGCATTTTGCTTCATGATACTGCGATTCAAATAACTTATATCCATTTATCTTCATACAAAATTACTGTGCTTCATCCCTTTAACAGAAGCTCTTCTCTTCCCAAGCTCTTACTGTATCTGACACATCAGGTGTTACAAGTTTAACTCATCCTCCCTCTCTCTACACTCTCACCATTTTCGAGGTTTTAGTTATTCTGAGAGCAAGGGTACTGCCTGCAACGTGCTTCATCGAGCAAACAGCTTGGGCGTAGGCAGGCGCGCGTCGGCAGAGACTTTTGCTCAGATCGCGGCCACCGAGCGGCTCGGGTGATTAACGTCCATCACCGCCTCTCTGGTGAACCACGGCGGGAGCGTCATTCACCGGCCGTCCCGCATTAACTAATAACAGAAATCCGGGCGTCGTTTTAAAGGTTCCGCATTATTAAATCTGCGGCCGGCTACCAACATTGGTCACGCCAGTCAATATCGGAGTACTCATGTCGACGTAATGCGAGGGCCGTGAAGCGAATCAGTGGTAGACCAATAAGCGGGTGCGATATGAAATGTGATGGGCTTTCAGCCCCGGCACACCTCCCAACATCGTTGGATATTGAGCGAAACGAGGTGTGGGAGTAACACGTCCTCCACATCAAAGCGCCAATTCCGGCGTCAATGAATAGCGCCGACAGGGTTTTGTACGTCACTTTTATACAGCGCAGTTCGAGTGTCGGCAAGTATTCAAGGTTTTAATAGTAGTTAATTAGTAAATAAAAATGATTAAAGAAGTAAAGCATAAATGTCTGATCGTGATGCACATTTAATAGAAGTAAACCACACGGTACATTACAACCCTGAGGCAGATTCACACAAACCAGTAAAGCTTGTTAATGAGAACAGCATATATTGTTTTAAAATTTAAAAGGGACGGTATGGGATGACTTTCATATACGAAGGAAAGTCAAAGGGTAAACGGACTTTTGAGAAGGAATACTTACTCTAATATTAGAAAGCTCCAACGTAATTTTTTTTTTACATAACCTCCCTGCACTTCAGCACACTTTGTCCAACGCTTCACAAGTTCTTTGATTCCGTCGGAAAAAGTGTGTTTTTTTTTTTCTTTTTGCTTTCATCTGTAAGAAATTTTGCACCACATCAATCACCTCTGCATCGGTTGCAAATCCTGTTCCCCTGAGCGCCTCCTTCAGCGGTTCCAAATCATGGAAATCGCTGGACGTATGGCGGGTGTTCAAGCAGTTCGAATGCCAACTCCTTTATTATTTCGGACTTCCGTTTCACAGAATTAGGCCAAGCGTTATCTTGCTGCAGGAGGACACCTCTTCGTAGTTTTACGATATCAGTTTGCAATTTAGTCTGCAACACGTCACAATAGTTCTCACTGTTTACAGTTTCACCTCTTGGGGTGAAATGAATGGCTGCCACACCTTCCGTGTCCCAGAATAGTGCTTCCACAAATTTACCAGCTGGTTGTTCATGCTTAAATTTCTTTACTTCCACTGATGATGGGTGTTTCCAAATCAAGTTATCAGCCATACTTTCTGGTTCGTGACATTGCACCCAGATTTCGTCTACAGTAGAAATCCATCTCCCTCGCGATGATAACGGGCCAAATGTCTACGAGAGATTTCCACTGTTTGGGTTTTGTACTGTGACACAATTCTTTCTGTATTCACCTTGCACACACTTGGCGAAAATTGAGCCTGTCGCATAAGGTAGAATACACTGAGCCATGATTGATATGTATTGGCGATTTGTCCACGATGATCCGTTTGTTTTCCATCACAACACCCTCAACGACTTCCATATTGTCATCAGTTGTTGATATTTCTT
This sequence comes from Schistocerca americana, assembly GCF_021461395.2. NCBI lineage: Eukaryota > Metazoa > Arthropoda > Insecta > Orthoptera > Acrididae > Schistocerca > Schistocerca americana. Next base: position 803,504,335 of record NC_060121.1, read on the forward strand.
CGTCACACGCAGTAAGCCTTTCCTGTTTGAAGCATTCTATCCATTAATAGATATTGCTTCGCGATAAGCAGCTGTCACCATACTGTGCTGGAATTCGACGAACAATTTCCGCAGGTTTAACACCTTCCGCAAACAAACAGCGAATCACTGTCGTCATTTCCTCCTTGGTGCAGATTGACAATGGCGCTGACATATTTTACGGCCTGCTACAATGTAGCGACTAATGCGGGAACAAGAGTGTGTAAAACTGTTTCTGATGGCAATACTTCAATCACGGATACGGGCAGTGTTACGAAGAGCCATGGTGAAAATTTGCATAAGTCCCTCTACTTTTGACTTCCCCTCATAGAAAGTAATAATTTCAGTTTCAGTTTATTCCGTACTAAATTTGTTGTCAGTATTTTATCTTAATCATATATGTGTATGTAGTGTAAGTGTAACGTGTTGTATGAAATTGTCTTTTAAACAGATAATTATTAATGATTTTTATCACAGATCTTCTTACAATCTTTTGAACTGTAAAAGTATTAACACAGACTTATGACACCGAAGACTTGGGTGAACTAAATAATTAATTATAATTATTTCCTTTTACTGAAGCTACGTTATCGCACAGATACGTTTATGAACACAAAAGCAAAATCAGTATGTGAGCATGAGCTCTTTTTGTCTCAGGGGTTGAAATGTATGTGTAATTATGTACGTATGTACAATTGCTAGTAGCATACTGGTTTGTTAGTTTTGATTTCACGAATTATATTTCGTTATATATTTCTCTGTAATGGCATCGACGTGAAAAAATAACATACTCGAAATTAGTGGCTCAGCACGGCAAAATTTGCATCAGGAAACGAAAATAATCGCAGAGATGATTCAGCTGCATAAATTGCATTAGTTATATTAATAATATCTTTGTTGGATGAGCCGTGATTGTCAAAAATAGTTGTACCGACCGTAATGTCGGACAAAATTAGGGTAAGATCGCCATTAATAAAACTTTTAATAACTACAGGAAAGGACAAAGTTCTCCTATATATAAAAATGGTTTTAATAGTAACAAGTAACATTTTGTATTCTGAAAACGATTTAGATAAATTAACAATTATTGTACTTGTTATAGACCTTTTAATATGGAAGATAGAGTGCGTCTTGTTAGGTCAGCGGTACTACTCGAAAAGGTGCAATGTCTTCTCTTTTATCGGACATATGAACATTGAGTGTATATTGTCTTCTTTAGCCATTGTCCTTTTGCGCTTCAGACGAAAAAAATTCAGTGTTGTTGACATATTACAAAAAAATATTAAGCCCTTTTATCAATTACATTCACAAGGAAAAATACGCCAGGAGACAGCACAATATTTGAAAGTTGCTTTCCTAAAAAACTACTCCACAATGGTAGTAAAAAGTGGACAGGTGCGAGAACAACTTGCACTCTGAGGGTACTGTACAAAACTCGGTATCTAGGCAGTTCACCCAATTTTTTTGTCCGTTATCGATATAGATACTGGTAAGATGACGGTCGTGGGAATTCCACGGCTTTCGAGAAAGTTTACATTTTAACAGTTTTGAACATGGTTGTTTCTCAGCAACCGTATGTATGTCTCAATGGAGAAATAACACAGCCAAACGATTTGAAACAATTTTTAATACGTTGACATTAGGTTCGACACCTCTAAGGATGTCATCAGAATTAAATTTTAACAACCGTGAAGTTACATTGTGTGAAGGCAACAGTCAATATTACGAGCAGACATGCTCAAGAGAAAAATTAAAAATGTTCCAGCGTTTGACACGTATACCCTGTATTGAACAACATCAGACTAATCTTAAGTCTGAATTCGGTTAAAAATGACGAAAGGAATATTTGCGAGTGAGATATTTACTGATTAACACGTTTCTTGAACTGTAGAACTTTGCTTCTTACCGAATTTCAACGGGAGGTACCGATAGGATTTGATGAGTGAGTTTGTGAGTATCTAAATACGGGACGAAAATGGTCGCATGTTTGATTGCATTCACTTAGAATCTTAAATATTTTACACCGACAAGGGACTTTAGTCCTCAATATGTGACATAAATTTCAGTTTAATACGTCTTTTCGTTCCTGAGAAAATGTTTTTAACTGTCGGAAAGGCAGATAGACAGACAGGCAACAAATTCCAGAATCAGATTTTCATTCTGCAGTGGAGTCTGCGCTGATGTGAAACTTCCTGGCAGATTGATAACCTTGAAATCAAACGAATCATCCTTCTAAAATATTTTCGATATTTCCACTCTGCAGTGTCGCATGCAATAATTTTCTGTGGTAACAAATCTCTTAGAAAGAAAGTATTTTGCACAAAAAGTTGTGTTCACTAGCTGAAGTCACCTAAGTACCTCTTCAAGACCAAGACACTTAAATGCCCCGTCAGAATACATATATTTGCTAATGAAACTATCACTATTTAAGAAGAACAGTAACGTCCATTCCCACAACACTAGAGGGAAAAATGACCTTTATTACCAATTATTAAAAGCTGGCGATGCCTCAGAAAGGAGTTGAATACATGGTAATAAAAAGTTTTGGTCATTGACTTAATAACATAAAATGCTTGGCAGGTAACAAAACAAGTTTTAAATTAACTTAAAATCATTTCTCCTGGCCAATTCCTTTTTCTACATTGACGAACTACTACTTGAAACTGGTAATCATTAAAAAAAACTCCCGTCTCGTTTTAAGTGTAGTTGCATGAGAATGGCTAAGAGCACAATGTATTCATTAATGTTAACACTAATCATGAATACGTATGCTGTTAATTGATTCATTGCACATTATTTCGATAAACGAATCTTAAATAGTCTATGGAACAAGTAACTATCTAAAAACCAACTACAGTTATTATTGAGTTACAGAAAGTAGGCTCCATAATGATGAAGCATGTTAATTTAATAGAGTAGACATATCAGAACTGCTAATTACATCGCAAATGAAAGCACATCGTACAAAGAATTAATCACCCTCAAGGAATATCACGCTAACAGCGTGGGACAGTGCCCCTTGCTTTGGTACTGGCACCAGTTCGGCAATGAATGGAATTCACAACTTCACCAGGTATACCACAAAAACACAAGCCACATTCAGTAGTTTACATCTTCTAGAGCTACCATATGGGAGAGGCGTCCCGTGACGCACAATGTAAAATTTTGTTATCTGATATAACATGCTCGATATCCTTGTTCACTCACTGAGTGACCATACTGTTATCGAAGTGGATGGTAATAAATCATCGAGGATGATCGTAACAGATCGAAGCGGATAATAAATCACCGAGGAAGATGGTAACAGATATTCAGATAAGAGATTCCGGAATGGGAAGCCAACAACAATCGCTCAAAAGTAAAAAGGCATCAGGATACATCGAGATGTTGTTGTTGTGGTCTTCAGTCCTCAGACTGGTTTGATGCAGCTCTCCATGCTACTCTATCCTGTGCAAGCGTCTTCATCTCCCAGTACCTACTGCAGCCGGCATCCTTCTGAATCTGCTTAGTGTATTCATCTCTTGGTCTCCCTCTTCGATTTTTACCCTCCACGCTGCCCTCCAATACTAAATTGGTGATCCCTCGATGTCTCAGAACATTTCCTACCAACCGATCCTTTCTTCTAGTCAAGTTGTGCCACAAGCTCCTCTTCTCCCCAATTGTATTCAATACCTCCTCATTAGTTATGTGATCTACCCATCTAATCTTCAGCATTCTTCTGGAGCACCACATTTCGAAAGCTTCTATCCTCTTCTTGTCTAAACTATTTATCGTCTACGTTTCACTTCCATACATGGCTACACTCCATACAAATACTTTCAGAAAAGACTTCCTGACACTTAAATCTATACTCGATGTTAACAAATTTCTCTTCTTCAGACACGATTTCCTTGCCATTGCCAGTCTACATTTTATATCCTCTCTACTTCGACCATCATCAGTTATTTTACTCCCTAAATAGCAAAACTCCTTTACTACTTTAAGTGTCTTATTTCCTAATCTAATTCCCTCAGCATCACCCGATTTAATTTGACTACATTACATTATCTCGTTTTGCTTTTGTTGATGTTCATCTTATATCCTTTCAAGACACTGTCCATTCCCTTCAACAGCTCTTTCAAGTCCTTTGCTGTCTCTGACAGAATTACAATATCTTTGACGAACCTCAAAATATTTATTTCTTCTCCATGGATTTTAATATCTACTCCAAACTTTTCTTTTGTTCTCTTTACAGCTTGCTCAGTATACAGATTGAATAACATTGGGGATAGGCTACAATGCTGTCTCACTCCCTTTCCAACCACTGCTTCTCCTTGTTCTCCCAAGGCACTCTGAGATCCTTGTTTCGACTCAGGTCTTTCAGTGCTCTGTAAAACTCTTCACGCAGTATCATACCTCCCATTTCATCTTCATCTACATCCTCTTCCATTTTCATAAGATTGTCTTAAAGTACATCGCCCTTGTATTGACCCTCTATATACTCCTTCCACCTTTCTGCTTTCCATTCTTTGCTTAGAACTGGGTTTCCATCTGAGCTCTTGATATTCATAGAAGTCGTTCTCTTATCTCCAAAGGTCTCTTTAATTTTCCTGTAGGCAGTATCTATCTTACCCTAGTGAGATAAGCCTCTACTTCCTTACATTTGTTCTCTAACCATCCCTGCTTAGCCATTTTGCACTTCCTGTCGATCTCATTTTTGAGACGTTTGTATTCCTTTTAGCCTGCTTCATTTACTGCATTTTTATATTTTCTACTTTCATAAATTAAATTCAATATTTCTTCTATTACCCAAGTGTTTCTGCTAGCCCTCGTCTTTTTACCTACTTGATCCTCTGCTGCCTTCACTATTTCATCCCTGAAAGCTAGGCATTCGGCTTCTACTGTATTTCTTTCCCCCATTCCTGTCGATTGTTCCCTTATGCTCTCGCTGAAACCATGTACCACCTATGGTTCTTTCAGTTTATCCAGATCCCATCTCCTTAAATTCTCACCTTTTGCGGTTTCTTCAGCTTTAATCTACCGTTCATAACCAATAGATTCTGGTCAGAGTTCACATCTGCCCCTGGAAATGTCTTACAATTAAAACCTGGTTCCTAAATCTCTGTCTTATCATTATATGATCTATCTGATATCTTATAGAATCTCCAGGGTTCTTCCATGTATACAACCTTCTTTCATGATTCTTGAACCAAGTGTTAGCTATGATTAAGTTATGCTCTGCGCAAAATTCTACCAGGCGGCTTCCTCTTTCATTTCTTAGCCTCAATCCATATTCACCTACTATGTTTCATTCTCTCCCTTTTCCTACTCTCGAATCCCAGTCACCCATGACTATTAAATTTTCGTCTCCCTTCACTACCTGAATAATTTCTTTTATCTCATCATACATTTCATCAATTTCATCATCATCTGCAGAGCTACTTGGCATATAAACTTGTACTACAGTAGTAGGAGTGGGCTTTGTGTCTATCTTGGCCACAATAATGCTATGCTGTTTGTAGTAGTTTACCCGTATTCCTATTTTTTATTCATTATTAAACCTACTCCTACATTACCCGTATTCGATTTTGTATTTATAACCCTGTATGCACGTCACCAAAAGTCTTGTTCCTCCTGCCACCGAACGTCACTAATTCCCACTATATCTAAATTTAACCTATCCATTTCCCTTTTTAAACTTTCTAACCTACCTGCCCGATTAAGGGATCAGACATTCCACGCTCCGATCCGTAGAATGCCAGTTTTCTTTCTCCTGATAACGATGTCCTCTTGAGTAGTACCCACCCGGAGATCCGAATGGTGGACTATTTTACCTCCGGAATGTTTTACCCAAGAGGACGCCATTGACATTTAATCATACAGCAAAGCTGCATGTCCTCGGGAAAAATGACGGCTGTAGTTTCCCCTTGCTTTCAGCCGTTCGCAGTACCAGAACAGCAAGGTCATTTTGGTTAGTGTTACAAAGGCAGATCAGTCAATCGTACAGACTGTTGCCCCCGCTACTACTGAAAATGCTGCTGCCCCTCTTCAGGAACCACACGTTTGTCTGGCCTCTGAACAGATACTCCTCCGTTGTGGTTGCACCTACGGTACGGCTATCTGTATCGTTGAGGCATGCAAGTCTCCCCACCAACGGCAAGGTCCATGGTTCATGGGGGGAGATACTTTTAACATTCTGCATGGAAGATAAATAGGACATTCGACACCTTGTACAAAAAATATGAGCACGCAAATATGAGACAAGACACTCAACTTTTGGAGGACATTCACGAGAAAGTAATCACAAGCCAACTGCAAGGTACAAAGACATGAAAACAATTCGACCAAATAATGGAAGATACATAATCTTAGAAGAATATTACCACACATACGAAACCAAGGCTGGGACGAAGATACTACTAAGTGAGGTTGTGAATAGGACTAACTACTCAATGTTTACACTAATTGATCGTCTAACAGACAGGAATCCTAATACATGATTACAAATCCCAATTCTCTCCCAAGTATATCAATATACGTGCGGAAAAAAGAACACGCACATACACACACACAGAACTAACATCAGCATACATAATAGTCACAAAAAAAAAAAAAAAAAAAAACAATTGAAAGCAAAACCTGAGAATATTGGCGTCACTTACAGAAACGAATGATACTATAGAGAAAGAAAGTGACACAAAGTCAGTATGTTGAAAACAATGATCGAAACGAAACATTAAGTATGACAAGAAGCTGTTTGTCTTAAAAATAATGAATTGAATGCTGATCTTTAACTACATTTACATTTTAGTATTAAAACATCAGTGAACTCTCTTAAATCTCACCTACGTGTGCAAACGAAAAAAAAATCTTATAATATTTCAGGACATTGATTGGAGATGTCTTGTAACTGAGAAGAAACGCTTGTGCGTACACAAGATAATTAAAAACATTTACGTGCAGAATGCAAAAAGCGTTCAAAAGAAAGTCACAGAATGTTTTAATAACGATAAGAAGTTGCAGCATGCGAACCTACATCCTTCAGCTCAGTAAAATGTGACAGTATCCACCTCTCTAGAGCTTAGGATTTTCATTTTTATCTCGTCTCTGGTTGCCAGTTTTTTGAAGGCTTCAAGCGTTATTAACTGACATTTGAGGATAAAGGTGACGTGTTTGTGATACATTTTAATGCACCGTTGCCTTGAAACGGCGCATACTGCACGCTATAATACAAAACAGCCAAATATTCCAATACGAATAATGCGCCTGTCGCATCGATTGTCGTTATTGCAGCATCGATTCGTCAAAATGACGTCACGATGCAGGAAGTGTTATGTGACGAGTGTTACACGGTAATGAAAGATTAAGAAGCTATGTAAGAGGCCATTGGTGCTAGTACTTCGATCGGATAGACTTGTTAGTGAGTTATTGACTAAGGCTAATTTGCTGCATTGTTACAGTCACCCAACTTGATTAATTCCCAATACAGAAAGATAAACGATCTGATAGGATCTCAGTACATATTCGGCCAAAGTTTGTTAGTGCAGAAGAAGAACTTATAAAAATACAGCATTCCTTATTTGTGACAAGGTAAATCTAGTTTCCATTCCTAGTGAAACTGCGTATAAGAATTCCTATGTGTTATTTATCAGAATAGACCTCCGGGCGGGTGGAATTTGATAGCAGTCCTGGAGTCAGCGTACAGTCAGAATTTTCCTCGCAGAATTTCATTCACCACTAACGTATTCTCCTCCATTCTAACATTTTCCTAGGACGTAAAATGCATTCCAGAGACCCATCTAGATTGTTCTCACTGCATAAACAAATTCCCAACGGCCAGTCACGATAATTCTAGTATATTTATGACTTTTAACCTACGACGAACCGACCAGTACGGTCGCAAATCTGCAGGATTCTTGATAGCAACTTTCAACACCAGACAAGAGTGGCAATATAAGAACACTACTTCATACAATAAACTCAACGTAAAAGCTTTCCTAGTTTCTCAACGAGTAGTTAAAACATCATCAGAATGATTCATTTGAGATTTAATTCTTTAAACATTCATAAAATTATTCAGATTCGGATTTCACATTTTAAAGGAAAGAGTGAAGTACCTGTATTTTTAGTCAAATCAGTTTACAATACACAGAGATTGTCTCGGATAATTTCAAATCAGCATTTCACTTAGCGCAAAGGTCATAACAAATCTTTTTAGTCAGACAGTTTAATTTCATTCCAATAATCGTCCTTTTGTTTTAATTTTATCGAGCGAAGTAAGCTCATTTATTATGTCAATGAAGCCAAATTTAGAAGGCATGTTGTATCTTATCGACATGACAGGTGAATTCAATAGACTGCTTCACCTACAATCGACCTTAAGTAAGTTTTTGTCTTCAATTTGCTGAATCTGTGTTGACAGGATGCTGCCATACTGGGATTTTTATAAGTATCCGCAAGTTGTGTCAGTGATTGGATGAGCATCCCGTAACTTTGAAAAAAAAATCTTAAAAATATCCAAATAGGAAGCTTTGTCAGTCCTTCACACCAGTCATTTCTACTGGAATTCAATCTCTGTTATTTCGTTAACTAGTTCAGCTGTAACGATATTTCTGCTATATTTTGAAGTAAATCTCTGCATAATTTTCAAAGAAAGATACAATTTCTCATCTAAGTCATTCCTGACAGAAAATTAAAGCGATATAAAATAGTGTGTTATACGTAAACTCTGTTTCCCGTTTAGTTTATTATTCTATGAAATACAGTTTGAAATACTTCAGCTTAAGAAATTACACTGTAGTACGCAGCTGGGAGACATAGACAGAAATCGCATGTCTTCTGTCTAATTGCATATTTGCTTCAGCATCCGCTCGCCATCCTTTGGTATCCTACAATACGGTATCGAAGCACTAACAAAAAATTCCACTGTCAAAAATGAAAGTGTTATGTCGACTGCAGGTCTGTGAACCAAGCGCAGTGTTGGCACATAGCCCATGTGACGCCCCGTCGGTAGTAATCATTTCTTTATTAAGCTGCTCGGATGAAATAACACTATGACATCAGCATGGGTTCACAGTTTCGGTCCCAGGGAATAACCTCCTCTCGTGAGCAGAATACAGGATCACAGGGGCAAGGAGAACTCACTTATTCCTCCAGGACAATTCTAAACTGTCTTTTGGTCAATTTTTGAGCCTCCTATGTGTCTGCACGTTGAGGTGGAGGGTGGGGGGCTACCTCATTACGGTTTCAGTATGTCCCTACATCTAGTCCGTCTAATTTAGTGAACCAAATCATTTTGATGACAACATACAGAAGTATCTCGTATTTCACAGCGTTCTAGTAGTCATTTCATTGATGTGCAGTATTTATACCAAAATGTTTGGTACGACGTCTATTACTTCTTCATTTGGATCTGAATGCCTTATTGTATCTACCATTCTGACTGTGAGGAATTACTTGAATTTAGTACCTTTCGTCTGATAGACCAACGTATGGTTACCGAGCATATAAGTATTAGGGCGAACAAAGTACATATGTACCTTAAAGTTATGAGTGAAGATTTAGTGTGTCAAGAGACAACAAATCCTTTCTGAAGAATTAACGATCTACTTCTACATCTACGTCACCTCTCGGCAGTTCACACTTAAGTACTTAGCAGAGAGTTCATAGAAAAAATGTCATACTATTTATCGACCTTTCGTATACTTGCGAAAAACGAATGCCCAAGTCTTTCCATGCAAGCTTTCATGTCTTTTATTTTGTTGCAGTGGTCATATCTCCATATGTAGTTAGAAGGAAGAAAGAAATTTTTGCACATAGAGGAGAAAGATGGTGATTGAAATTTCGTACGCGTACCCTATCCGTGACACACTGTCGTGTTTACCGATAGTTCAAAATAAACTGCCGTTCTTTGAACTTTCTTGATGTCCTCCGTCAATCCCATCTGGAAAGGATCCCATACAGCAGAGAAACTCTCCTGATGAAGAAAGACAAGCTTAGCGTGTGTCGATGTGGCCTTCAGTCCAAGGACTGGTTTGGTACAGCTCTCCATGCTACTCTACCATATGCAACCCTCTTCATCTCCGAGTAACTACTGCAAGCTACGTCCTTCCGAATGTGCTTAGTGTATTCATCCCTTGGTCTTCCTCTACTATTTGTACCCTCCACGCTTCCCTCCAGTACTAAATTGGCGATCATTTGATGCCTCAGAACGTGTCCTGCGAACCGATCCCTTCTTCTAGTCAAGATGTGCCACAAATTCCTCTTCTATTCAATACTATTCAGTATCTCCCTATTAATTACGTGATCCATTCATCTAATCTTCAGGATTCTTATGTAGCACGACATTTCAACTGCTTCTGTTCTCTTTTTGTCTAAATGCGTATCGTCCATCTTTCACTTCCATGCATGGCTACACTCAATACAAATACTTTCAGAAAAGACTTCCCGACCCTTAAATTTATATTCGATGTTAAATTTATCTTCTTCAGAAACGCCTCTCTTGCCATCGGCAATCTACATTTTATATCCTCTCTGTATCGACAATCATCAGTTACTTTGATACCCAAATAGCAAAACTTGCCTACTACTCTGAGTGTATCATTTCCTAATCTAACTCCCTCAGGATCATCAGATTTATTTCGACTACATCCAATTATCCTCGTTTTGCTTTTGTTGATGTTTGTCTTATAACCTCCATTCAAGGCACTGTCCATTCCGTTCAACTGCTCCTCCAAGTCCTTTGCTGTCTCTCACAGAATTACAATGTCATCGGAAAACCCAAAGGTTTTTACTTCTTTTCTCTGGATTTTGTTTCCTCCTGGAAATTATTCTTTTGTTTCCTTTACTGCTTGCTCAATATAGAGATTGTCTAACGTAGGGGATACGCTACTGCCCTGTCATTACTCTATCACACAGTGAAAGTATTGATTGTGTTTTTACACCGGTGTACTTTACACGTTACCACAATGCCTTTCCATTTCGAGATGGAATGAAATTGTGGAAATTATTAAAAGCGTTCCACACTGAAATCCGTGGTAAGTTTCGAGCTTTTGTGAGACATCACCAGTCTTAGCGATTTCGCGTTCTTTCAACTTGGCGTGCTTTTTTCGTTACATCTGCCACCATATCCCGACATGTTTGGCGTATCATACGGGATCTACGATTTCATAGTAATTTTGGAAGAAATGCAGACTTTCTGTTAGGAAAATGCCAAGGATATGCTTATCTACTTTTATAAAGAGACATATTTTGCGGGCTTGTTGGTTTTGGCTGTTACGGATCTTGTGGTCATCTGTCGTGCGGCTTCTTACTTTCTCAGTATTTTTGTGATCGCAAACACTTACACATCGAGTGAGTTCCTGAGATAGTTGCTTAAAATAACCTTGAGGAAAGAACGGGACCAGTATTAGAAGAAATAGGAAAAAGGTGGGTGGAAAATTTTCAGGTTGTGGTGGAGGGTGTAAATCGACCATCAGTTTGTTGTGTCTACACCTAACTAAAGCAGGACAGAAATGTGATAATGTGTAAGGTCTTACGATGAGTCATTTAGAGTTGAATTATGGTACCAGAAATTGGTAATCCTGTCTGTATAAACGGCATGGGGTTGGTGAGAATCACACAGGTGATAATATAAATGAAGCTCTGAATCTGATAATAGTGATGGTTTTCCATTACTATATGCTATATTAACTATTTTCTTACAAGTTTAAATAATTAAGACTGAAAATCGAATGATGGGAGGCCCATCACTGTTTTGTAAGCAGTACTACTGTGTGTGTTAGATTACTGCGGACGTTATGTCAATAAAAAAACAATGCATAAAATATACGGCGCGGATTTTCAGCTGCGAGCTTCGTGCTTATTCCCACATTGCGTTTTTAATAGAATGCATACAGGCTCGTCCTCACGTGAGAGATTTAATTCAACAGGAAGGTTGATTTCAGAGCTTACATAACTTCCTAAAGAGAGATTCCCTCGACAGACAGACTCGATGACTCCTCTAATTTAAATAACATTTATTTTACGCTTCAATACTTTTTTGCTTTCAATCTCCGATTACAATAAGGAACTTACCGATCATATTCTTAATAGTATCTAACTGTTTCTATATTTACCTGCTCTGCAATGGGAAGCCGTATTCCCGACTCATTTTTTACAACATTTAATGCGAAAATTAACTGAAATCTCCACACATCAAAGCGAAGTGCATCTCCGTGTTAACATTTTGTTCATGGCTTTTCTGGAACTTTCTCTATGTTCATTAAGCCTTTCTCCGTAATTGTCGTAAATGTCGGACTCCGTAGTAGAGTGATCAGCGTAGATCGTTGTCATGCAGAGGACCCATGTTTGATTCCTAGTAACGCCAACTATTTGTCTTTGGTGGGACACGCAGTTTCCATGTTTGTAGATTTCCGGAAACCATTTGACACAGTGCTTCATAGCAGGCGGTTAACGAATGTACACGCATTTGGAATAAGTTCACAGATATGTGAGTGGCTCGAAAACTTCTTGCATAATAGAACTCAGTATGTGGTCATCGACGGCGAGTGTCCATCAGAGACAAGGGTATCTTCAGAATTGCCCCAGAGAAGTTTGATAGAACCGCTGTAGTTCTCTATGTACGTAGATGATTTGGCGGACATAGTGGGCAGCAATCTGCGGTTCTTTTGTTGACGGTGCTGTGGTGTACGGTAAGGTGTCGAAATTGAGTGACTGTAGTAAGATACAAGACGACTTAGACAAAATGGCAGATAGCCTTAAATGCAGAAGAATGTAACTTAATGAAGATGAGTAGGAAGATAAAACCTGTAATGTTCGGATATAATACTGTAGTGTCCTGCGCTACGGTCGCAGGTTCGAATCCTGCCTTGGGCATGGATGTGTGTGATGTCCTTAGGTTAGTTAGGTTTAATTAGTTCTAAATTCTAGGCGACTGATGACCTCAGACGTTAAGTCGCATAGTGCTCAGAGCCATTTGTAGTGTCCTGCTTGACACAGTCAATATGTGGTTGTAACTTTACAAAGCGATATCAGGTGGAACGAGCATTTGAAAACTGTGGTAGGGAAGGTGAATGGTCGACTTCGGGTTATTGGGAGAATTTTTGGAAAGAGTTGTTCATCTGTAAAGGAGACAGCATATACAGTGTTGGTGTGACCTGTTCTTGAGTACTGCTGGACTGATTGGGATCCGTACCAGGTCGGACTGATGGAAGACGTCGAAGCAATTCAGAGGCGGGTTGCAAGATTTGTTACTAGTACGTTCGAACAACACGTAAGTGTTACGGGGATGCTTCGGTAACTCAATTGGAGATCCCTGGAGGAAAGGAGACGTTCTTTTCGAGAACGACGATTGAGAGAATTTAGTATTTGAAGCTGACTGCCGAACGACTCTACTGCGGCCAACGTACACTGCTCGCAAGGAAAACCTACAGACAGTGGTTTCTCCCTCGCTGTATTTGCGAGTGGATGAGGAAAGCGAAGACAAGTAGAGGTACAGGGTACCCTCCACCACACGTCGTGCGGATGCTTGCGGAGTATCTGGGTAGATTTAAATGTAGATGTGGGAGTTGTACGTGCTACATTCAGCTTCGCGATGTCAACAGAGGAGTGGCTCGGCTGTCTGAATAGCAGACAAAACGGCTGTCAGAACGGCGTGCTGACCACATACCTCCATACCGCACGCACATGACGCCGCAAGGCAGAGGGTGACACGGCGGCCGGTGACATTCCTTCTGCCGTCAAGGTTTAGACGAGGAGCTCGTCTTTCTATTTTCTTTTATTTTATTCGTAAATCTGCACGAAAGACGTTACAGAGATTGTTTACGGCTCTTCTAAGGTAAGACTCTCGAAAGATATTTGTGTTCTTTAAGTTCTAATAATTTTCACGTAAATTCTTACGTATTATTCACATCAGAATTAGTTCTATCGCATTGTGTATATCAGTGTCTAACATTAGAATAGCACAAAAATCGATGATTCGCAATCGATGTTAATATCAGCGTCAAGTAACATCTCATTCCTCTTTTCTTCCGCAGCCGAGGGGCAATGTGACACTGGTTATCATATAGAGTGAACGTATGTTTGAAATTGTCATGAACTGTCACTGTCTCATATCTGATCGCAGTAACTTATATCATAAACGGACAACCATGTTCTAGAATATATTTAATATATTTCAGATCCTGTCGTGTTAACTGACAAGCATGTTATTTCTATAGAAGTGCACAATATATTACTGATGAGGGCTCCCTTTTCTTTATTTTTTTCTTTCTTTTTTTTTTTTGTCATGTTTTGCTGCAGCCCGCGAAGAATTCCTCTCCTGTGCCAACCTCTTCATTTCACACTAGCATTTACAGCCTAGGCCCTCAACTGTTTCTCTTCCTGTACAGCTTTTACCCTCTGCATCTCCCTCTAGTGCCATGTAAGTTATTCCCTTGTATCTTAACAGATGTCCTACCAGTCTATCTCTTCTTCATGTCAGTGTTTCCCATATATTCCATTCCTCTCCACTTCTACGCATAACCTCCGCTTTCCTACTTTATCAGTCCACCTAATTTTCAACATTCGACTGAAACACCCATCTCAAATGCTTCGATTATCTTCTGTTCCGATTTTCCCGCAGTCACTGTTTCTCTACCATGCAGTGCTGTGCTACAGACTTACACTCTCAGAAATTTATTTTTCATATTAAGACGCATGTTTGATACTAGTTAACATCTCTTGGCCAGGAATCCCCTATCTGCCGGTGCTGTTCTGCTTTCTATGTCCTCCATGAGTTATTTTACTTCCTAGGTAGCAAAATCAGTTAAACTGACTGTCCTATGAACATGAAGGCCCTATCTGTAGTCATTCAAGGTGTTCTGTTTTTTTTTCTGAATATGAGTGTAATTCCGCCGACCCTGTAGCCTACTGTATACCATATTTTATGCACGTGCGAATATGTTATCCAGATATTGTGTGTGCCTTTTGACGATGGCACTATGGCTTCATTATATTAGGACATGTTTTAAAATATATCTGAAGATAGTCATAGCTGACTGAAACCATTAGTCTAAGAAGCTAACTATTTTGTGATTACTGATAGAAATAAAAGAAATTTATTATCAACAGTATTACCGAATTTCATTATCAACTTCTTTAAACCATTTAGTGACACCAGTGTCCAACAACGCTACCTTCCCTGATGTTGTGTCTTTGGGAAGTATGGGTTGCCCTTCATCCTCAGACATTCAGACACCCAAGTGAAAATGTCCCCAATTGAGTTCAACACGTCGTACAGACGCAGGGTGGACGCACCTCATATTTATCTCCACTACTTCTGACTAATTCGATGCAGCCAAACACGATTTCCTTTCCTGTGGCAACATCTCCATCTCGGAGTGTGATTTGCAACGTACATCTTCAATTATTTGCTGGATGTATCCCACTCTCTGTCTTCCTCTACAGTTTTTAACCTCCACAGCTCTCTCTAGTACCATGGAAGTTATTCTCTGATGTCTCAACAGATGTTCTATCATCCTGTCCCTTCTTGTCAGTGTTTTCCATTTATTCTTTTCCTCGTCGAGTCAACGGAGAACCACCTAATTCCGCACCACATCAGTTCACCTAATTAATACTGTAGAAAGGTACATTAAAATGATTCCATATTCCAAAATTTCGGGAAATCTCTTTGTACCTTTCCTCACAAACGGCTTCTAATCAATTTTTTTGGCACGAGTTTCGTCTTTGTTGTGACAAAGGATTCGTGTTTTCCCCATTAATGGTCGCAGTTCGTAGTAATTGACGGAAAGTGAATTGCTGTGCGTATAGGATCCATATCAGACAAGATTGACGGAGGTCATCGAAAAAGTTCAAAGAAGGACAGTTCTGTTTGTACAACTGTGAAATAGGGGAAACAGTGTCACGCATTTGGGGTATCAATCATTAAAACATAGGCTTTTGTGTTGCGTCAAATTTTTTCACGAAATTTTAGGCACCAACATTCACTTCCGAACGCGTTGACGCCATCCTACATAGAGCGAAATGACCATGGTAATAAAATCATAGAAATCAGAAGTCAACAGAAAGTTTTAAGAGTCTGTTTTTCCCTCATGCTGTTCAGAGGAAGGAAGGGAGATAAAGGATTCACGTCCGGTGTTCATCGAGGTCATTAAAGACGGAGCACAAACTCCGAATGAGTCAAGGATAGAAGGAAACGGGCTATGCCCTTCAAAACGTAGCCCCCCGGCATTTGTCTCTAGAAAGTTAAGGAAACTACGGAAAACCTGAAGCAGGAGGACCGTATTTAAATTTAAAGCCTCGCCCGCGTGAATGCGAGTCTACTATAATAACCACTGTCCCATTTCGCTTGTTGCTCTTTTCGTCTGTGGGACGAAAAACACTGCAAAAGAGGTTCGATGAATATTTCTCCAGACACTTAAGTGAGAATGGCCGAGTATTCACATACGAGGGGCTTTCAATAACTGATAAAAAATAATTTTTTTCTCAGCCACTTTCGACTCAAAAAAATTTTGTTTTGGTTATCGTGTTTTACTCCCGCTTCAACCCCTATACTTTGACGAAGTTCCGATAGGTAGCCACGCTATAGGAGGTACAGTATGGTATCTGTTACGGATGTGCGTTCTAAGCAGAGAGCTGTGGTTCAGTTTCTTTTGACGGAAAATCACAGCATCAGTCAGGAAATCATCAAGTGAAGTTTTCCGAAACAAAAATTTTATCTACGACGACGAACTATTACCCACGGCTTTGTAGAGAAGCAATTGAAATATATAAACATAGGGATAATTTTAATCGGAAAGAAGAGACCATGAAAGTTAGTGATATTTGGACAGTAGCACTACAGAATTGCTAGACAATTTTATCCGTGACGAGATTACGATCGATAGTTAAGTTTTATCTCTGACAAAGATTATCTCTGCATATCACGTGTAACTCTGGTCAGGCCCACTTTCTACGATATATAAGTCGCTCTCAGACGTCCGACCCGGCAGTCGGCAAGACTCACCGGAGGAGAAACACTCCTTTGAAGATGTCCAGCGCAGCTCTGGACGAAACGTTAGGAGCTGAAGAGTTTCATGGACCACGACCTTACATACCGGACGGTTTACCAGAAGAAACGTATAAAGATTTTTGAAAATGGGTAAAAGGCACTTGTAGATAAATGCCTACACGTAGAGAATGTAAGGTTGAAATCTGAGTAATTTACTTTGCTTATTTATTATGTAGATTTTGCCTCACACTGGAATTTCCCTGGGTATTTTGCGTGTGCATACAAGGTATTTTGAACTTTGGTATCTCGGATACAGATATCAAGGTAATTGTCAAGGTTCCTCTGCCTCGTGATGACTGGGTGTTGTGTGCTGTCCTTAGGTTAGTTAGGTCTAAGTAGTTCTAAGTTCTAGGGGACTCATGATCATAGATGTTCAGTCCCATAGTCCTCAGAGCCATTTTTTTGTCAAGGTTCTTCTAGATTGAGATCATAAGAATATATCTTAACAGTATCAGTCATCTGCTGCGTGCAGCCGTCTTGGAAACAGCAGCTCAGTTTTTTCACGAAAAAATGGCAGAAAACCCTTTTTTCGGGTTTTCTAACGAACCGCCCATGAATTAATGGTACCACCAAGTGAAGCGTCGTTTGGAATTTACCGGCGTGATGCGTGGCTTATGAGCAGCCGCTCGATCATGAAATCCACGTTTTCTTCCCTCCAGCCTAACTGTCATAGTACTTGCAGTGGATCCTGATGCAGTCTGGTATGAATTAATGGTACCACAATAAGCCCTTTAACACCAATAAGACCACATTCAAATGCAAAAAGAACTAACCAATTTGATCCACCCGCCTAAGCAGGGAGAAGTGTGTAATATTTGTAATTTGACCCTGTACTGAAGAATAGCAACACAAAGAAGATTCTTCTGTTGGATGTACAGATGGTCCATAGCCGAAGGGATATCCAAAACACTTGAACCTACCTTTCTATCACCAATAAATCCCAGGTATGGCCCCCGGAAGAACCCCGTTTTTTGCGCTACGCTTTTGGACATATTAGGTAGCACATGCTGTCACACACGTGCCGATAAGATCCGTGTAAGACTTATTTCGAGTAAGCCATTTCAGAGAGGACGAAAGATAATGATAATTGAAAGAAGCCATCACAAGGTATCCTTTTAATCGATTTGTAAGTACATTTGTGAAAATGTTGGTTTAATCTTACTTTTTATTACTCTGGGACAATTTGTGTCTTGTAATAACTGAATTCCGAATTCAGTCCGAAAATTAGCCGTTGTGTACGAAGTTGTTGTACACGAATTGAACCTTGTCGGATAGTTTAATACCGTGGTGGTGTAAGTCACTGGCAACTCATTTAGTGAAATGGAATCTTCTAGTGTACTTGTTAAAATAATCCACGATATTATCTCCATGTTTTAGATACTCGTAAAGTTAGAATGCCTTGCACTTTAGTGAAAGGAAACAGAGTCTGAAAACATATATTTTAACGTACAAAATGTTTCCAAAACAATCACAGATTGTCACATGAAATTTTCAATTGAATATCTATCGCCACGTGTATACACTTGTAAACTAGCGCACAGATATCATATAAAAGAGTGAAGTATTTCCTTATGAATATGGATTACAGGCTTCCACAACACATGTCTTCAAGTCATCTGAGATTTTTTGTTTTTCTGCTACACCGATTCTCAAAGTCCCTAACAAAATCCATTGTACTTTAGATAACCCGGACAATGTGAAAATAACAAAACTTCCGCGTTCTATACATCTGGTTTGCTTTAATGTTGAAGTAAAATATACACAGCTGGAATTATGCGAACACCACATACTTTGACGCATGATTAAAAGTGTACATTCTAGAGGTGCTGATAAAATGTCTGAGAAATCTTAAGCGTGGCCTGCGAGTAAATTTTGGAATAAATATTCTCCCATTATATAGCAAATGAGGAGACTACTAGGCACGTTTTCTAACCACTGTTACAGAATTATAGCCAGTTGGCATTTTCGATTATTTTCATCTTTCAGTTAATAAAATTAAATTAACGTGGTCGTGATTTCTTACTATAGCTTTGTAAAAAATTAATATCTCACTCAACTACAAATGTTGTCTGTTTTGTTACTATCGTTCAGTCTTCCGATTGATTTGACACTGCTATCTATGCCTTACTCACTAAGATCTCCAACTGAAAGTAGCACTTGCACCCATTCTATCTTACTAATACCAAGATAATTCTGCAAAAGATGTGTTGATGGAAATTCGATCACGAAAATGTTAAAGAAAGCTAATACATAACAGATGAAACTCTTTTGGTGAAGAATTCGAGCAGCGCTTGATGAGCAGGTTCCCCACTGAATCATAAAACATACAATATGCGATCATAGGTATCCGGATACTGGCGAAAATTTACTTATGGCGCCCTCCATGGGCAATGCTGGAATTCAGTATGGTAATGGCCCACCCTTAGCCTGACACGAAGTTGGCGTTCCAAAATATCCCGAAGGTGTTCTGTGGGATTCAGGTCAGAACTTTCGCACGCCAGTCCGTTACAGGGATGTTATTTTCATGTAACCAATCCGCCATAGGCCGTGTTATGAAGAGGTGCTCGATCGTGTTGAAAGACGCAATCGGCCTCTCCGAATTGCTCTTTAACATTGTGAAGTAAGAAGGAATTTAAACATCAATGTAGGCCTGTGTCTAGCTTGAAGGGGGAAAGCAGATGGCGCTATGGTTGGCCCGCTACATGGCGCTGCCATAGGTCAAACGGATATGAACTGATTTTTTTTGTTTTTAAACAGGAACCCCAATTTTTTATTACATATTCGTGTAGTACGTTAGTTTGACCGCTTTTTTCGCTTTGTGATAGATGGCGCTGTAATAGTCAAAAACGTATAAGTACATGGTATCACGTAACATTCTTCCAGTGCGGACGGTATTTGCTTCGTGATACATTACCCGTGTTAAAATAGATCGTTTACCAATTGCGGAAAACGTCATATCGTGTTGATGTATGGCTATTGTGATCAAAATGCCCAACGGGCGTGTGCTATGTATGCTGCTCGGTATCCTGGACGACATCATCCAAGTGTCCGGGCCGTTCGCCGGCTAGTCACGTTATTTAAGGGAACAGGAAGTGTTCAGCCACATGTGAAACGTCAACCACGACCTGCAACGAATGTTAATGTCTAAGTAGGTGTTTTAGCTGCTGTCGCAGTCAGAATCAAATTTATTTCTAATCTGAACTTTTACGATTACGTTGCCACGATCCATCAATGATGGAATATTTATTTTTAAACTTATCCCTTCTTAAAACAAGTAAGGCAAAGAACACATTTCAACAAAGTACTAATTTAAAATCGATGACAGTTTGTATGAATTGTATGAAACACTAACATAAAGTACAAAACTGAGAGGTATGTGAGGTGACTTTACGAGACGTTCCAGAGGATATGTGTACTCCACACAAATAAAATCAAACGTTTATCTCCAATATTTGATTATAGTCGAAGAAAAACATTATATAAAAACTAACATCTTAAGAGTAGGATACATTGCTTAGCTCTGTGTTTACATTTGAAAAGCAAAAATAAAAATAGACCGCAGCATGATTTAACGAGAGGAGTGAAGATCCACCAAAACGAACCCCGGTTTGGAAGGAACGTGAGGGAGATCTGTTATTCGAAATAATTAAATTATTGTTCCCAAAACCATGTAAAAATTCATTAGGAAATTACCGTATTCCTCCTTCGCCAGCCATTCTCAGATCGTGGCACGGGAACAAAATGGCTCTGAGCACTATGGGACTTAACATCTGAGGTCATCAGTCCTCCAGAACTTAGAACTACTTAAACCTAACTAACCTAAGGACTCCACACACATCCATGCCCGAGGTGGGACTCGAACCTGCGACCGTAGTGGTCACGCGGTTAAAGACTTAGGCGCCTAGAACCGCTCGGCCACACCGGCCGGCGGAACGGAAACAAGGAGTACTTTATTCAAAAACACATTCATAAAATGACAATTATAAACTTACTTTTAAAATTCTTAGGATGTGCAGGACAATAAAACATTTAGAAAAAAATCATCTGCTGCAATATTTAATTACGCTACTATATTAGGAATAGATTACGCAAGTATGGTATGGTTTTTAGAAAAATTCGGGCACATAGAATTCTAGGGTTTTACAGCTACCTAATAAGGTAAATAGAGCAACAAAATTGACATCCGAAATGTTTTAACATTAGCGAGTAGTTAACAAGCGAAGGAGAATTATTATGAGTAAGAGGGCAATTTAGACTGAGGTAAATGGCTGGACGTCTCCGCGGCCTGAAATGACGCTGCTGCGATACATGCAGAGTGGAATCTAAAGGGCGGATATAGCGGTGTTGATGGTGAAAGACCATCCCACTGCGGGATGCACCTACGTTGCCCCTCCACCGTAACGGCGGAGGTAGCAGGTGTCTTCTGCAGCGGTTTGCACCGGAGCCACAGTCTGCTTCCCTGAACTGCGACCTCTGCGCCTGATGTGCGGCTCCACGGGAGATGTCTTTGAAGCTGCGCCACCCACGCCTCGGGCGGCTACGCTTCCTAGACGGGAGCAATGCCGGTAGATTGGCGACGGGTTCCGGTTACGAGCTGCGCAGTTGAGAGTACCTCAAGGCCAGTAATGAAATCATGGTATCGTGAATATTAGTGTACCCAAAATTAGCAGCACTATGAAATCCTAACGCGCATGACACGAAAATCAGTTTTATTTCGTGCAGTGTGCGCAATGTAGCGTGTATGTGGTCTGACCAACGCCTCCCTACTCATTTCGTCAAACATATACCAACAAAGAACTGTATAGGAACATTGGAAGACATACTAGCTGTGTATGTGAATCTCATATGCATGTACTTTCAGTAAGTGGAAGCTGTATTTGTGTGTGCCAAAACCTCTCGCTACCAAAGTGAAAGCAAGTACATTTTAACTTCCGATCAGTGTCTGATTTTGAATTGATTTTACTACTTTACTTTTAATTACGAACATATTTGTGCATGAGGTGTCACGTCAGAGCGGTGTCCTGAACACAATTTCGACACAAAGCAGCGCAATGGGCTTTGGAGTTGAAGGGGTAGGCTAGCAATAGAACAGTGCATCACCATTGACTAGACACTCATTTATTGAACACATAAGTCAGGTATTACCTTAAAGGAACAATCAGTACAAATTACAGAACAATCAGTACAAATTACAATATAATATTCTTTTCCTTTAAGTCACTCAAACGTTTAAACAGAAAAATAGCAATCATTTAATTGAAAGCCTTTTAAGAAAGCAAGCCTAGAAAATTTGAATGGTGAGTTTAAATCATATTTAAATAGGCTCTGACCGAGCACATATTTTAAAACGAAATACTTCCTTTCAGGAACCAGCGATCAACATTAATTACATAATCCTCAACAACCATATTACATCCAAGACATTTAAGATTAAACAGTAACATATAACATCAGAGAGCTGCAGTCCCAAGTTTTAAGCAGCACGTTCCAGATGGACTGCACTGCAACAGTACAATACAAGTCCCTCAGAAGATCTCCCCAAACAGGAAGTTATTGCCGCAATCGACAAAATACCAACATCATTCCACGTACAGAACTAAACCAAACTTAAAGCTCTCTTAAGTTTGGTACAGTTAATTCCCTTTCAACATAACTTACGTCACAAGTGTAGCCCTAGGACGGCACCGACACCCCGCAATTTAGCACGCAAAAAAACTGCAGCGATGCACTCATCACGCATCCTTACAAAATCCAATAACAGAGAGCCGGCTCCCCAATAGCGGAACATTTAACCACGCGCAGCGTGCGGGTTTGCGGGATGCTGAACTCTCCCTTAACCTCAACACCAGTTCAAATACTAGTCAGCATACAATCTTGAACCACCATACACATTCCTTCAGTTACTGCATAGAACTCCAATGTTATAGGCAAACAGACCAGCATATGATAAAAGCTTAAGCAATTTCCTTACTAGACAACCCTTATGAATAGCAGCCGTCATTTTTCTTTTTTTTTTTTTTTGAAACGTGAGCACACCCACAATCAGAAGACAAACCACGCCAATCATAAGGACAGTAGCACATAAGCAAGTAGCAATGGTAACTTCTGCTTAGATTGGCTACAACTCAGCGCGTGATTTAACACACCAGAGAAGAGTCTTTACAACATAACCATCAATACAACAACAAATTACTCACACGTATACTCCCCCACGATTTCGATTCGCAAACCATAGACAAAATGTGGAGAACGTATCACTTAGACCAACATAATGGTGCTCCCTCAGTTACCCCAAATAACTGACTCCCCTAGTTGCACAGCAAAGACCAGACCTAATGAAACCACCACAGTTTTCGCCTCTAAATTGTCACAGTACAAGTGAGACTCAATCACAAATGTAATTTTACATCACCAGTTCCCGTATTGTCAATACAAGGGCCTGATTTTCACCCATTTATAACGGCAGGCAGTAACATCATATGGAAAAGAGCGTAGACACAAGCTCTTACCAATTCTCTTCTCCGAAAGCAGCCACCGGTACTCTCGGGAACCACTGGGACATCCAATGCAAAAATCGTTACTCCTTCATACAAATTACAGGAAGCCCGCTTCCCGCTGCTTGCTACGGTGCCTTCCATTCAGAGCCAACTTGTATATCTCCATGGGACAGGTCCGGTCCCACACTCGCTGCGTCAACCCGACAACCGTCTTCCACCACGTCCCGGAGCACACCCCCGCAGGACCTCGCCTCGTTACTCTTCGCGTAGGCCCCAGAGGGCGCTGCTTACCGGCCTGACCGTGGCAGGAAAGATAAACCACCAGAGTGGCACTATCGATATGAACCGCCACGGCTCACTGCATATTGCTTGTGTTGTATGTGTTTTCTATTAATCTAAACTGCATCTGACTGTCAACAAATGGATGTAAAAGATGATTATGAATAACACTTAGACTGACTTTCTCAGGAAACAATCACACACAACGGCTAACTGTTACGCATCCACTACATTTACGTAATATTTTGTAACTGAAAACTGGTTTCAAAATTTTCTCAAAGGTTCGTTTAGGCCGTACAATAGATTCTTACCTTGGCAAAGGATAACGATTTTTCTTTGTCTGCACAGCATAAATCGTGAGCTGAAATAAAAGTGCAGATTGCACTTTTAATTCTTTTACTAGGCTGCATTACCAAATTAAGCTTTTTGCACTTTTTTGAAGATGATAATCCTTTGTCAGGCAATAGTGCAAGCCGTGACAGTGCAGCTTCTTACCAAACACATGTTTTAATTGAACAGTGAGTTTAAGCTTCGGTGAAATAATTCGTAAATAAATAAGAGGGTATTTTACAGTTCGACTGAAACCTTTAACTAACACAGAAAAATGTGAATTGTTACTCGTTCTCAACATTATCGTTCTCAGCACTGTCATGCACCATACTCTATACTTTTAAGAGACCTTTTTTTTTTTTTTTTAATAACGTAAAATTTACTCTTTCAGACAAGTGATGAAACATCTTTAAGTTAATATTGTTGGGAAAAACTAATTTGAAGATTAAACTCATGACGTATTTCTCTCTCGATATCAATATGTAGCCACAATGAAATCTTTATACCACAATAATTACTAAACTAGTCCTTGCGGGCCGGCTGGAGTGACCAAGCGGTTCTAGGTGCTTCACTATGGAACCGCGCGACCGCTATGGTCGCAGGTTCGAATCCTGCTTCGGGCATGGATGTCCTTAGGTTAGTTAGGTTTAAGTAGTTCTAAGTTCTAGGGGACTGATGACCTCAGAAGTTAAGTCCCATAAGTGCTCAGAGCCATTTGAACCATTAGTCTTTGCGACAAAATAAAGTCAATGCAAACTGCCTTTCCTTTCAAATGAGCGGTTTCTCTATACAGTCATATCAAATCATCCTCAATCCTCAGCTATAAGCCATGAAACATCTCAAATAAAAATCTCCGTGCGGCACATTCGCCATCCAAGCTCCTCATTCTGCCATGACACAACACTTTTCCCGTATTTCCTACTCCTTCGCTCGCTCGGACTTCAATCAGTAATACTACAACCTCTGGTAGCGAAAGAATACGAATCACTCATGTGTTCGGCATCCAAAGACGCTCACAATGGTAAACATCCCGAACAACTGCGATTGCTCTTGATATTTACATTCATAAATACGCCAAGTGGCAAACATATCACACGAACTGTGATAATTACATTGTTTTACAAGACTTCTCCTAATACAGATGCCCTCAAAAAAACTGGCTCAATCATTATTACAACAGCGACTATGTTCGTCACTTTATGAAGAAGTAGCACCCACACCAACAGCCTTATCTATGATATCTATAAACCAAGTGAAAGTAGTATACGGCCAGAATTAAGGAAGTATGGCACACATATTAAGATGGGAAACATAATCACTGTTTTTAATTTAAAGTCTTGAAGAAATTGTGAAGGACGCACAAGCATAAGCGTTTAATGAGAACAGATACAAAATGTGAGGGAAAATAGATTAATGCAAAACTCTGTAGTCCATACCGGACCTCTGTTGAGAACTGCCGTTGACATTGATGTTAATGATTAATTAAAACCACCTCACTTCTATTATTACACGTTTACTGTTTCAGGAACAGTTTTGTTTGTGGAACATCTTCAGCAGTTAGCACAACACTGCAACCTGAAAGTGATCTACGAATAATACCGGTCGTAACATAATAAATGCGTGACAGTACAGCTGTGTTGGTTTTAATTAACCATTAAGATAAGAAATAAAACTTTAAAAAACGTTACAGCTGAGCGAGTTGACGTATTAACATCAGTATTGTGGTACATATAGTACAAGAAATGGAACAATTATTTAGCGTACAGACGACGTGTACACATAACTAAGCAAGTAGGAACCAAAATGTACCTATTGTTGACCAAAAACAGAGTTATTGCAAATAGTACTCTGTTGCAGCGCCGACAGTTGTCAACGGGCCTTGAGAAAGGATGCATTGTGGGCTATCTGCTTTTGTAACATTGTCGACAGAAGGAGTAAATATCTTGCTGAGTTTATTATGATAGGTGGGTGGAACGATCACAGGGGTTACCAGGCGAGGAAGGATTCCGAATTTCAAACAATTATTGTTTAGACATCCAACCATTTATTTCACATATACGAGCACCTAACTGTGAGGGTTGTGTTACAGTGGCTTTATTTCTAAGGTTCACTGGCCAAATCTCCTCCAAGAGACAGTTGCCTTCCAACAAATTGTTCAGACTCCTCTTTACAACTTTGGTTCCAAATCATCAGAGATGAGTTCTGTTCCATGAATCGTTCTGATTAGTTATAGAGAGTACATGTACGTCACTGCGTTCCCTTAATTACTCATGTTTGTCAGAGGCGAGTGTTACGCTCTTTACAGCAAAACATTTATCAGCTCACTGACCGAGACAAGTTTAGCCTTCCTTTGTTCTTCTGAGTTGCCTTCTTAGATTGTGTCTAACGCATGGCGCTCAGTAGTGTGACATTAAGACTAAGACTGTGCACTCCGGGTACTCTAGGAGCACTTTTCATATATGACTGTCACTGCAGTGCGACGTCTACATGCTACTGCTTATATTTGTAGTGCCCCTTATTTATATTATGCCACAACTATTAGTTTCATTTTCACATGGTGTTTTGTTATATCGCTCTCCTAACTTCTGGAGAGTACAACATGAGGTGATGTGATCTTCAAATACGTGTTGTCCTGCTAGCATGTCCACTTCCGCCAGCGGCCTAACCACTGTTACCTGCAAGCGTGATATCGAAGTGCAGTGTCCGTGAGTACGTCATTTTTCTCTTTGCGTGTTGACGCTGCAGTGCCTGCACACCCGAAGCACGTTACTTCCGGTCCTAGGCAGCATGCATCGCTGGGGAACAGTTCGTAAATTTTTAAACGAAATTTTACTTACAGAGCAGCAAGAACTGCTGATGAAACCAATCGTATTTGCTGGCAGTTTCAATGCAAACTATCATCATCAGGGAACTTAAAATTTTTAGCAGCCTACACGGCAAACATACCTCAGTGTCAAGAGTTACAATAAAATTGTGAAACTATTATTTATAGGGAACTTACACAGTGATATTTTAACGTCGACTTCGGACTACGATGTACAGAAATTTCCCCCTTTTTCACGTTAAAAAGTCATTGTCATAAGTGAAAGATGTGAAGACTGACACAAGAACTTCTAGAAGTGAGTGAGACGCAACCCACGTACTTTTTGACGTGTAATCTGTCACACAGCCACTATCCCAACGTGTATCAGTCTTCTGACTGCCTCTCTGCGGCCCGCAACGATTTCCTTCCCTGTGCCAAATTTTCACCGCAGAGTAGCACTTGCAACCTATGTCATCAGTTATTTGCTGGATGTGTTCCAATAACTGTCTTCCACTTGAGCTTGTTCCCTCTACAGCTCCCTCTAGTGGAAGTTATTCCGTGATGTCTTGTCAGAAGTCCTACCATCCCAACCCCTCTTTTCCATACATGCGTTTCCTCGCCGATTCTGCAGAGAACCTCCTCATTCCTTCCCTTATCAGTCCACATAATTTTCTATGTTCTTCAGTTCCAGATTCCCCATAGTCCACGCCACACTACCATACAATGCTATGCTCCAAACGTACATTCTCAGAGATTTCTTCCTCAAATTAAGTCCTATGCTTGATACTAGTAGATTTTCCTTGGCCAGGAATGCCCTTTTTGCCAGTGAGAGTCTGCATTTTATCTCCGCATTCCTCCGTCGTGGGTGGTTTTACTACCTAGGTAGCAGACTCACTTATCTTCACCTACTTGTGATCATCAATCATGATGTTAATTTTCTCACTGTTCTCAGTCCTGCTACTTCTCATTACTTTCGTCTTTATTTGATTAATTCTCAGTCAATGTCTTTTACTCAATACACTCTTCATTCCATTCTGCAGATCCTGTTATTCTTTACTTTCAGTGAGGTCAGCAATATCATCAGCGAATGTAATCATTCATATCCTTTCGCCTTGAATTTAATTCCATTCATGAACCTTCCGTTTATTTCCAGCACTGCTTCTTAAATGTACAGATAGAACAATCTAGGTGAAAGAAAACATCCTTGTCTCACACCCTTTTTAATCCGAGCACTTCGTTCTTGATCTTATATTCCCTCTTGACTCTTGTACATGTTGCATATTACCTGTCTCCCCTATAGCTTACCCTTACTGCTTTTCCCAGAATACCGAAAATCTTGCATCAGTTAACACTGTCGAACGCGTTTTCCACGTCGAGAAATCCTATGAACGTATCATGATTTTTCTTCAGCTCTGCTTTCGCTATCAACCGCAACATCAGAACTAATGTCTTTACCTCTCATAAAGCCAGACTGGTCATCGTATAACACATTCTCAATTTTCTCTTCCATTTTTCAGATTATTATTCTTGTCAGCAATTTGGATGGTTCCAATGGCTCTGAGCACTATACGACTTAACTTCTGAGGTCATCAGTCGCCTGGAACTTAGAACTAATCAAACCTAACTAACCTAAAGACGTCACACATATCCATGCACGAGGCAGGATTCGAACCTGCGACCGTAGCGGTCGCTCGGTTTCAGACTGTAGCGCCTAGAACCGCACGGCCACTACGCAATTTGTATGCATGGCCTTTAAGCTGAGTTTGCGACAATTCTTGCTCTTTTCAACTCTTGCGATCGTGGGACATCTGTGGATGATTGAATATCGCCAGACGCACACACATCACATACCAAAGTAAGTAATTGTTTTTTTTTTCACTTCCCTCAATGATTATAAAAATTATGATGGTGTATTATCTCTTTTTATTTATTTGATCTTAGCCCTCCCAAAGCTCTTTTGAATTCTGATCTAATATTTAATCCTCATCTATTCTGTATCGAATGCTGTTTCTCCTTCTATCCCGTCACCAGGCAAGCCTTCCTCCTCATTAGGCCTTCAACGACTCTTTCTACCTCTCTGCTCAGTCCTCCTCTGTTAACATTGGAATTACCATTGCACTCTTCATCATACCACCCTTGCTTTTAATTTCACCGAAGACTGTTTTGGCTTATCTGTGTGCTGAGTCAGTCTTTCCAGTCATCATTTCTTTCTCTATTTTTTCAAATCTTTAATGCAAAATTTCGCTTTAGCTTCCCTGCGCTTCCTATTTACTTCATTCGAAAGTGAATTGTATTTCAGTATTCCTGAACGTCTCTGAACATTTTAGTACTTTCTTCTCTCATCGATCACCTCAAGTATTTCTTGTGCTGTCCCTGGTTATTTCGCAGTTACCTTTTCGTACCGACGATTTTGTTTCCAATTTCTGTCATTGTCCTTTCAACTGCAATGCCTACTAAATTATTCATTATCGAAGTTTCTATAACCTTAGAGAATTTTAAGCGTATCTCTCCATTTATTAGTATATTCTTATCTCATTTCCTTGCCCATTGATTCTTCCTGACAAGCCTCTTCAACTTCAGCCTAATCTTCATCAGTACTAAATTATGATCTCTGAGTCTTCATCTGCTCCTGGTTGTTTTTTGTTGTTGTGGTCTTCAGTCCTGAGACTGGTTTGATGCAGCCCTCCATGCTACTCTATCCTGTGCAAGCTTCTTCATCTCCCAGTACCTACTACAATCTACATCCTTCTGAATCTGCTTAGTGTATTCATCTCTTGGTCTCCCTCTACGATTTTCAACCTCCTGGTTACGCCTTACAATACGGTATCTGCTTTTGGAATCTCTGCCTGACCACGATGTAATGAATTCTTACCATATCACCCGGCCTTTTCCAAGTACATCTCCTCCTCTGGTGATTCTTGAGCAGATTATTCGCTATTGCTAGCTGAAATTTATCGTAGAACTCAATTAGTCTTTCTCCTGTGTCGTTCCTAGTACCAAGCCCATATTATTGTGTACCCATTTCTTCTTCCACGCCCGCATCTCGTGGTCGTGGGGTAGCGTTCTCGCTTCCCACGCCCGGGTTCCCGGGTTCGATTCCCGGCGGGGTCAGGGATTTTCTCTGCCTCGTGATGGCTGGGTGTTGTATGCTGTCCTTAGGTTAGTTAGGTTTAAGTAGTTCTAAGTTCTAGGGGACTTATGACCACAGCAGTTGAGTCCCATAGTGCTCAGAGCCATTTGAACCATTTTCTTCTTCCACCACAACCACATTCCAGTCCCTCGTGACCACTAGAACTTCATCTACATTTTAGCATTCTCATATACTTTCTCTCTTCATCCTCAGCTTGCGACGTTGGCATGTATATCTGAACTATAGTTGATGTTGGTTTGCTGTCGATTCTTATGAGAACAAACCTATCTCTGAACTGTTCACATTAGCTCACTCTCTGACCCAATTTTGTATTCATTATGAATCTTACGCCCGTTACACCATTTGCTGCTGCTATTGATATTATTGTATACTTATCCGACCGAAAATCCTAGTGTTCTTTCCATTTCACTTCATCGACTGCACTGTTTCCTGATTGAGCCTTAGCATTTCTCTTTTGAGATTTTCTGACGTCCCTACTATGTTAGAATTTCTGACATGGCACGCCCCGACTCTTAGAACGTTATCCTTTCGTCGGTGATTCGATCTTATTCTCATGGCCACCTCTGTCCTGGCAGTCCGCTGCCGGATGTCCAAATGGGGGCTAGTCTGGAATCTTTTGCCAATGGAGAGATCTTTTTCAATTGCACATCACATGTCCGGTGCATATACGTTATTTGTCGTTAATGCAGTGGTTTCCATTGCCTTCTGCATCCGTATACTGTTGTTCAATGCTAATTCTTCCGTCTTTAGGGCAGTTTTCCACCCCACGTGTGTGCCTTGAAACGCTGTCTGCTCCACGGTCATCTTTGAAAAGGCCGTTGGCTGAGTGCTGTTGACTTCATATGTCCACATCTACATCTACATCTACATGATTACTCTGAAATTCACATTTAAGTGTTTGGCAGAGGGTTCATTGAACCACAATCATACTATCTCTCTACCATTCCACTCCCGAACAGCGCGCGGGAAAAACGAACACCTAAACCTTCCTGTTCGAGCACAGATTTCTCTTATTTTATTTTGATGATCATTCCTACCTATGTAGGTTGGGCTCAACAAAATATCATATCTGCCACACTCTCTCCCCTATTACGTGATAATACAAAACGAGCTGCCCTTTTTTGCACCCTTTCGATGTCCTCCGTCAATCCCACCTGTTAAGGATCCCACACCGCGCAGCAATATTCTAACAGAGGACGAACGAGTGTAGTGTAAGCTGTCTCTTTAGTGGACTTGTTGCATCTTCTAAGTGTCCTGCCAATGAAACGCAACCTTTGGCTCGCCTTCCCCACAATATTATCTATGTAGTCTTTCAAACTGAAGTTGTTCGTAATTTTTACACCCAGGTACTTAGTTGAATTGACAGCCTTGAGAATTGTACTATTTATCGAGTAATCGAATTCCAACAGATTTCTTTTGGAACTCATGTGGATCACCTCACACTTTTCGTTATTTAACGTCATCTGCCACCTGCCACACCATAGAGCAATCTTTTCTAAATCGCTTTGCGACTGATACAGGTCTTCGGATGACCTTACTAGACGGTAAATTACAGCATCATCTGCGAATAACATAAGAGAACTGCTCAGAGTGTCACCCAGGTCATTTATATAGATCAGGAACAGCAGAGATCCCAGGACGCTTCCCAGGGGAACACCTGATAACACTTCAGTTTTACTCATGATTTGCCGTCTATTACTACGAACTGCGACCTTCCTGACAGGAAATCACGAATCCAGTCGCACAACTGAGACGATACTCCGTAGGCCCGCAGCTTCATTAGAAGTCGCTTGTGAGGAACGGTGTCAAAAGCTTTCCGGAAATCTAGAAATACGGAATCAACTTGAGATCCCCTATCGATAGCGGCCATTACTTCGTGCGAATAAAGAGCTAGCCGCGTTGCACAAGAACGCTATTTCTGATGATTTTTATTCAAAGCTGAAGAGAATTAAGCGGTTACGGGATCCGAACCATGGAACGAAAACATTTTGATTATTATTCAGCGACCCTACCTCTCCCCCTTCTTTTTCTAGGAATCTTTCTCTCACTGAAAGGGTGATGGGAGCAAAGCTGGCACGGGTCTTGACTGGCCTCCACGTCCCGTTCCCTCCCCCCAAGAATCAAGGAAAACGTAGGGAACGTGGAGTAGTGCTTCAAAGAGGTTTTTAATACCACCACTCATAGCAAGAAACCGACGTCGCGACGAGGAGGGAGGGTTAGTCGCCACACTCTGTCGGACAATCGATGCATAGTTTTACGAAGAAGAACATTCCAATTACAAGAGAATAACCATACTAAGAGTGGAAAGGATGTCGATCGACTCCTCGTTGGTTTAATACCCTGACTCCGGGGTTGGTTAAGAAATACACTACAAATAAAAGTGGAGAAACGTTTTCTCAATTCGGGGTTGCGGACAATTACACAATGTCGTTCATTAAGGAAGTGCCAAAAATCTAGAATCGGCACACCGGATAGTGAATTGCGTGTCCACAAATTCACTGCATGCAGTTCGTCTTCGTTCTTGGAATGTATTCCGAGTCGCGAAAGGGAAGCAGGTTAAGAGATCTCTGATGATGAGTCGCACAGCTAATTAAGACCATCATCTGTCCCAGACACACTCACCGGTGTGACTGTAGAGTGAATTCCATCTTGGTGTGACTTGCTTCCCACTGACTGCTATCGAATGGACGTCGGTGGCAAGATAAGGAGCGCAAATCGACCCCCAGACGACGTATCAGTCGAGATGGGAATGCTTTCCATCAGTCACATTCGTGGACCAGTTCTGCTGATCAAATCCATAGATCGCCTTCGTGGACATCAAGAGCAATATCGCTCTACGGACATAGCCCAGTTCGATAAAAAAATGGCAGAAATAAAGCAAAGGCTGCAGAACGTCCGAATACTGGATAGGGGCGCAGGGTGGTGCAAGGGCCTGCAGCAACAGACTGGTAAGGTGCGTGGGCCTACAGCGCCACAGCACCAGTTGAGAGATTATGAAAAGTGCTATCACTCTGTCAGGAACGTGATACACGACTAAACGACCCTTGCACCGCGGGAGGATTAGATTCTTGTTCCCCAGCAAGCCGTGGAAAACTTACGAACCCAATGCATCGAGTACAGGGCGTGCCAAGGAGAGCTGAATGGGGAGCGTCTGTGAGGGTATGTGACGTTAAATGTACATATTTGTCCATTGCAGAATATCGAGGGCTCGTAAACAATTACCTAGGAACCCAGCTCGTAGTTGTAACAGTAAGCTGCGACAGTTGAGGGCAATCGTGCCCCGAAAATCACTTGCGGATCGAATCCTGAGCATGGGACAGTAGCAGCTACACCCAATGGAGCATCAGTGTTCTCAGAAAGGCTCGCTCAAATAGCCATAGCGTTCATTTGCGGACATTAAGGCAGCTACCAGAAGCTTCACCGTAGTTGGTAAACCATTCCAACGACACCTTCACCTCAGCACCCCAGTGCAGCTGATCACATGGCGACAGAGAGGTAACCCAGACAAGCGTTGACGGAAGTCGCAAAGTAAGGGCGAATGCATGCAACAGTGAAGAGAATGGCCATTCTTGGTGCACCGAACGACGGACGAAGGTGGGAGGAGTAAGACGGCCAGCGTAGATAACACGGGACGTTGATCCACGAAGAAGAGACATCACTAAATCGACGTGATATCAAGGTATCCCATACTGCGGAGCATCCCGTCCAAGTAGTCATGATCGACCCGACCGAACGCCTGACCGAAGTCAAAGCGTCCAGGCCCACAATGAGTGTCATGAAGGACGATTATGTCTCAATAACGACAGAGGGCAGTGCAGATGTTACTGGCATCACGCAACAAAGATTGATGAGTGGGATCCAAATACCCGGCCGTCCGTTTAAGCAGCCAACAGCCGGGTAGAGATCTTCGTGTCACTGTTGAGCAACGTCAAGGGGGCGGTAATCGCACATGCTTGATGCACGCCGAGGCTTGTGGATGGAAATGACACCATCGAGGAAACAGTCTGGGATCTTCTCGCTTGGTCCCGACTAATTTCTGTCCACACCAGTGCCAGCAAGAACTCGTCCTACAAAACTCTAACGAGGGTCCGTCGGGGCCAGGCGCTAGTGTGTAGAACATGCTTGGGTAACATTACGGGCTTCGTTCTCCGTGACGTCGTCAAGTAGATCCATCGTTGCATCCCCTGGAACGGAGCCAAAGGATAGTCAGGAGATCACCGTAATGTTGACAGCGTGGTGACGCTGTGCAGAATACAACTTAGAATAATGACCAGTTAGAGCAGACCCTAAATCTCATTGATAGTCCAGCGACTGTGACACAGTTCCGCTATCACCTGCGCTAACATGTTTTGTGTGCACCACCTAATTAGGCGGCCGCTGTGGCCAAGCGGTTCTAGGCGCTTCAGTCCGGAACCGCGCTCTGCTACCGTCGCAGGTTCGAATCCTGCCCCGGGCATGGTTGTGTGTGATGTCCTTAGGTTAGTTAGGTTTAAGTAGTTCTCAGTCTAGTTAACTGATGACCTCAGAAGTTAAGTCCCATAGTGCTCAGAGCCATTTGAACCATTTGAATCACCACCTAACCATAGCTCCTTCAAGGTGACACCGAGATGGGCAGTGAGCTGTGCCTTGGCACTATTCACCGTCACGTGACGTTCTGGCCAATGCGGCATCATATTGCGTTCCCGGATAATAGTGAATCGTTCGTTCGTCACCGCCACGCCGCGACCTCCATTCCGTGACCAATCAAAGCCTTGCGGAGAGCGGGCTTTGCGCAGAGAATCCACTGTGACAGAGCAGACTGATATGCATCACGGCGTCGACAACAACCGGTCCACATTGTCTTGATGAGCAGCAGGCAATCGGATGGAGGAAGATGGATAGTGTTCAGTTTCCATGGTCCTCGGCAGCGCTATGTCTTTCGACGGCAGAGACTGACGGCACAGTCATATGCGTCGTGGACAGAGAACGCAACAGGCCGGACAAAAAATAAGAGCATAATGGTCTGATGAAATAATGGGCACATTTCAGGATACCAGGAAATGAGACGTCAGCATTCTGACGGGCTATAGAGCGTGACACACATCTGGAGCCGTCTTACAGCTATACCACGCACTTATTTTGCAGTTAGTTACGGAGTTCACTTCCGTATTTCAAAATTAGACCTTTCGTCAGACATAGATGCAAGACAAAGCGAGATGACTCTGTGCTAAGGGACTGCATTCGCATTCAGGAGAAATGATGTTCAAGTACTCGACCGGCCACCCTAATATATATTTACTGTCATTTACATAAATTTCTCTAATACATGGCAACGAAATAAATTGGGTAGAAACTTCAAAAGTTTTTAGATGTCCATATTGTTGAGCATTGAAACTAGAAAAGTTACGTTTTGAAACTCCTAAAACAGCTTAGTTCAGCCATGTGTGCACTTAGGAACATGAAGATCTTGGGCATTGCTAATCTTGGGGAGAGACAAATACGTACGTTAACAATTTTTGCGTCTTTTCGTTCAGTAACGTCATATGGTATAAATTTCTGGGATAACTCATCTCTGAAAAAGAAAGTCATCTTTACTGTAGAACGTTTTTTTACAATCCCATGTGTTGCTCACCCACGATCACCTAGTAAACAGCTCTTAAGAAGTCAAACGTTCTGACTACCGCTTCACAATATATTTATTTCCTCATGAAGATAATACACCAATGTACTTTAAAAGGATCAGTGATGTACATCATTAAATGACCAGAAGAAGAAAATTACATTTATTAGTCCACTTTGAGGTTGTCTTCACACAAAAAGGGGTGCACAAAGCTACAACCAAAGCTTTTAATCGCTTACCCAATGGTATGAAATAACTGACAGAGAGAAAAGTAAAGTCCGGAAAGAAACTGGAAAACTTTCTCCTTGAGTACTCCTTTTGTTGAGTAGCTGTTGCTGTAATGTGTAAAAGGTTTTGGGTAAGAATTATTAACTCATATCTACACATTTGAAATGCACATGTTGATGCTTAGCATGTTGTCATACTTATAAAATAATTTGTTATATGAACATAAAATGACTCGCTCCACATCATTGCCATTTATCGTGCAGCTGATCCAAGCAACATGAAACTGATGAAGTAACTAACCAACTAAATGCAGAGATACTTTCTTCGTAATTGATACGGAAAGTTACCCTATACATCCTTCTCCTATCCGAGTATGTGCGTTCTCTTTAGCGGCAATACTGCACACGAGATTCCTCCATGTTTTCAAAACACCGATAAAGTTTCAATGAGTTTATGTATACAAGCTTCATCGTTATTTGAATGTCTTCAGTTTGGGGCTGAAATCCCCATGAAATTGATTGTCCAGGTAACGCAGTAAACGTCGAGGACTTCCCTGACCTTTTCATTCACCTGAACCATCACACATTACACGTTGCTGAGATTTCACGTATCGTCCAATAGGCATTACAATTTAATATAATATTCAAACAGAAAATGTCTGAACGCATTTAAAAAAGAGAAGAAAATTAGGACTGAATGTGTGGTCGCCGACGAGGTTTTGGAGATAGGGAACGTATTCAAATACTACTCAATTAAATTTCGGCTGTGCATTAGCGTACATTCAGCTTCTTCTTGTAACATTTCGGCCGTAAGTCGTAAAACCATCTTCAGAGTGAGCCGAAAGACTGATGTTCGAACAGACGCTCCGCAATTTAAAATTCGCGGACTGTGCCAGTGCGCATACACTCACAGATACAGAGTTACCAGAGACGTTAATCGGCGCCAAAGAAGTACACACATGCATAGATTATATCTACCGTTGGGCAGTCGATCCACGCTGGGATGTCGATGTGTCACTGTCAGTTGTATTGTCGCGACGTCTGCGCTCTTTCATGGACTGCACGAAATGTCCGCCCGTTGTTTTTTTGGGATCTTCTAAAGCCCTGCCTTCCGCATCATCAAATCATCTTTAAGGGAATCCCAAAGAGCTG
The DNA here is from genome assembly GCF_021461395.2 of Schistocerca americana. Classification (NCBI taxonomy): domain Eukaryota; kingdom Metazoa; phylum Arthropoda; class Insecta; order Orthoptera; family Acrididae; genus Schistocerca; species Schistocerca americana. The sequence continues at coordinate 803,541,420 of NC_060121.1, forward strand.
CTGTCTTCGACGGCTGACGAAAAATAACTTTTACTATGGTCTTGTTGATGATCTGTCCTGTTTGTGACGATAAGCTTTCACATATGACAAGAAAGCTATCAATTTAAATCTTTCTGTGTCTCCTTCTGCATTGCTTATGCTCAGCTTTGGTTTCCTTCGTTGTGCCTTACGTATCTACTGTGTAGAATAACCGTTGGCTTCAAAAACTCTCTTCAAGTGTAGACGTTCGTCCTGCTGATTGCTCTCGTCAGCAGTGATGTGTGATCCGTGAAGCAAAGGTCTAAGAACAATCAGAATCTGCGAAGAAATATGGTGGCAACTACTTGCACCTAAATATAAATCTACGTGCGTCGATTTCCAACATACTGCGTGTCTCAAGGTGCCATCTTCTTTGGACCTAACCAAAACATCCAAAAATGGAACGCATCACTCCTTTTCAATTTCCACTGTAATCAAAGCTTCAGGCCACCTTCTTCCCAGACACAGTAGTAAGCAGAAATAGTAGTAGTATTAGTAGCATTTGTAGTAGTAGTAATAGTAATAGTAGTATAATTCATCCGTGAATCACCTTTGCAAGGATACTGTACATACCATGATATTAAAATACAAGAGCGACATAAATAATATGATGCAAATATACAGTCCTGGGACAGATCATTCACATCAAATTTATATTTCATGAAGTAAAAAATAATGTAACTGTTTTTATTTATTTGAATGGCTCAGTCCTTCTGAAGTACAAAAGATTCAAAAAAATTTCTCTCGTTCTTGCAACATCCAAAAATGGAACGCATCACTCCTTTCCAATTTCCACTGTAAACTGGATTTGTCCATGAGTGGAATCTAGATAGCTTCAGAATTCTTGTTTTATGCACAACAATGGGGCCACGCTACAACGTGTCTTCAACATAACTCCAAAATACTGTGTCCCTTAAGAGAGCAGATTTCGCCTCCTTTTCCTCGAAGTTCTCTAAAAATAAAGCGGCTACGAATGTCGACAAGGGCCTCCCCTGGGTTACACCATCATCCTATTTCTAAAATTCGTTGTGAATTAAAAGTATGTCGAGGTCATAACATGTCTGAGGGGAGCTGAAATCTCTTTGCCAAATCTTCTGCCAGTAAATGACAAATTTTCTGAAAACGGGTCCTTTGTGAATAAAGACATCACATCGAAGCTGGATAAGAGATCAGAAATGTTCAGTTTCAGTGATTTTAATCCGTAGAGGTGAGTATGTGATGAGCACGTTTTCCCATAAGAGGCCTTAATAACGACGCCAAGTGTTTGGCACAGTTATAATTTGGAAAAGCCAATGCTACTCACTATTTTTTACGGATCTTTGGAAGTCTATAAACCCACGGAGGATCCGCACCACTTGATTTCAAACTTCGCACAACTTACGGCAGCTACACACACGAAACTTAATGGAGCAGTCACTGTGCCGCGGAAAGATAGAGATGCATACATTCAAATCGTGTTTGACTTAATCTAATCATACTATACCCCAATAAAACTTCACTAGGTTATAGTTTTCCGTGTGTATTACTGTTCTGTTGTCTTTCGCACTTACTCTAACTGTTTCGTCAAAACTTTGTTCAAGGTCCTGCAGTTGCTATCAATTATAGAAAAGAAATTTTAGGAGCGCTTTAAGGAAGTTTCACAGGCCTACTCCGTTTTGTCCATAATATGACTGCAAGAACGAGAGAAATTTTTTTGAATCTTTTGTACTTCAGAAGGACTGAGCCATTCAAATAAATAAAAACAGTTACATTATTTTTTACTTTATGAAATATAAATTTGATGTGAATGATCTGTCCCAGGACTGTATATTTGCATCATATTATTTATGTCGCTCTTGTATTTTAATATCATGGTATGTACAGTATCCTTGCAAAGGTGATTCACGGATGAATTATACTACTATTACTATTACTACTACTACAAATGCTACTAATACTACTACTATTTCTGCTTACTACTGTGTCTGGGAAGAAGGTGGCCTGAAGCTTTGATTACTACTGCCACAGCGCTGCTAGTTGGGTAAAACGACCGCTAGTTCGTTGGTTGGTTGGTTGGTTGGGGAAGGAGACCAGACAGCGTGGTCATCGGTCTCATCGGATTAGGGAAAGAAGTCGGCCGTGCCCTTTCAGAGGAACCATCCCGGCATTTGCCTGGAGTGATGTAGGGAAATCAATGAAAACCTAAATCTGGATGGCCGGACGCGGGATTGAACCGTCGTCCTCCCGAATGCGAGTCCAGTGTGACCGCTAGTATTCTCAAGTTAATTCGCATCTATTGTGAGTTAGATAGCTTCCATAAGCATAAGGTGTTTGCATTTGTAAGAGCAGAGGGCATTTTGTCACCGATTTGGAATTCCATCACCAGCCAGGAATATATAAGCCATTGATTTAACCATTTTCTAAAAACTAGACCTCTCAGTAACGGATGTGGCACAGGTACCCCTCAAGTGCAACGTGACGATGCAGGACGGCCTAAAGAAATTTCTGTATGCAGTTGAAGTATGTCAGTCAATAGAGTTAGCAGAGGACTAGGAACATGACAACGAACTACATGGCGGTTTTAGAGACGTCATTCACTGCATGAAGCCCAAGCTTAAACCTATGCATGCTCTTGTTTAAAACGGCTAGAAAAGAGTACTACATTTGTGGCCCCCCTGTAAGAAACGGTAAAGACCCAAATTTTAGCGAGAAAGTGACGCGTCACCTTAATGGAAGGTGAACTGACACAATGTTAGCGTATAAATTCTGCAAAATCCCCGTGGAACATCGCAAGTGATCGAAACTATGTGTGTTTTCTGACTTATCGTAAAACGAAGTTTATGTGCCATTCTTTTTGCTGGCGGAACTGTTTGTGGCATAACGTACCTGGACATGTTGCAACAATAGCTTTGCTGACAGTTCAGAAGGAACATTGCGTATAACTATACAGAAACTCTCAAATAGAGACACTGCCCTAACGTATTTCATGCCAGAAGCAAGGCAATCTGGCTAGCAAAACAGAGTCTCTTCTTGTGCGGGGATCATACAGTTTTCATGCGAGCACTATGGGACGTTCACACATAGGGACATATTGAAGTGTTGGTCGATCCTGGAGGCGTATTCGGATGGCAGAGGCGGATACGGCGACAACTTGCTTAAAGCGGGAAATCCGTGTTCGAATCTTCCACAAATTTTCAAATGTTAGCAGTAAATTTTGTTGCCTTTGCACAATCGTATTAGCATTTTGCGAATGCATTTCATAATAGCTTTTTCCTCAACTTCAACGAACAAAACATCGAATTCCAGCATAACGGTGCCTACACGCTAATGGTACCATGATGTCCGAACATTTCTGAATCAGAATCTTCCTGGACGTTGGATAGATTCCACCAGAAAATAACCCTGGCTCTTACATTAGCACTGCCGAAGTCTCATACCATGCGACCTTCTTTTGTAGAGCTATGTGATTAAGCCTTTTGCTATGAATTCGTGAAATCCTGCGGAACAATATCGTAGCTATGGTTAACTCAGAATGATTGTTTGTGACTGGGACGATTTCGACTAACCGCTTATATATTTTTTGTGCAGCAGAACAAATTAACATTTATAACCAGTGTTTCTATTTTTAAAATTTCCTGTCTTCATCTGTATATTCATTATCCACGTACAGTTTGCAGGTACCATAAAATAATAGTTGATTAAAGACGGGTTCATCATCTAGTACTATACATCCTCAAACTTTCGCGAACAAACTTCATGCCGTACGAGCCGATGGTCCGCACAACGCTCTAATTCCATATCTCTTAACAATTGCTTAGAACATATGTTCACTATTAATACAAAATTATAGAAAAATATTTATTTTTCCATTACCTGTCTAAAACACTACGTTAATTTTGAGCTTTCATTGATCACTGTGTGCAGTTTCCTAACATTTCATAGATATATCTGCGTATTCTGAACGTACCGATCACAGGGAAACCAATCGTGAAAGACACCTAAACTTCTAACAACTTCAGCTCGTTTAATGCTAAAGGTTGTTTTAGTACCTGTTTATTCTGTTCTGCACAGACAGTAAGCCCTTTATAACTTCTAGCTTCCTTACCGAAATGCCGGGAAGCATGACTTCACCTATAGTTATAGGTAGATATAGATTTAAAGAAGACAACATTGATTCCGTCAAAGTACGACAGTATGAGAGGATTAAAAGCATTTTTTTCTCTTGTCACCATCACAGCGGGACAAAGAAAGACACGGTAATATTATGTGTCATCATCACAGCGGGACAAAGAAAGACATAGTAATCATACCCCATAACAGCGAAATAAAATGGTGTAAGCGTTTTTGACTGCACTACAGAACTGTTTGTGATCGTCTTTCCAATTTACTGCTATGTTAGTGACAATGTGTGAACAGTGACCAGGAGAGCCACGGAAATGGAAAAACATGAGCGCACCACAACGAGACTGGCATGCCAGAAGATCAAAGATGATCACAGCATTTACGCAAATACTATGTAACATCAGTATGACCTTACTGTAAAGTTGATTTTGTAATGCCATTTAGCCTGAAATTAAGGTATTCCCTCGAAACATGTCGCTAAATAAATAAGTAATACAATAGTTGACAAAGTTTGTGACTGGTAGCGATAATTTAAAAGGAAACCTTACATATTTCTTGAGACAGTGGCGGTCGAAAAATAGTCAAAATGGCCTCAGGTTCAGAAATAAAATGGGATGATCGCTCTGTAGAAACACCAATTCATACAGGAAACTGAAAATACGTTAAATGACCAAATAGGCAGTGAAAGATGGACATAATTCCAACTACTACCTAGCTCACCACAAAAGTACTCAAATTACTGAAAAAGTAATAATAATGATTGAAGAAGAAATCGCAGATACATGCATACGGTGTTCCATCGCTACCCCATAACCTGCCACCTATACATCCCTACCCAAACATCTCACTATAGGACCACAGTATACTGTTCCCATTATCCCACAGTCAATCCTACAGCAAGCTCATGTGCAATGCGCAACAAGAAAGATGAAAGATACAGTAAATGTATAACCAATACTACGCATCGGGTGCCTAGAATTGTAGGCCACATGAAAAGCATTGCAATCGTAAAAGTAACTGATAATTCACAACTCTATAACATGCAATACTACGATAATCAAACATGCTGTGAGGAAACACTACAATAATGGTTACATGGCTTTATTGTGCTTTATAGACCACTGTTATTGCCTAATATGAATAGGTGGAACACGTTTGATTTACAACAAAATGAAAGTTTAGATGCATAAGACCGGTAATATTTTTTCTCATCTATATGGTAATCACAACTGAATTACAAACTGAGCACGAATACCTAGAAATCTTTTGAACAACTTTATTTATAGCACAAGAGGAAGAAACCCGAAACAATGCTGTAAATACAGAACTAGTCAGGAAACTGATAGAAAAACAATGTCTTATGGGAGAGAAAGTCTTGATTGTGTAGGAAACAATACTTTTACTATTAATAAAAAGTAGCTGTACGTGATATACAGGCACGTAGGATGCCTCTGAGAGAACGTTGCAACCAAGAAGAGCTCAACATATCACAAGAAATAGATACATCAACGACACAACACTGTTGATAAAGCAGAAGGTAGCAAATTTAAAAACAATCTACGTATAACTGCACACGATCCACATTAACTCTAGAAAACAAATTCCACAATACAAACAGAAAATGGCACACCACGGCATGCCAACCAGCATACCAACATGATCATTCACATAATCAGCAACTTCTACATGAAACAAAGAGTTAAAACCTCCAAAACACAGTGCACAATACTAAAGAAATTAAAATCTGTGTCAGAGCAGGTAGATATGTAGAATAGTCCAGGAGTTATAAATGAAAATGAGTAGCTGCCACATAAAATATATTGCGTGAGCCGTGCCGGCTCGTTCTATGTTCTTACATCTTTGCCTGCTTGCGCGATCCGTTCCTCTCTAGTTGTCGGGGGCGCTTCAGTCGCCTGTTAGTTGAGTCAGTGGCTATCATTTCTTGGAGCAGATTATTGACCACATGGGGATGCAATCGGTTGCAGTCAGAAAGAGAGAAGCAAGAGGAACACCTGACGTACGCTGAGCTGTTGACGGAGCTTACAGGGGCACGATTGTCTAAGATGCCGGTAGAGTTGTATTGATCGGCAATACTTAGGCCCAGTGTCGACGGAGCTCGTTTACCCTGGGTTAAGGAGGCATAGTTGCTGACGTGGGTGTTGCAGTGCTGTTCATTTTCTGCTGTTCTACCGTTTTCTGTGCTACCGTTTGGGGTTAAGGTATTCGTTACTTGATTGATGCATGTGCTCCTTTGCTGAAGTTGCACCCGCTACGCTGGATTCCCTGTGGTTTCCCATGATTCTGTCTCAAATGTTAAATTTACCTTTTGGGGACTCTGTTTGAAATTATCTGGATGTCATAGTTGATGTATTTTAAAATTTCATTTAATTGCAATTTTTTCAGTTTTTGCTCATGTTCTCATTCGGACATGAAATGTATGTCGTATGTTCCAGGCGGCCATGTGTATTAGTGACCAGTAAGGTCGAAACTGAGTATTGTTAGTCCTGGAAGTTGTTGCTTCCCTGACTAACTGAGCGACTACAAAAAACAAGTAAGTTGAGTGTCTATCTCGCAGCAATCGGGCGTCATTTTACTCAGAAATGCCCATTATCTTAAATCAGCGTACTTGGTTTTAACATAATGGTTGTAATGCTGCTGTAATGCTCTATTGATTTAAAGGCATTTTATTGGTTTGAATTATCTAACTGATCATGAGCTGGCTTGACTTAAGAAATTTTGGAGTAACTGCATGAATCATTTGTATTTAATTAGTGTTCTTGGTACCTGGGCAATAAAAGATTGTTGGACTCTTGTGAGGTAACGAATGGCTTGTGATAAATGGCCTGTACCTTTCCTTTGCCAGATTAGTTGTTTTCGTATCTTGGGACGTCCACTGACATTTCATTGCGACGAGTGAAAGGAATTTTAATGAGAGGTACAGAATAAGGGCAGTGGTAAGGAAACATATCCACTCCACATACAGAGAATGAAATCACCGCCACACTGGGATGAAATATGCTCCAATGATATCCCAGTCAACTGTACAGAGCGCAGCAAAAAATCTAATTTACACTGAAATGTAAAACTGTGACACATAATTGGGAATTTAATTCGTTGCATCTAGCCCTACCCAAGAATCAACGGACAAACCGAACGATTAGATGTCATAAAAGTAAGTGATAAATTATATCCTTGAAATGGCAAAAAGTACTGTATCTGCATCTGCATGAGTATTCTTAAGTTCCCGGCAGAGATATCTTCGAACTACCTTCAGACAGTTTCTCTACCGTTCCTCTTTCTAAAAACGCGTAGGGAAAATTAATACTTAAATATTACTGTAAGAATTCTGATTTCTCCTATTTTATTGCAATGGTCATTTACCCCATTATGTTGGTGATAATAAAATATTGGTGACTTAAAATTCGTGAAACGTTATCGCTGCAACGAAAAACACCTTTGTTTTGATGACTGCCTCCCTAAATTTCTTATCGTATCCGTAACATTCTCTCCCCTATTTCGCGTTAGTACAAAACGAGCTTTCATTCTTTGAACTTTTCCACTATCCTCCTTCAGTCCTATCTATTGAGGATCCCATACCGCACCGCAATAGTGTAGCAGAGGACGGACGAATGTAGGCAGTCTCTTTAGTAGATCTGTTGTATCTCCCCGGTGTTCTTCCAATAAAACGCAGTCTTTGGTTCGCCTTCCCGACAACTCTATCTGTGTGATAGTCCCAGTTTAAGTTGTTTATGACTTTAGTTTCTAGGAGTTTGAGTGAGTTGGCAGTCCTTAGATTTGTATAATGTATATATTACAACATGTACAGGATAACAACAGCATTATTCCTCCATAGCCTGCTCATTCCGTACACACTGAGTTTACAGCATTAGTCACTTCTAGCTCCTCAGCACTATGAGAATTACATTCTGATAACAGCGAACGAATGATATGACACACTATTTCGCTATAAAGTCTCAATTACATAATTCTGTAGAAGAATGGATGAGTATATTTGTTAATAAAATCACTCAGAGCCGATTCCAATATTTTGTTGGCAAACAGGGCGTTAGAAATGCTATGCCACACATTGTTCTTCGAGCATTCGTACATTAATTTACATATCAGATATGACGTCGTTTAATACCAATGAACAACGCAATCAGTCTACTCATAAAGACGTATTCACCTAATCATTTTCGGTGAAGTTCCATGATGCATTGACGTGATTTCTGTTCTCACTTTCGATGTAGTGCAAGAAGACGTCAGTTTTCGATTCTATATTTTATGTTATATAGAAATGTAGATGTATGCAAAGTAGACTAGTCGACTGTTATGCGTGAACTTCTGTCTTCTCAGAAGCAGTGAATGAATTACAGTCTGTACGGGAGGAGGTTTCATTCCACGAAGAAACATGGCTCCACTGAAAGTTTATTGGTAATAACTCAAGTTAAATAAACCACTTGAGACGAGAACAGTCATGGCCTAACTTCACTCAATCATGTCTCTTTCTTCTACAAAGGAACCAACTTCTTCTATAGATTTGATTCCTCCCTTAGTGATGCCATATACTTTTGTTACATTTAATTACATTCGACAGAAATTTGATGAGTAAATTAGGTAACTCAATGGTACTTAGTCATTTCTGCCATGTCCTACATTCATTAGTGCTTTACTCACTGTTGTGCCTGCAAGTCGCGTGGTCGCAACTACACTGCGAGGCACCCTTCCCTCTAGCTACGCAGGCTATACGAGGCAGCCTACTCACTAGGCGAAGTGATCACCGATAACAGTTCCACGCCGGCCGCGGTGGTCTAGCGGTTCTAGGCGCTCAGTCCGGAACCGCGCGACTGCTACGGTCGCAGGTTCGAATCCTGCCTCTGGCATGGATGTGTGTGATGTCCTTAGGTTAGTTAGGTTTAAGTAGTTCTAAGTTCTAGGGGACTGATGACCACAGATGTTAAGTCCCATACTGCTCAGACCCATTTTTGAACAATTCCACCTGACACAACAGAGCTCGCCAACAAATCAGGAACTATGTTCTATGTCTGAAATCATATGGAAGAGGCACTGTCAAGTTTCAGATCACTGCGAAAATCAGGATATGTATTACAGAGCACAGTTTAATCATTAATTCTAGTTCCATCGAGCTTCGCAGTTCCATTGCAGATCATCTTCGGAGGAGCGTCGACGGACCTGTTCGTCGAAGAAATAGCTACGCTTAGCAACAATTTGTCCAACAACAAATTAGCAGCGCAGTGACAACGTAACACGCCTCGAGAGAACAGTTTCCAGGCCAGGAAGAACATAGTCACATTCACCACTTTGGACTATGAATGGGGCGCCGGCTAAGACTATATGCACAACAATCACATGAAAATTTAGTATTTGTGTTATTCAATATATCAGCCTTTGGACATAAACATCTATGGTTATCTCAGTTGTTGTTGTTGTTGCTGTGGTATTCGGACTGAAGACTGGTTTGATTCAGTTCTCCGAACTATTCTGTCCCGAGAAAGCCGTTTCATCTCCGAATAGCTATTGCAACTTACATCCCCTTCTGAAGATAATTACTACACACATTTTTTGTGTGCTCTACAATTATTACCCCCACGCATCCCTTCAATACTACGTTGGTGATTCCTTGACATCTCATAATGTGTCGTATCAACACATCGCTTCTTTTAGCCAAGTTTTTCCAAAAAATATTCTCTCAAGTCTATTTAGCATCTTCTTTTAATTATTCATACGTTCTACCCATCTAATCTTCAGCACAATTCAAAATCCTCCATTCTCTTTTAGTCTAAACTGTTCATCGTCGAAGTTCCATTTCCATAAATCGCTTAACTCCAGGTAAATACATTCAGAAAAGCCTCCCTGACACTTAAATCTATATCTGTTTAGTATCCTCTCTACTTCTACATCCACCACCTCTTTTACTGCTCAAATATCAAAACTCTTCTGCTTCTTTAAGTGTCTCATTAGTTACAACATTAATGTCTACTTGAAATAAATGTTTGTAACTCCGTCAGAAGTTGCATGAAGGAGCATCTTTCTTTAATTCTTTATGATGAGTAGTTTGGACTCCTATATCCATTTTAAAACCATTCTACAAAGAAAGTTAAAATTGACATGTCAGTTGTAACACCATTCTACAAAGAAAATTACTGAAGACGAGACCCAAATTTGTAATACAAACTTAGTACACTAATATACATTTAAACTATACCATTTTATCATGGTTATTTATCTTTACGAGTTGCCTTACTAGTTACATACCATGTCGTAAGTACGACATTACAAGCAATTAATATATACTAAAACTACAGCTGCAGTGATGATAAAAGCGGAGCTATGACCGACTCGACAACAATAAACAGACCACATAGGACGGACATTAGAGGACTGGTGTGCAGAGACGACAGTGTTGAAAGGTATCTTTACAATTACGGGGTATCTTTACAATTACGGGGTATCTTTACAATTTAATCTGAATATGTGGGGTAAAGTATGGCCTCAACGCAACTGTCACACAAACGGAATACAGTAGGATGTGTCGTACATCAGAGCTGGATGAAGCATGGACTGGAATTTTAGCAGCGAGAGCGTAAAGAAAAATTCCGGCAAATGAACATTTATTAGATCGTTAAATTTAATTGCACACATGTTTATGTATAGTGAGTAATATGATGGTTGCTGTTGGCTGCAATCTATTACGTCGCGTATTAATTAAACCTAGAACTTTACTTCCGAGTCCACTGCAAGGTCTATGAACTACGGAAGAGGAATGGTAAAAGGATTGTTTAATCACGATCTCTTACATTCACACGCACTTGAGAGACTAACAGGAAGGAAAAGAACTAAACACCTTCACAACAGTACATTGATTTTAACATGCGGGATGAATGAATCAAATTTCTATTAAAGTGAATTGCTATAAAAATTGAGTATAAATAATAATTACAATTAATTCAGATATTCTACAGCGGAAGATCACTGTGGCCTTGGTACTGTAAACTTTCTCATTAGATCACGACCACGTGGTCGTCACAAACAAAAGCGCTCACGAACAAAGTTATCAAGTGAGACGAATTGCACAAAATTCAGTCATAAAATAACGGAAGTCATACGTACTACACATGCTCTCACGAAAGGGGTACTAAACAAAACTGAGTGAATCATAATAAACTTAACACATGTTTGATTAACAGTTAAACTGAACAATGGCCTACTCCGTCCCCCGGATCTTAACGCATTTAACATTTGTGAATCAGCAAGAAAAATTTGTCACCCACGATAATAATCAATGAACGACGAAATAAATCATTTACTTTGACTAGCTTTGAAAAACTTACATTCAACACAACATTAACCTCTCATCGAAAAGGCACACTTACCGCCAGTACGTCTCACCCGTCTCGCTTCCCTCGGAACACTCTACGAGTATTCGCTTTCCAACGAAAACCGCTACCCATACCTACGGAAGTGGCCAGAGGAATCCCTATTGGGGTGCCAATCCATATGAAATGTTCGTCTAAGGCAAACAGAAACCTCTTTGCTAACTGGTGCGTGTTTCCTAAAATTGGCTGTTATGAAACAGTGGCAGACTACTACACTTCCATGGATCTACACACTGAAATCCTTGCACACTCTCATTCATACATTCAGCTGAGAGGAAAGAATAGATTCATTGAAATACAGCTCTTAAATCCAGCAGACATGTGTGTGGGGCTCCGGCAGGTAACAATAACCTAATGAAATTTTAAAACGAAATATGGATAGTACAATGTGGCCACCACTATAGTTCAATTCTTTTATCTTAGCTGTTCGCGCATGCCCACCCAGACGCGGGAGATTGCTGCGTTGCCAGTTGCACGCGCCAAGCAAACTTACGTTTAGGGGGGAGCGCACAGTTTATGAAGTAAAGCCACCACGGCCGCATTAACCCTTTCGCTGCTACAGAGACGTGCTCCCCGTGTTGTCCGCTGTGTGCGATTTTGTCATCACTACACTGCTCGCCTGTGCAGACACATGGTGTTCCGACTGTTTTGACACACTTATCATTCGATTTCATAAAAACTATTTGGTCCAAAAATTTGATTTTTACCCATCTCCTTGACTGATATCTGCCCCCCATAAATGACTTAATTTTGTTTCGATGTTCAACGCAGTTCTTGTGCAGCATTAAATGTAGTAAACCATTGCACGAAATTTTCAAGATTTTGCAGAGGTAAAAGTCCATAGCTTATACATTCCGTATGGTCGATTTTAGTTGCCACTAGAAATTTCAAAAAATTACATTCAAACGAATAAAATTCATGAAGTAAGACACTTGGATATTGTTTTTGAATAAATAAAATATTATGCGCCAGACAAGGTTTGGTCTCAGAACCTTTCGCTTAGTAGCCAATCACTTTAACCATTATGCTAACGCAACTTGTCATTCAGTGGACTTCCTGGAGGGTTTAACAATATGACCCAAAATACCGACAAAAACTGTTGGTATGACTATGAATTACTCACGTATCGTCGAAGTACAATAGGAAATATACAATTACCGCTGTTCTTTATTGCGAAAAAGCGGTTAGTGAGAATGATACAAACACCTTTCCTTGCTATCGCCTGAATTGGGAGGCTTATTGCTCGTTTGGTTTAATTAATAGAATGTGAAGCAATTGGTATAAAGAATGCTTTTTCCCAACTTTCTATAAAAGAATGTCTGCTATCAAGACATTGCTTTTGTTCAATTACTTTATTTATGACTGAACGTTTCTAAAACTGAAGACACTCGTCCGTGCTCTGCACTGCAGTCGAGCTCTGGCAACGTCGTTCTCTTTTCATTGGCTGACTGTGTTTTGTGACGTTAGATGCGCAAAACGAACCTAAACTCGGCCGCCGTTTAAATGATGCGCACTTTAACACACTCAGCTGCTCAGTCTTTTTCCTTTTCTTCTTTACATTTAGGGTAATAGACCATTTTCACCAATAATTGAGGTGCCAGAGGCAAACAAATGAAGCTGTGTGGTATGGAAAAATCATTCAGAGTTTCATGCAGGGAACCTTCAGTGATCGCCAAATAGAAACCTAGATACCGCTGACAATGGCGCGCGTCGAAAGTAAAACGTTTGCTGAATAAACGATACGTTCTTTTTTCTATCATTAACTTAATATATACTTACAAATCCTACTATGATGAAATTTTGTTCCTAAAACCTCTCCTTGATCTCCAGTGGGTCAAATTACACCAAAGTGCTACACATTACGTCATTACATGACGTCACCTGCAGAAAATGCTACAGTTGTATGACTTATACTCCATAGTTATACTGCTACGCGTTACACATAATTCATGTCCAGATTCTAAAACGTTACATGTCTTTACTACAACTCGAAACCAAAAGATGCAGCAGCCCCTTCTCCAAAAATAAATCAAACTGCCAATTTATAAGCCGCCTGCCCACCAGTCAGATCATCTCAACAGTAATACATTAGTTTACGTTCAACCTCTAACTGAGAAGATAACACATAATAAAGAAAGTATTGTAATCATTCCTAAATTCTGTTGCTTTTGCTGGTCGGCGGCTTACACGATAATCTGATTACTATCACCTGGTAGTTGCTTTGGGCTTTGTGCGTGATAGCGCACACCATGGTTTTCGCTGCTGTAGTAATCAAAGTGTAAAAATTTTTGCTCATTGGAAGAATGAGTGCAAACATTGTCGTTATTTAGGTTTGTAAGTTGTAAGTAAAAACCAATTACCTCAGGCATTAGAGAATTTTATGTAAATTAATGTTAATTGTTGATTTTCTATGGGTAACGTTCGTTTCATATTTTATTTCAGTGCAATCTACATTAGCATGACTAATGAACGTACTCTTCAGTACTGCAGTTGAAAGGTCTCTGTGTACTGCATCGCTATGAAAATACTTGAATTACCTAATTTTTCACATGCAAGCACTAAATTAGATTTACATCGAATATATTTTATGCCCCTAGGTTTCCATTCTTCTCATTATCGTCTGTGTGAAAGTGCATGCGAATGTATTTTTCGTGTTTCCATTGGTAGCTAGTAGTATGGAACTTGCTGTCTGCAATAGGCATTCTGGCCAACTTTGGGTGTTCAGTCAAAGCAAAGAGAAATGTGCCTTCTGAGTCTTCTTTATCAACAGTGGGTAGGTTGGCACCGGAAGCAACCCATTTGGTCTGTTCTGGCTAACTGGGAGGGGATTCGTTGTTCTGGGGCGTGGTTAGGCGCTTCGCGGTGGGCAGTCGGTGTGTGTGGTCGGTAGCTTCAGATCGAACTTAGAGTGGGATGTGTAAGTCTTCAGGCTAGCTGAAGTAGTATAGATCACTTTTTATTACAGCTCTAGGTTCATTATATGATCCACTGTCTACGCAGGCTAGGCCATGGTGCAATTTACCAATTTTAATAAGTATCTTCTGGTACTTCCTTTGTGCTACCAGAACTTCTAGTGTGCAAACGCTTCCCATCTAATGATGCTAACATAACATTTCAAGAAATTCTCGTAAGTGTGTAGGAGTTCGTGGACACATTCTCGTGTGAATGTTTTCATTTATTATTGCAGATCGAATTCTTTCGGTTTCACCTGTGATTTGATAAATTTACATTTATGCTTTGCACCACATGGCGCGAACTTGCCTTCTGCGTTGTTCAGCATGTAGGGAACCAGCCTACTCACGCCATATAAAATTCACATCAGTCTTTCCATTGTGTGCCAGCCAGTCCGCTGTAACTAGCTCTGAGGTCATAAATGTTGCGCAATACTTTAAAAATCAAGTAAATAACCTGAAACGTTTCTAGCATGTCAGGAGTAATACTAAATCAATATGTGTTGAATATCAGTTCAATAACCTTAACCATTTTCGAAACTTGGATGTTTTTATGTAAAAAATCATTGGTGCAATAGAAAAGAGCTAGAAACTTAAAAATTTATATTTAGATTCCTTTTGCATAATAATTTAGTAGAAACAGTATTCTGGATCTCAAAAATTAAAATTTTAGTTGAAATTCATGATTTAATGGTTTTTGTCTTAAAAATTAAGGAAGCAAGATAGATTAAGTAGGCGAATAAATTAAGCTAGGATGTTTAAAATTAAGTAGAAAGGAGATCCGCTATAATCATAAAGATATGAGAAGTTTCAACTGAATAACTATAAAACTGTAGCCATAGCGTATCTCCAAAGGGCAAGTTCAGAGCTCGTCTACTGCATGTAGCGTAATTAAATTAATACTCTCGCCCCAAATATTTGACTTAGCCACGTCAGACTTTTATTATGATTACTTACCTGTGTGCTGATTGCACATTTAAATTGAGAGCTTCATCGGCCATCAGCAAAGGAGGCAATGATTTATTCGGTAACTTAAAGTGGAGCGTTACTAGCCCAGTGGCTAGTTGGGAGAGCTGAATTGATCAGGCATTCCCTTAGCCGTCCGCACCGCGGCTTTATATATAAGAACGTTGCACGAGGTAGTAAGGCCCCAGTTCTCTCCAGACGCTGATTAGCGCACCATCTGTGCCGGGAGTCGCGTCGCATCGGTATCATTGCTATAAACAGCCTCGGATGCCGTAATAAGGTACTCGGGATACGCGTAACCATGAAATCGTTTTTTAATGAAGTGTTAATTCTGGGATGACTTTAATGATGTATCTTCAGTTTGGGTATGTCGTATTTTCACGTGCCGCCGCGGGACAGACATTCTACCATTATTTAGCGTGGTGTTTGATGAACATTATCATCTAATTATGGCGAGCATCCACTTAAACCTTTAATTTGAACAGTTATAGTTGCATCAGCGCATTAGACTCTGAACTGTTCTAGTAGTTGGATTGTGTGGATTCCTTTTTGATCTGTGACTTTCAGAATATAGTGAACATTTTAGAGAGAATCGTTTTTGATTATGAATGCCAGACAATATCCTAATTCCTCAGAGCTGTAAGCTGTAGCTATAAGTGTATATCTCAGATGAAGTGGGCACTGGGAATTCTAATTACAGGCTTCACGTTTTGCTAATCACTTTCTGGTTGCCAATATTGTAGCTAGAGAGCCAGTGTTGAGAATGGCAAACAACAGCATTAAATAAATAATAGGAACATTTTATAATAACAATTATTCCACCCGCCGCCCCACATATGTTGCTAATCGGCTGGTAAATGCATCTTTTCTACATTACATTCTACATTTCATTTTATATAACAATTACTCCACCCACCGCCCCACATATGGTGCATAGGCCCAGTAAAACAAAACATTATATATAACAACAATAATATCCAGCCGCCGCCCCACAAGTGGTAACCAATCGTGTAACCTAGAGTGAGTTTAGGTCGTGTTCAATGTTCTATGTAAATAATGGATTTTAGTGTATTTCACAGTGTGAAATTTCAAATGGATAGTGTGCTTGCTTTGTTAGTCTAAACTAGGTGCTTGGACGAGTCCACAACTCTCTGTGTCCATCGAGGGATAAATTTCTTGCTGTTCATTTTATCTTTATTTGCGCGTCGCGCATGTAATTAAACCGTTTCGTGAAATTACTCAGCCGCCTGGTAAATGTACTACCTTTTATTAAATCTAGTTTCCACTTGGTCCCCCTCCCCGCGCTCCCCACCTTGTATCGGTTTTATTTATGTGAGAATATTTCAAGCAATTGCATTTGTCGAAAGATTACTACTTCGGGAAGCTTTAATCTGTTTCCCTGACACTTTGGTGAAGATTTAATGTGTCTCGAGCTTTGTTCTTTAGTATGTATCTTGTGTAAGTACGTGCATTTATCCCATTCTCTTACCAGAATTTTCACATACCTCCCCCTTCATGTGGTCCATCACCATTCAACCATTTGAAACAGTGTTGAAATTAACTAAGGCAACACCAAGCATTATTAGATCCAGTTTTTGTATAGTGTTTAACTCGTGTTTTTGGTTACATAAATTGTGTTTATACTTCTTGGGTGTTCATAAACGCAGCCACCCCTCCCGAAATCGACCTTAGTACATTAAACCTGTCGTTACCAAAGCGCAGTATACTTGCAGGCCCAAATTTTGAATTTTAATTAGATTGTAAAGAATTATGTTATAATTTAAATAACTGCTTTCTTTCAGTATGATCCCGCTTTTGAGTAAATTAATTTCAGTGCTCATTTGATGAGAGAACTGTCATCTTAATGGTTACTATGCAACAAGTTAATAAATTCTTTAATTAATAGTAATTAATTTGTTCCCAACTTCGTTGGGTGGTAACCATAATTAATTTTCTGTAAAAGAGAAAAGCAGACCGCTTATTTGCATTAGTATTCGGTAGCCCAGTATGTTTAAAAAGCCCCACATCCGGCTTCTGTAGAAACCATTTACAGTGTCATCTTCATAAGGCGTCATTTTCTGAAGCAGCAAAAGAGTACCTTTTTGGTGTATTTCTAGTCACTCAAGACCAGTGTATGGCCATAGCTTTTTTGATGTTGTAGATTGAAAAAGTGGCATCATTTATGCCATGTACACAACCGTTTGGGTCGACCTATAAGCATCTTTACTGTATGCAAGAGATGAATTTCAGTATAATCTGTGCTAACGCGCAGCTTACTTACATGGAGGAATTTAGCGACATAGAAGAAGTTTGATATGCAGTAAGAAAGGATTTATTTTTATGATGTATTTCGATGATTTTTAAGAAATGCACATTCGCTCATTTCTCTGGTTTTTTTCCAGTCGGGAGTTTTATCGTAACTTAATTACTTGTAACATGCAGATGTGCTCTAGCATCAGTTTGCACTGAACATCTGAGTTGTGTGATACGAATTTAACATGTAATAAAAAAGGATTTCTTGCTTATATAACGTACCTCCAAAACTCTTTAAAATGCATTTTACTCATTGCATCTGTTGTTGCCCATCGGTAATGCTGAACGTTTCAATATTTGGTGTTCTGTCGCACTATTTGTGCTATGGATTAAATCTGATTTTCGTCATTAGAGCACAGTATATGAAACTTTGTATGTGTGTTGTAAATGGCTTATTGTTTCATTACTATATGTACGGCACTAGTCACTCTCTAGATTTAATTTGTAACAAAAAGAATATCATTTCTGTCATTAGACTGCATTATGCAAAACTGTGTAAATCTGTTGTAAATGGCTTGTCTATCGGTGATTAACTGTGTGTTCGTAGTTTGACGCTATTTTTTATTCTTTGTTGCTTTAGGTTACCGTAATCAAATACAATTTTCGGTCGCTGTGTGTAAAGGTGTTGTACTACATTTTACATGAAACGAAGATACTTCTCGTCTTCGTTAGAAGACTCAATATAAACTGATGTATTACTGTTGAGATGATTTGCTTGTAGGGCTGTCGTTTTGTAAATTAGCGTGTGACGTATTTTTGGAGCTGGGGTTGTCGTACCTTTCGGTTTTGGGTTGTAGTAAAGGTATGTAACTTTTTAGGGACTGGACATACGTTATGTGTAATGCAGAACAGTATAACCAGCTCGTGCAACAGTAGCGTCTTCTGCAGGTGACGTCATGTAATGACGTAACGCATAGCACTTTGGTGTAATTCGATCTGCTTTAGACTAATGAGTGGTTTTAGCAATAACATTTGACCTACCCATTGCAATTCCATTCTTGATCTTTCTTTTATTTCCATCATTCCTTCTTCGATGTACAGATTGAGCAGTATTGGTGAAAGACTATATCCGTTTCTTACACCCTTTTTAATTCTAAGGTATCGTTATTGGTCCTCCACTCCTATTATTCCATCTTAGTTCTTGTACATGTTGTATATTATATGTCCAATCGTATAGTTTACCACTTCCGTCCTCAGAGTTTCGCACATCTTACACCATTTTACATTGTCGAAAGTTTATCCCAGATCAATAATTCCTATGAACGTGTTCTGATTTTTCTTTAGTTTGGTTTCCACTAACAACAAAAACTTCAGAAGTGTCTCTCTGCTGACTTTATCTCTGTTAAAGCCAGACTGATCACCGTGTAACACATCCTCAGTTTTCTTTTCCATTATTTTGCATATTATTGATTATTGTTGTCAGCAAGTTAGATGCGTGAGCTGTTAAATATATTGTGCGATAATTCTCGCACTGACCAGCTCTTGCATCTTTGAAATTGTGCTGATGATATTTTACCCAAGGTCAGATGGTATATCTCCAGATTCGTACATTCTACGCACCAAAGTGAATAGTCGTTCTGTTGCCAACTCCGTCAATGATTTTACAAATTTGGGTGGAATGTTATCTATCCCTTCCACCTTATTTTATCTTATGTCTTCCAAAGCTGTTTTATATCTGGTTATAATGCTGAATCCCCTATCTGTTCCCTGTCGACACATTTCTTTTTCAAACACATCAAGCAACTCTTCCCCCTCACACAGGTCTACAATGAACTCTTTCTACCTATCTGCTCTCTCCTTTGTTTCTAACAGTGGAATTCCCATTGCATTCTTAATAGTACCACCTTTGCTTTTGACTTTTGTATATGCTGAGTCAGTCCTTTAGACAACTATTTCTTCTTCGATTTCTTCACCTCTTCCATGCAGCCATTTCGTCTTAGCTTCCCCGCAGCTCCTATTTATTTAATCCCTAAGTGACTAGTAGTTCTGTATTCCCGAATTTCCCTGAATATTTTTGGACTTTCTTCGCTCATCTTCTGTTATGCATGGTTATTTCTCAGTTGGCTCCTTTGTACCTATGTTTTCCTTTCCAAATTTCTTTATCTTAATTTTACTTCTTTTGCTTTTTAAAATTAAATTCTTGTGTTTCTCAATAAAATATAATATGCAATGAAATGGAATACTGACCTTAATGATCTTTCTGCTACCAAAACATTTTTGATTTTTTAAATTACAGGATCTTTAACTTGATTGGAGAGTTCTCTCTGTTCTACAATATTATCAAGATCTTTGAATTCAAATGTTTGGTGTATATTTTTTAAAGTTATTGTTATGCTATTCTAGTTTTGTCATAGATACCATAATCCTGAAAGTTCTTTATGGTTGGGTACATCCTTTAATATTTTATTAAAAAACTTCTTTTATAAATTGGTGCACAAATCAAGAAGCTCAACAGTGCAAACAATTTTAATTTCTTTTAAGAGCTAGTGTGCTACAAGTAAATATCTTGTATAATATTACTGGTTGTGAATATCTGGGTACTAGACATGGAAAAAATTTACAGAGGCCAATAATGAGTTTAGGATTATTTTGCTGGATAGGTATTTGGAACTAACTAAGAGTTGGGATTTCAATAATTGGAACGAGGAAAAGTCCATTGATAAACATGGGAATGAAGAAATTTAACAATGGCGATGATGAATTTCATGTTTTGGAATTTTTGGCATGAATGCAGCTGGTACATATTTCCATTAAAAGTATTACCTTAATTCCTCACCTTACCTTACCTTACTTAATGCATTTATTTGAAAAGAAAAACGTACTGAACCCTAATGATATTTTACACTTCATTTATTATGGACTTTCAGAGTTTTCGAAAATGAACTCTGTAATTATTAAAAATGCAAAATATGATTTTATTAAATAATTACAAAATCTTAGTCTTTCTCATGAGACCCTGGTCTCATTAAGTTCTTACAAAATGTTTACAGATGTTCAAATTATTTTTAAAAAAGCATGAAATGTATAATTTCCCTTGGATATTTTTATAGTAAATACAAATTTAGGAATTGTGGGTAGTTTTTCCTGAAAAATTTAATACTATTATTGTGTCTGAGATCGTTTTCTTTAAAGATTATTTTAGATATGAATTTCGGTCTCGTTGCTCATTGTTTTTTATCATTCTTCTGCGATTTGCGTATTTTAATTTCCAGTTATTTTGCTCATTTCCCTGAGTGATGACGTCGTAGATGACCTGCTTTTGGTGCAGAACTCGCAATGTTTATCTACTTCAAGTCCCCTGTGATTATTAGATTTACACACCGAATTAAATGTTGAATATCCTCATATATTTTCTCTGTCGCCTCTTCTTCGAGTTGTGACGTCGGAATGTATACCTGAACTATCGTGTTCTTGTTGGTTTTGTGTCGATTCTGATGAAAGTAACTCCATCTCTGAACAGTTCACAATAACTCAATCTCAGCCGACTTTAGTATTCATAATGAATGCTACTCCCGTTACATGTTTTCTGCTTCTGTTGATATTACCCGATAGTCCTCTGAGGAGAAATCCTTTTCTTCTTTCCTTTTCACTTCACTGACCCTCCACTGTATCTAGAGTGAGCCTCAGCGCTTCCCATTTCAGATTATCTAGTTTCCCTACCACATTCAACCTTCAGAAATTATACGCCCCAGCTCGTTAGTTATTCAATCTTTTTCTCATGGTCACCTCTCCCTTTACGTTCCACTCCCGGATATCCGAATGCAGGATAATCATGAATTTTTAGCCAATGGTAAGAACGTCACACCACTTTTTCAGTTACAGACAATGTGTGCTGCGGATAGGCATTACGCGTCTTTATGTTGTGGTTTCTATTGCCCTCCGCATTCTCATGTCCTTGATCATTACCGATTCTTCCTCCTTTTTGGCAGTTTCCACTTCAGAGGAATGAAAGAACCTTGAACCTCTTTCTGCTCCTCCGATCGATTTGACAAGGCTGTTGGCAGAATGAGGGTGACTTCTTATTTTGTAAGTCTTCGGCCGCCGTTTCTGGTGCTTTTCATTCAAAATTTAAGCGGTGGTGGGATTCTTAGCCTGGACCGAATACGTTTTGATTACTAACCGAAGGCGATATCCCTAGACCACTGGTGATATAAAAATTAGGAAGATTTAACGTGATTTCCAAGTACTAACCGTTCATGAAGTTTTGTTTCAGAACTAGAGTGGTATAAAATCGGAAACAGTGATTATGTTCAACATGTTCAAATGTGTGTGAAATCTTATGGGACATAACTGCTAAGGTCATCATTCCCTAAGCTTACACACTACTTAAACTAAATTATCCTAAAGACAAACACACACACACCCATGCCCGAGGGAGGAAAAAAATGTTCAAATGTGTGTGAAATCTTATGGGACTTAACTGCTAAGGTCATCAGTCCCTAAGCTTACACACTACTGAACCAAAATTATCCTAAGGACAAACAGACACGCCCATCCCCGAGGGAGGACTCGAACCTCCGCTGGGACCAGCCACACAGTCCATGACTGCAGCGCCCAAGACCGCTCGGCTAATCCCGCGCGGCAGTGATTATGTTATTTTTGTATATCACTTATTAGATGCAGAGATTTTAAATCAAGAGGGAGGTAAATCGATGCACTTAATAGTGAAAAATATTTAAAAAACAAAAAACAAAATACTAAACTTTCGTCTCAATAATTATATTGATATTTCTCTCTTTGAAAATACAAAGGATAGCCAAAATAATATGATCACCTGTACTTACTTGGGAATGGTTTATTAATAAAGGGTTGGAGCCCCATTTGCTCCTAATACAGCTGCGATTCTTCTTGAAATACTGGCATATAATAATTGCGTTCCCTTCAGTGGAATATTATGCCACTCTTCGATCCTGTAGTGACGAGGGAGGCGGAAAACTCTTCGAGAGTCTGTGCTCCAATACCGCTCAGAAGGGTTCGGTAACGTTAAACCTAAATAACCTAAGGACAACACACACATCCATGCCCGAGGCAGGATTCGAACCTGCGACCGTAGCAGTCGCGCGGTTCCGGAATGAAGCGCCTAGAACCGCTCGGCCACAGCGGCCGGCAGTCCGTAATGAACACGCACAATCCGGTGCGACGCGTGCCTAACCTGTGTTGTTGACTGTCAAACACAACCATCCCATTCAAACCACTGTTCACATTATTTTGCCTATCCCCTGTACGTGTCTAGAAATATACAAACTTGCGTGTTACACACTCGTTTCAGAAACTGTAACTGCTTCTTAGAGATGACTGCGGCAGTGTGCGTATAAAACATAACATTGTATTTGTGCTATTGATGATAAGAAAAAGGAGTAGGTGAAAAACGGTGGTGACATAGTGTTTCCACTTTCAATTCAGTGAAATGAACGACTTACCACAAGTTTTATGGGCGCTGATTCTCCAAGACACTGCAGAGAGGCGTGGAATAAGTCCGAAGCACAGAAAATTTTCCGTATCACTTTACCTTTCCTTGTCGGTGAAACTCTGGCGATCAGGATTTGTCCACCAGCAAAGGTCGAATCGCTTGATTCGGTGTCTTTCGCCAGCAGAGATACGTTTACTAGCGACATTTCTATGAGACACAAGCAGTATGTTTATGTTTTTTAAATAAGTCAATTTCAAGTAGTGTATTGTCTCTCAAGTGGAATATTACTGTACACCTGATGTAATATTACTCCATAAACATTCCGATTGTTCACAATAGACTCCCGTAAGTACAAAAACAAATAATCAACTCGTATTTCTGTGGCTGTAGGGTTGCTCGGTATTTGTTTTCAGGAACAATGATGGACCTATGCTGAAGAAAACGATACTTGACTTCAGCACAGTGGTATGATAGAAAGAGCTCTTACAAGATGTCACTGCGAAGAAGAAGAATCGTGCTCTGATGAACATAGACTTGCTTGATAGCATGTTGATCCACATTTGGAACAACGATAACACGTGGCATGACTATGACAAGTACTAGGCTTATTTCCGGAGGTATGTGGTACCAATTACTACGCACAGGCCACGGAATTCCTGTAAATTTCATGTCGAAAGTTTGTGAGCGCACGGCTATAGGTCTATACTATCAATACATCAACGTGGGTTCAATATAATGTTCCTCAAAGCACCGCAGCTTGATTCTGGAACTGTGATAGGTACAGTTACCCTTCCGGAAGATTCCATCGTCGTCGGGCAAGACATTTAGCATGAAGGAATGCAAGGATCGTCCTCAATAATGCACACGTAGCCCAAAGCTGTTCCGCGTTTCGATTTCAGCGACAGTTTGTGTGGAAGTCCAGGTGAACGTCCCTCGTAGAGTGATACTGCCCCTACCATGCCGCCGGCCGCGGTGGTCTAGCGGTTCTAGGCGCGCAGTCCGGAACCGCGAGACTGCTACGGTCGCAGGTTCGAATCCTGCCTCGGGCATGGATGTGTGTGCTGCCCTTAGGTTAGTTAGGTTTAAGTAGTTCTAAGTTCTATGGGATTGATGACCACAGTAGTTAAGTCCCATAGTCCTGAGAGCCATTTGAACCATTTTGAACCTACCATGCCGTCTACAGTCGTACTAACGAAGTTGCTGGCTCAGCATGGGAGCAAGTCGGGATCGTCTGCTGTAGATCCCATATTCAAAGGCGTGCCATCAACGACATACTCCGAAACATCTGTGCCTGCACTAGAATTGTACTCCGTCGCAGATCGATGCTTAAACTGCCTTACAGAGCAGTCGTGCTTCCGACTCCCTCGTTCTGTGACGAGACCTGGACATCCAACACCCTGTGGCTTACCTGCGGTTTTCTCTGGTTTCAGTGTCTTTCAACGACTCTCCGCACATTCTCACGACAATGGACCATGAAGAGCCGACCAGGTCCACTGATACACTTGTTCTCAGGCGACAGCCCATCGTAGTCTTCCCTGCCCTTACCTCGGCACGTGCCCGTAAATACATCAGGCGGCTTTCTATTTCACCGTGGTCAATAGTCAGAGAGTTTTGCCTTATCAGTCTCCGTCATTTTCGGCACATACAATTTTTAAAACAGTAGTTTCAACTTGTGTAATATGATGCTCATCCTTCCAGTTAATATCTAATTTTTTTGTTATTTTTTCCGCTTTTTTCATAGTTGAGCGGGCTGTTGTATAATTTCTGTAATATGTCCATACCCGTATCAATGTATATTACAATTCTTTGATGTAAATATTTCAATGAATCACGTTATGTAGCAGAGAATACACCCTGATCTACATTTTTCTTTGTATTTAAATATCAGTTGCAGTATAAATGTTGCCATGTGCATATGCAGCTGACTGATAGGTTTATGCTTTGGATTCGTAGCATAATGTACAAGCGAGTCATTAACAGATCTTAACACTCGCTACTAGCGCTAGTTATTTTCAAGTTCCGCGGGGGGGGGGGGGGGGGGGAATGTGCACTATTTTGATAGAAAGCTTTTGGAACGTGTCTGTTTACAAGCTACATTACATGTAGAGTCATTAATAGTCTACTTTCGGGTGGGTCACCAGAGTTGTTGCTTCTATTGTACGTATATAATCCACCTGCTTGTTCATGGATTTCGGTCCACTAACAAGAATTATCGATTGGCTACGTTCGCCGTTAGCATTTATGTAACATGCGCACTCGTGTTCCGCTATTTATTGTCAGCCGCCTTCGGTTGCGTGAGAAACAGATACAGCTTTGTTTTGGCAGTTAACTTTGTTGCAGTACCATGAAATTAATGCACAATCCCTACACTCATAAATTCGCACGTGTTATTTTATGCATAACAAAATTAATCCATCAGTGCCGTGATCACTACGTGGAGACCACATACCTTGACTTGCCTAGAAACACAATCTGTGTGTCTAGGAGAGAAGTAGGATGTTCACTACTTACGGTGGAAGTCCTGTGTAGCAGCAAACTTAAATTGATCACGTGCATGCTTCGTGTTGAACACACTTGCTCCTTTTTCCACCTTCTTTACGTCTTCTTATTGCAAATGCGTGAGCTTTGAGGCATATGAGACGTTTCAGAGCCAGGTTTTTATTGATCGTCGTGATTTTTTCTCAATTGTTGATTTTTTATGTCAGTGTAATGTGCATGGGTACAGGGACACATCTGAGGATTGGATTAAAACTCGAAATTACTCAGAAAAACTGCTGCAGTACTTGAAAACAGACGTTTTTCTTACTGTTTGAATGTAAATGAATAGTGTTAAGGGAACAGACTTTTTAAAAATTTGTGGTTAGTGCGTTAATATAGCACACTTCCCTGCAGGTATGTGCACTTGAACAGTTCTTTCGTATACTTCCATGAGAAACTGAAACCAAAATCTTACGAATTCTTCCATCGCCTCGACGTTCGTACAAATATGACGTTATTATTTACATGAAAACTTCGAAAGAAAGGTAGAGAAAAATGCCGCTGCCGCGTAATAGTGCTCCCGGATTAAAAATGGGACAGAAACGAAAATAAAGGTGCAGTAAGAATTATTGTTGACATCCGCTTTCTTGCCGCAAAGCAAGAGCGGCGCAGGTGGAAATCCGGTCTAGCAGAGGAATGGCGAGCAATTTCTTAGCGGCGCATGATCCCGATCCTTCCCGCTCCTTCCAGGAGCCATATTTCAAGTAGTGGACCACTCGCAACTTTCTTCCTGATCGACCGATCGGAAAAAGGATGCCCTGCGCGACCAATCAGCGTCCTCAGAAAAAGCCGAGCAGTCCGCTGGTCCGAGAGAACTCGTTGCACGCTCCGGAATTCCGAGAAATTCACGGACTATCTCTGACCTAAGATCTAGCCATGGACATCGTTTCAGTCAGCTGGAAATTTCACAGGCAGTAGGAGAGCCCGTTTTACTTAGTATACTTCTCGCACTTTCACCTCTAGGCAGTCCTGCAACAGAAGTGTAATATATGTTTTAGTTCCATTTTTAAATAATAGCACATACTTTTTATGTCCTGCAGTCCTTTCGTGAAATTTTATAAATTAGTCCGGAAAATGGAGGTTCTTGCAAAGTACAAAACGTATTATAATGAAATTTTAAATCATTGCAGTCGACAAGATATTGTCTGTACTGTATTTAATTGCCAATCTGTTACTTTAATATACTACTACACACAATCAGCAAGTTAAATCAAATTAAGCAGAATTATTATCAAACATTAGTAACAAGCTAAGCATGTTTTTAAACAGGAGTTATTAGAAACTAACATTAATTTCCATATTCAAGACAAGTAAAATATTTAATAGATTAAGGAAATTCGGTTCATTTACAAGTATTGCATGTGCCATGATAAACTAAGTTTTATTTGAAAGTGCGCAACTGTGTACGACCGACAAAGTGTCTGCGTGTTATATAAATGTTTCTAAAAATATATAGTATTTTAGTCCCCTAAAGTTTCTGAACTTTAAGAATTAACAAATACCACTTAAATGTTTACGAAACGAAACATTTACAAACGCTGCACAAAACACACCCTCATATCTAACAATGACATAAAGTGTGGAAAACGTATTAAACTGCTTATGTCGTTCTCTACTGCGCAACCCCTCACGTTAATCCAAACGTAGGCTACACCAAGAAACATCATGTGTTTCTAGGTACACTATAACTGCAATCCTCTCCTCTCCCCTTCTTTCTGTCCTTGAATCATAAGCAAACTAATTGATACTACCCTGGAACGAGACACGAAATTCAAGGTACATTTCGTTTGAAAATTAAAACTTGTATAGCTTTCTAGCGCTTTGGTAACTTATAACACTATTACTGCATCGTTTTGCTATGTCAGCATATAGATAATACCCAAGTTTGGTATTTGAATACAGTATAATGTTACCCTCTGGGATAAGTTTTACACATTTAACGGTGAAATGCCTAAAGGATTGTAAGTAGGCTTTTTAGGTTCTTATATTGGTAACGCCACGTAGCGCTTTGTATGAAAATCACTGGCTGTGCTGTGTGCAGTCCGTGGCTAGTTTGCATTGTTGTCTGCCATTGTAGTGTTGGGCAGCTGGATGTTAACAGCGCGTAGCTTTGCGCAGTTGGAGGTGAGCCGCCAGCAGTGGTGGATGCGGGGAGAGAAATGGCGGAGTTTTGAAATTTGTAAGACTGGATGTCATGAACTACTATGTATATTATTACTTTTGATGACTATTAAGGGGCATTGTTTGTTTTCTATCAAATCTTTCATTTGTTAACTATGCATATCAGTAGTTAGTGCCTTCAGTAGTTTGAATCTTTTATTTAGCTGGCAGTAGTGGCGCTCGTTGTATTGCAGTAGCTTGAGCAACGAAGATTTTTGTGAGGTAAGTGATTTGTGAAAGGTATAGGTTAATGTTAGTCAGGGCCATTCTTTTGTAGGGATTTCTGAAAGTCAGATTGCGTTGCGCTAAAAAAATATTGTGTGTCAGTTTGAGGATAGTCTTGTATAATTGTTCAAAGGGGACATTTCAGGATGTTTGCATATCGGACTTGTAACTAAAGTTACGTAAAAGCACAAAAAGTGTCAGATCCAGTTTGGATAATGTTTTTAACTAATCAAATTTATTCAAATCAAAAGAAATACGGTCACCAGCCTAGTTAGGCATAGAAATATGGAACATTTCTTTTAAAGAAAAAGTAAATAGTTTTGGTGGAATAACTCCACATATACTTCTTTCTTATGAAACTGCAATGAACCCTATCAAAAGCCGAAAAATGTTGTAGTGAATAAAAACAGTTATTGCGAGATGTTCAAGTTCTCACAAACACTTTTGACACTTAAACACTCATGAACTGCAAATTCTTTGCCAAACCTGAATTATTTCATCTTCACAGCAATTGCAGTTCATTACTAAACTAGAAATGGACATGGGCCTACATTTATTTCATCATGTATTTTCTACACATCACAAATGTAATTGAAATTCACTTGGATTAAGATTCACACATTCCTTAGTAAGCAATACTGTAACTATTTTTGTAAATAAAGGCCCTCATAGTAGCTTTACCTTCAGTAATAAAAACAGTAAGAAGGGGGGGTCCCAATCTGATATTACACTTTTTTCACACAGTGTGCACAAAACTCACATAAACTTAAAAAGCAATTGGTATGTTCATTAATCAAGTAACTTTATGCATTTTGAACAACTAACAATTGGGAGGGGGGCTTAATCTTGACTACTATTATAAAGCAAAAAAAAAAAAAAAAAAAAACAAACACACACTTTTCTGAAGCAAATTGAAATCAGTAAACTTTGGTAACACTCTCTCACAAATTTGACTCACCTAATATGCCTGTTCAACCGTTAATGCAGCAGGTATTTTTTTACCAGATATTGTATTTCTAATCTACCTTTGACGTCATTGACTTTAACTAACCTCAACATAACTTGTTAACTGTTCGTCATCAGCTCAATCCTTTACTTTTATAGCCAGAATTTAAGCAAGTAATCTTTAAAACCACAAAACTTTAAACTGAAGCAATTTAGTTACTAAAGATGCTTCCATAAAAGCAACACTTCCTTCCTCCCTCAACTTCAACGAAATCTGCAATAATTTTTGCATTCGGTTTCAAGCAAAAGTAATCAAACACTTGTTTTTGATTATCAGTTCTCATACTCAGGGCACACGGAAATCATTGTTCAAAAGGAGAGGATCCTGAGAGGTATCATGATAGCATACAATTCAAGGTAGGTACACGAATTTAACATGAGTTACCGTATGTTTGCAAATACTAAATGTGCTGATCCAACACTTTACCAAAGTTCTGACTTCTCCTCTCTGCCGAAGTGATTGCGCGATGTTGATGGTCAGTACATCACAACAGGTGGACTTTCCATTGGAAGTGGTATGCTCTATTATTTTCTTCTTGGCGACGATCATCAGCTTTTATGGTATTTTCCAGTAACAGAGAAATGTATTAGAGCCATTAAGCCACACGAGGCTTTTCCATAATATCTCCGAGCACTGAAAGCCTCACTCGGCACCTGCACAATGCACCTTCCAATTACTGGTAGCCGACTGCGCAGAGGCTAGTCTCCGACTGACTATTGTTCCACCTCTCCCCTTGCACCAACCACATTTTGTGCGCGCTAACTCACTTTCGGTTTAGAGGGGAAGCACACTAAGTTTCCATTTATACAATTCAAAACTCCTAAGTGTGAATCAACATATACATAGTTGTATATTCACACCTTTTACAAAATCCTTTCATTTACACATATTCGTAAATCAACAAAAAGTACATACAATTAAAGTCATCCTCCTCCAAATGATGCCAAGTGTTCTAACGGTGAAAAGAAAACATAGTTATATGTTTTGGCAACTTTACAGCATATCAATGATTACATACCGAAGAAAACATACTTTATATAAAGCATAATTAATCATAAAAGTAATATTCAGGATCATAACTATGGTGTTACAAACTGTAGCGCTGATTTTTCTCGTATATATAAATGTTGTTGTACAAAGGGACCCCGAACTCTAACGACAAAGTTTCGGTGAGGCTTCAGGCATATATTCTGAATACTTTGAAATATGAGGCCCATTGTCTCCAGTGGCTAGTGCTAATAGTTTCGAATGAAATATAGATTACTTTGTTTTGCAGTTACCTACATGTAGTACGCCGGTAAGCAAATGTTTTGATTTCCAGCATGCTAGAATCATATTTTTGTTTTGTTTTTTGTTTTAGTTTTTATGTAAGGTACAGGATATAGGCCGCGAATTGCCAGTGTACTTCAGGGTGGTAGGAATGTATTTAAACCACAGCGTAAGTATCAATAGTAGTTGGATGTTGAACCTGTGCTATTCTCGGTGGCGAGTTTACCACGGTTTCGAGATCTCGCAGCATCGTCAAATATTCGAGCGCTTAAATGTGAGAGGACAATATTTCCCGGAGGCTCGAACTGTGAAGAGTACGAACTTGCAGCACACTGCAGGTGAAAAATATTTTAGGTTCACAAATTGTCTTGTAATTGAAATAACTGGTTCTAGCTTCGTCAAGAGGTTGCATTGAGAAGTATCTGTTTTTTACTTTTCGGTGGTAACTAATTTCGGAGACCTGCGTCCACTTTCAAACCATCCGTGCTGTAAGTGTGACAAACACAGGCGATTTCCCATGTACAGAAACTGCCCCTGCAGTAATGAAAGCTGTATATGGCTGACTTAACAACAGCAAGTTACATCACAAAGGACTGACGTTTGAGTTCTCTAACGTCCGTCCTGTGTTGTGTAATTTGCTGTTATTTAGTCGGCGATATATGGCTTTCATTACTGCAGGGACAGTTTCTGTACGTGGGAAATCGCCTGTGTTTGTACACTTACAGCACGGATGGTTAGGAAGTGGACACTGGTGTCCGAAATTAGTCACCATCAAGAAATAAAAATTAAATAGTTCTTAATGAAACATGCGACGAAGCTACATGCATTTATTTCGATTCCAAACATTAATTTTTTTCGGCTATAAATTCCGAAGACCAGTGACTGTTACAAGACATTTTTTTTTTTTCGCAAGACGTGTAATGCAGAGTTAACAAAGTTTGTAATGAACGTTGTGTTCACCAAATGCGATCCATGACCAGTAGCACCTGAAGAAATCCACTGTAGTCTGAAGCCTTTTGTAATTTCCACTGAATGTGTTCGTGTATGAAATAAAATGAAGTTCACAGTACTTATACCACTGATTTCCTTCGGCGAAATGTCGTTTCTTCCACAAACCCAAATTTATCGCCATGCAACGAAAAATAACCGTAGTAATTTTCCTGTGCTTTTGACACCATATAAGGACGCTCGATGTTATTTCCTTGCTCTACACTCACTTCGTAGAGTTATACCTACTCCAGTTATGGAACCAAATAGGAAACTTGTCACTTTCCTGCATGATTTAAAAGGTGGGCTACGCTAGCGACGCTGAAAGCTTCGGTGATCGGCGAGTACGTTAATACACTACGACCTGCGAAAAAATCTGGCGTGGGGCATGACAACTGCAGGGCGCAGCTCTACTTTACTTGCTGTACGAATTTCCTTCAAAGAAGCATGACAATATGATAAATCAATAGCTTGTTACAGAGTTGAATAACTTACAGCGCCTTCGTCAGCCGTTCACAATGCATCAGTGTACCTATACAGTGGAGAGAAGGCAGGCCACAAAACGGCTGTGTTCTCACGGCTATCCACCTAGCGGGCCCTTCATACACATGAGAAAATGTTTTAAAATTGGTCATACGTTTGTTCTTGCCCGGCACTAGCCTGGTACCAGCTCAGGACGATACAGAACTACTCTGCACGCAGACTGTATCAAACGCATCGGTCTACCAGTTTACTAGAGACACATGAAATACATTACCTGACAAAAAACGAGAAATATCTAGAAGACGTGGTCAGGAGTCAACGTAGCTTCTTACACGTACACAATATCGTATGATACGAAAATGATTTGAGATGCGATCGGTAGAACAGCCACCAGACTGTACTAATGTTGTCCCTGTTTGCTTGTGTTACCATGGCAGGTAGAATATGTAAGGGGCGAAAACAGTATCAGACGGTGGGTGATCACTGTGGGTGGCACTGTCGCATGCAGGTGTGAGGCAGCGTTATCAGCATCTGACAGAGTTGAAAAAAGGCTGCATTACCGGACTCCATATGGTCAGCTGATCGAATCGTGCAGTGTACAGATTTATAGGGTATTCAGATTCGGACCGGACAGTGGCTCGACACTGGACCGCATAGGAACGTGAACACATGCATCTTCAAAGTCAAAGTTCCGGTCCACCACGTCTGGCCACAACAAGGGAGGATCCTCACGCTGAGGACCAAGTGCGTCGTAACCTCTTCACATATGCGCCCGCCATCCGAAGCAAACAATTGACTCGCTGCGACATCGGTGTTACACACCTTCGGTAAGGGAATAGCAGTACAGGAAAAGCTAAGTATCATTCCATGCGTAGACTGACGTTAGGGCCCCAACAAAAAAAGGTTGAATTTGGAGTGGCTGCGTGACACAGAATCATGGACTGCTAGTGAATGGCGAGGAATGATGGTTCTGCATTACACAGGGTGGCCATAGTCGTCGAGTACTGATCGATCTGGGGAAGCGTCACTTTCCTTCAGTATTTTGGATAGAAACAGCGGTATCATTCTTGGCATCATGGCGTGGGGAATTATCGGGTATGACCTCAGGTAATGATTGGTAGAAATGATCTCTGAAGGCACAACAATACGTCACAAATATCCTGCGTCCCATATTCTAGCAATTTAGTGCCTTCTCTGTTGATTCATGTGTTATAATGTATATGTATGTAAACTAACATGTAAAATTACTACTGCCATATTGTATCACGAGTCAAGGCATGCATA
The DNA here is from genome assembly GCF_021461395.2 of Schistocerca americana. NCBI lineage: Eukaryota > Metazoa > Arthropoda > Insecta > Orthoptera > Acrididae > Schistocerca > Schistocerca americana. Next base: position 803,574,528 of record NC_060121.1, read on the forward strand.
CACGAGACGCATTGTGAAAGTAAGGTTAGACTTGGCGCGAAATGGAAACAACTGTGAAAATCAGATGGAACTTTGCACAGATGTATAGGGCAGTGTCTTTAGTGTGCCTGTCGATCACTTCACGTAGCTCTTTTCAGTTCAGAGTGCAAAGTCATCACATAGAAGTAACTAAAACAAAAATGACTCCTGCCAAGAAATTGGATCTGGTGAGAGATCTAAGCTGAAGCTATGCAGCCCACATGTAAATTTCATACTTCCTTTCTTCAAGGCAATTCTCAGCCGCATTCTGCAGGGGAAATGAAGACGCTCCTGCAGCGTTTTCGATGGGTAGTGTTTGATCACCCACAATACACCCCTTAATTGGCTCCGTCCGATGTTCTCTGCTCACATGAACGGCTGGCTACAAAAACTACATTTTGGCACAAACAATGAAAGGCAGACCAGCGTGGAGCATTGACGGAAAACACAGGCGGCTGCTTTCTGTGACAACGCCACGACCAAAGGCTAAGTCACAGCGGCGACAATGTAGAGAGGTAGCTGCAAGGTGTTGCTAATTATTGCTAATAAAAAGTTTTTGCTTTTCGGTGTGGTTTCCATTTCGAGACCGATCTGACCGTACTTTCCGAGCAGCCCTCGTGGGACGATGAAATTACAGCATGGCCACAAAATTTTTTTGTTACAAAACAATTATGTGATCACAATCGAACAACGTCATTGCGTTGCAGGTAGCTGATGACTCTAACCACCGGCTGGCACAAACAATCATATAACTTTCCCGGGAATTGATTTTACTATAGTAATGAGGCCCACCCATTCGGGAACGGTTGGTGGAGGAAGCCCGACATCAAAACTCACCAATGGGCCTCGCCAGAACGGTTGTAGTTATCATATTTAGCGAAACAGTGGAATTTTGAATCAAAAATGTTGTTTTTCGGCATGAATTGTATAGTTAGCTAGGAACCAAAAAAGATACATAAAATCGTTTAAGCGAACACAGAACTGTTTAGAGTCTTTATTCATACAACACAGGATTATGGATATTATGTCGACGATGTGGTGATAATGGTACGATGTCGACGGGGCTATGCCGATGGTACAGCAGGATGGTGAGAAGCTGCAAGACTTCGGGATGGTGGTCGGTGGTGATGGCTGGTCAGGTGGTTAGATGCGAGGCTGTTAGTGAAAGACTGGAGGCTGGGATGGAACTACTAAGGCCTCTCAGCGCCGAGATAGAAGTTCTCGCGACATTCATCAAGGTACAAAAGAATGAGCAAAGACAAAAAGGCGGTCTACAGCGCCTATCTGAAATAAAACGGGTTAGCGTTCAACTCTACCCAAATTGATCCTGTGTATAAACAGTCCACTTCGGTTGGTGTTTGTACTTGCACTCCAGAGTGTCCAACATAAAAAAATTAAAAAAAAAAAAAGCGGTCACAGCAGGGTGAAAGCAATGTACACTGATATATCTTCGCAACACTAGATACGTTGTCCAGAGTATCGACAGTTACATTCAAAAATGACACTAGAACTCTTCAGAGAAGATTGGTGCAAGCAGTCACATGTGTACTAGCTACCGAGTGGGATGGATCACTGTCTCTGCGTAGTAATACTAATCTGCCTAACACCACAAAACCAACAACATCACTGTCAATCGACCACACTCCCATTGAAATTTCATTGTCAGACGGGACACAGGAACAATGTTCACTGTCTAGCGTGAGACGCAGTAATCGCGGCAAAACACAACACACAATGTTACAGTAAATTTTCAAATTTGAGCTTTGCAGTCACACAGCAACAATGATCTCCGTCTGTGATCTAATGTATACAGGGTGTTACAAAATGGTATGGCCAAACTTTCAGGAAAGGTTCCTCAGACACAAATAAAGAAAAGATGTTATGTGGACATGTGTCCGGGAACGCTTAATTTCCATGTTAGAGCTCATTTTAGTTTTGTCAGTATGTACTGTACTTCCTCGATTCACCGCTAGTTGGCCCAATTGAAGGAAGGTAATGTTGATTTGGGTGCCTGTGTTGACATGCGACTCATTGCTCTACAGTACTAGCATCAAGCACATCAGTACGTGCCGGCCGCAGTGGCCGAGCGGTTCTAGACGCTTCAGTCCGGAACCGTGAGACTGCTACGGTCGCAGGTTCGAATCCTGCCTCGGGCAAGGGTGTGTGTGATGTCCTTAGGTTGGTTACGTATAAGTAGTTCTAAGTTCTAGGGGACTGATGATCTCCGCTGTTAAGTCCCATAGTGCTCAGAGCCATTTGAACCATTTGAACCTTCAGTACGTAGCATCAACAGGTTAGCGTTCATCACGAATGTGGTTTCGCAGTGAGTGCAATGTTTACAAATGCGCAGTTGGCAGATGCCCATTTGATGTATGGATTAGCACGGGACAATAGCCGTGTCGCGATACGTTTTTATCGAGACAGATTTCCAGAACGAAGGTGTCCCGACAGGAAGACGTTCGAAGCAATTTATCGGCGTCTTAGGGAGCACGGAACACCTAGAACGACGAGGACACCAGCAATGGACGAGGCAATTCTTCGTGCAGTTGACGATAACCGTAATGTCAGCGTCAGAGAAGTTGCTGCTGAACAAGGTAACGTTGACCACGTCACTGTATGGAGAGTGCAACGGGAGAACTCCGTACCATGTACAGCGTGTGCAGGCACTATCAGCAGCTGATTGGCCTCCACGGGTACACTTCTGTGAATGGTTCATCCAACAATGTGTCAATCCTCATTTCAGCGCAAATGTTGTCTTTACGGATGAGGCTTGATTCCAACGTGATCAAATTGTAAATTTTCACAATCAACATGTGTGGGCTGACGAGAATCCGCACGCAATTGTGCAATCACGTCATCAACACAGATTTTCTGTGAGCGTTTGGGCAGGCATTGTTGGTGATGTCTTGATTGGGCCCCATGTTCTTCCACCTACGCTCAATGGAGCACGTTATCATGATTTCATACGGGATACTCTACCTGTGCTGCTAGAACATGTGCCTTTACAAGTACGACACAACTTGTGGTTCATGCCTGCACATTTCAGTCGAAGTGTTCGTACGCTTCTCAACAAAAGATTCGGTGACCGATGGATTGGTAGAGGCGGACCAATTCCATGGTCTCCACGCTCTCCTGACCTCAACCCTCTTCACTTTCATTTATGGGGGCATTTGAAAGCTCTTGTCTATGCAACCCCGGCACCAAATGTAGAGACTCTTCGTGCTCGTATTGTGGACGGCTGTGATACAATACGCCATTCTCCAGGGCTCCATCAGCGCATCAGGGATTCCATGCGACGGAAGGTGGATGCATATATCCTCGCTAACGGAGGACATTTTGAACACTTCCTTTAACAAAGTGTTTGAAGTCATGCTGGTACGTTCTGTGGCTGTGTGTTCCCATTCTAAGATTAATGTGATTTGAAGAGAAGTAATAAAATGAGCTCTAACATGGAAAGTAAGCGTTTCCGGACACATGTCCACATATTTTCTTTCTTCGTGTGTGGGGAATGTTTCCTGAAAGTATGGCAGTACCTTTGTGTAACACCCTGTATACATATATGCTCAAACCTGAGCAGCACGAAAAAAAATTGTCTAACGATTCAAAGGTTCATACAACACAACACTAGACTAATAAAGGACAAAATAACAGGAAAAGGGATAGGATACTCTATTCAGACGGAAGAGTCCATGAAACTCACTTAACGCAAAGACATAAATTAAAAACTTTCAGAAAATGGCATAACCTAAAACATAAAAAGAACAGTATGCAAATTTTCCTACAACTACTAGCAACTGACAAGAAAATCAAGCATGTTGAAAGTAACCATAACAAATCCACATAGTTATATCACTACATCTGGAATGAAAGTCGACTCATTTTAGAACACCAGTTCACGGCACACAATGGTGGCATATTATCAACACATATCACAGGAAACAAATTACATTACTTAAATAACTACTATTTACAGATCATATAGTTACACAAATCATGACATCCATAAAAATACACAGAATTATTTCTAGAACATTTTAAATCTTTATGAGTGTTCATACCCTTTATTTTCAATGTCTTTGGATATGCCAACAGATATGCACCTGGATATGGCAGTATTATAATAACATATGGTCCATGGTATTTTCTTTGCCACTTCCTGGTCCTCTTCTCCAGAAGTGAAGATCTTGAGTGAGATCTCAATAGTACCAATTCTCCTACATTATAATACTATCTTCTCTTTAATCCCTCGTTGTGCCTCTTCTTTCTCATGAGAGCTTTCTCTTTCATGTTGAGGTAAGCATCACGAATTTTTTGTTCCTACGCGACCCCATTTATCTTCGGTAATGCTTGTACCCACTCATTAATTTCTTCGGTTTTTAGGAGAATTTCTTCCGGAGTATAACAAGTAGTTGTATGCGGTAGCTTATTTACGATTTTAGTGAATTCTTGGAACAGATGAATCCACTTTGGTTTGCTTCGTTGAGCAGTAGGTTTCCATAAAAAGATTTAACGCTCTGAATACACGTTCGATGGGACTCTCTCCGGGATTGTAACATGATGTGTTGACATGTGAAATATTTGCTTCCCGCAAAGCCTTATCCTAAGTATAACACATGAAAATCGTTGCATTGTCAGTCAGAATCGTTTTTGGCTTCCCAACAGGTGGAATAAAATCAGAAAACAGTTTCTTCATAAGATTTGCTGGTGGCTGATCGAATTGGGTACAACATTACATACTTAGAAAACGTATCCAACTATGTATTTACTACCTCCACTTGCCCTCGGAACTGGCCCACAGACGCCTGCAGAGATCAGATCTAAGGGATTATGTGGAATGATTGAGTGCATGTCATCTTGTGTACCTTTCTTAAAAGGCTTAGTCAGCTGACAAACTTTGCATTTCTTCAAAACCTGCTGAACTCTTCTCCATATATTCGGAAAGTAACAGTAGCTACCTATTTTGTTTGCACATTTAAGTACGCCAAAACGTCCCCAAATATAGTGAGTGCGCAGTATGAGTTTTTCCACCTAATCTTCTGGTGTACATGCACACCACTTACCTGAAGTATCAGACCTTCTATAGAACAAAACATTATCAACTACTTTGAAAAATCTTCGGAACTTTCCTTGGTCTGGCTGACTGTGTTTATTCAAAATTATAGACCAATGACCATCTCGTTGCTGGAGGATGGATAGGTTACTACACATGTATAAATAGTATCTCCTGGATTCCAGATGTTTCATCAGCAAGAGCTTATGTTGCTTCACCTCTTCCACACTGCTAATGCTCTCCAAACCTTCAGGTAGTCTAGATGAATCATCTGAGATCTTTATGTATACAACTCAGAAATTATATTGTTGTAAAGCCAAGGACCAGCGTGATAGACGAACGTGAAATAGTTTGCATTGTTGCAAGAATGTGAGAGCTTGCTGATCGCAGTACACGGGAGTGTGTGCTCCAAACAAGTAATAGTGGAATTTTCGAAACGCCCATACAGCCGCCACAGCTTCCAATTCTGTGGTGGTGTAGGAGCGCTCGCAACATGATAACACGCGACTTGCATAAGCTATGGAACAGAACGTTGGCTGATTATTGATTTCCTTGATTTGAAACAAACAACAACCTAAAACAACGCTCGATGAATCAGTCATCAAACCAAACTCCAAAGTCATATCGGGGTAGTGTAACAATTTTGCATTCGCAAAAGAGTCTTTGATAAGCTGGAATGCCACTTCACAGTCATTTGTCCACCTCCACAGTACGTTTTTTTGTAGAAGCTGGTGTACGGGCTCTGCATTCATCACCTGTTTGTTTAAAAATCGCCTATAGAAGGTCGTCATTTCTACTAAAGATTTTAACTGCTTCTTGTTTGATGATGTAATAAAATTCCTGATGGCGGTCACCTTTGCTGAATCTGGCATTATTCCCTTACTGTCTATGATATGCCCGAGGAAACTGATCCGTTCGAGTGAAAAATGAGATTTTTGCTGGTTAGCTGTCACGCCTGCTTTACTAAATGCATTTATGACTCTGGCCAAGAGTTTAATGTCTTCCTCCCAAGAAGATGTAGCAATGAGAATATCATCGACAAATAGCGTAAGTTAACTGCGCAGTTCAGGTCCTAAAACAGCATCCAATGCCTAGATAAACACACCAGAGCTAACATTTAGAACCAAATGGAAGAACCTCAAATTGATAGCTTTCCCTGCATAAACAAATGCTATGGACTTCGTCGATTCAGGACTTGGCATTATCTGACAGTAAGAACTTCTAAGATCACAAGTGGAAAAGAATTTCTTGCCATAAAACCTGTTGTATAAGCTCATCATATTTTCTGGATGATTGCGGATAGGAACTACAATCTTATTTCTCTGTCTTGCGTCTAAAACTAGTCGAACTTTGCCTTCTGGTATAAGGACAACCAATAAAGGACCACACAACGGGCTTGTGGATGGCTCAATCAACTTCCAGTCCCACATTCGTTGCAATTCTTCATCGACAGATCGTCGAAGTCACCACGGTACAGGAGGAAAAAAAATGGTTCCAATGGCTCTGAGCACTATGGGACTTAACATCTATGGTCATCAGTCCCCTAGAACTTAGAACTACTTAAACCTAACTAACCTAAGGACGGCACACAACACCCAGCCATCACGAGGCAGAGAAAATCCCTGACCCCGCCGGGAATCGAATCCGGGAACACGGGCGTGGGAAGCGAGAACGCTACCGCACGACCACGAGATGCGGGTGTAACGACAACTATACATATAATAATTTTTTTCTGTTTATGAATTTAGATAAATTAATATAAGCAATGTGATGAATTTCTTTTTCGATTCTTTTCGTGTCATGTTAAAGAAACTGTGAGAAACTTTTGAAACGAATATTATTATTTATGTTAGATTTCAAATAACGTGGTAATCTAAGGAAAGTGTATTTAATGTTAAATACTATTGTAAGATGTAGAAATTGTAATTTATACACTTGGTCCATACGTAGGTAATGCATTAGGATATGTGTAGTAGAAAACCTGTGGTGAATACCCTACCTGTAGGGGAGCGGGAAAAGGTGGAGGCAGGCGAGGCGGGAAAAGGCACACTGGCGCGATTCGGCACAACGGGCACAGTAGAACAGTCGGAGGCGAGCAACAGTCGGAAGTACACGTACTGTACCGAGGAGGCTACCCAGGAAAAGTGGATTCCATTGAGCCTCGGATGAACCGATTCCGACGACTACTTGGCAGGGCTATATTCTGAGGCACAAAATTGGAAAGATTACGACGCTAAGAAGATGGAAAGTGCCGATGTTGTGTGAGCCTTAGCCGTGCTTGTATGTGTGCCGTGCTGCCCGCTATCTCGCTGCCCGCCAACCGCCGCACCGACTTGCACAGGTCAAACATTTATTTCATCTTTAGAAGTGTATCTGTGTGGACCAGTGTCGAAAACGTTTCTGACTGTTCAATAATAACGTGACTTTTACCAGAATTGCATTAGCCATGACTTATCCTGATCACTGACCTAGACAGGATCCTTACCTCGTATTGTGCAACCCGAGTATCCTAAACTGAAAGTTTAATGTTAGTGTTAATGAAAATTATCAGCAGATTAATCTATGCCATAAAGGAGCCTAAAATTTCTATGTATTATTGCAAATGTTGAGAAAGAACAAAAGTGTGACTAAATTGGAAGAGAGTTTTTGTTGGATTGAGGTAGCGATGTTATTTGATTAATTTGAGACAGAAATAATGACAGTTAAATTATTCAGAAGTAAGACAAAAGAGTAGTTATCCATAGATTGCTAAATTTGAGTGTAAATTTGCCTTCGGTACTTAATAGTTTCAGTATAACGACCATAACAGTTTCAGGGCCGCCCCCCCCCCTTCTCTTGTCCATTCTTTCAAACCTTGAAATATGTTGATCAGATTTGGCCAGTAAAGCTAAATTCTATATTAATCCTAAATGTATTAGTGTTTTTCCATCATTAATAGTGATATTGTGTGTGTACTTTCAAGATTGTCGATGCTAGGGCAATCTATGCCCGATTTCAGTCTGATCAATATACTAAATGCAGTTCGTAGTAATCATTGCTGTGTGGTGTTGTGTAAATTTAGCTCGTCCAAATTAGTACAAAAAGAGAAAACTTTAGTTCAGTGGATTTCTCTGGTTCCAAACTTTGCTATATAACGCATCATTACTACGTGTTACTATGCTTGTACATGCACCCACTTGTACAAGGAAAAACTCACTCATTGCCTAAGTAGGCTGGCGACCGAATTGTTAATCATAGGTAGCATCTACTGTATGTACTTCTTGTCCATGCGAAAGAGTAATTATACTTTACATTTGCTTGATGCATCACTGTAGTTATTGACTGAATGTAAGTCCGATCTTGCTTCTATTAGGTACACGCGGTCAACTTATGTACTAAAATCCTTATTTATAAGGTGAAGCCCGTGAACTTATTGCAGTACAGGCTTTACAGAGATAACGTACGTCCGAGCAGGGCGGAAGCGTTACAAGTGGCTTCCCGGTGACAGGACATCCAGTTGTTGTCAGTTACAAATTAATGTAAAGATCGAACAGTGGATGTTCAGTGGCACGAATAGCAATAAAAGTCAGTAAAATAAACTACAGTGTGAGTCAAGTATAACAGTGTGGTATAGTTGGCATTTAGTATGGACGGAAACGTAGACGGGGTAGGTGCGCCGAGCGAAATGGAGAATGCGGCTGGCAGTAGCCGGAGTTTACGCGGCCAGGTAACAGATGGCGTTAGCGGAAGACAATTGGCGTACATACAATACCACGAACATGTCAATGAACAGATTGAAAGGTTGAGATCGCCTCGGACACAGCAAGGAAGAAAACAGGAAGTAGAAGATGACTTTGTAGATGATAGTGGTTATGTGAATGAATCCACTGACATGTTTAATTCTCCACAGATAAAGAAAGAACCGAAAGAAACTTATGAAGTAGAACCGGAACACACGGATTCCGTAGAACAAAACAGTGTAAAAATTTTAAGCATGAACGACTTATTTGAACAATTAACTAAACAAATTGCAGGACAGAATGAGCAGCTTAAAACGCACGTTGACGAGCAGCTCAAAACACAGAATGAGCAACTTCAAAAACAAGTCGGCAATCAGGTTAATCAGCTCAAAACACACGTTGACGAGCAACTCAAAACACAGGTGGATCAAATTAAAGCACAGGTCGAAGGACAGGGAATTAAAATTAGTAAACAAATAGAACAGGTAGAACAAAAAGTGGGTAATTTAAGTTCTGTGGTAAATACTCTGAAACTTGTAATTGATACCATTAACAAAAATATGGATACTATGCAGGAGGAAATTGGAAACATTAATAGTAGATTCGATGTTGAAATTCTCAACATCCAAGAGAAAGTAGAACCTCTGGTTGAAACTAAGGTAGACGAAAAAGTTTTCGGTCTCAAAACTGAGATCGTAAACGAATGTCAACACGGGATATCACAATTGAAAAAGGTAGTTTTAGACACTGAAAGGGATTTAAGTAAAAAAGTAACCGGATGTGTTCAAAATTGTGAACAAAATACTACGAAAATTCAAGGCAGAATTTTCGATCTGGAGAGCAAAATTAAATATAGGCCTGGTGTTGTCTGTAATGGCACACCAATTACGAAGCTGTTAGAAGGCGAGGAACGCTTCGATCCAGCCAAGAAACATAACGGGTGGCATCCGTTAGATTTTATTAAAAATTGCGAGAGAGTATTTCCTGAGCACTTGTCTGATCAGGAAAAGATAAACGTAGTAATTAGCGCCTTAGCGGGTGATGCTAAGCGCTGGGGAATAAATTTAAATACCGAACGAATGACGTTCGAAGAATTTAGGCAAAGATTTACGGAAGAATATTGGTCTGAACAAAAGCAGGACCATTTATGGCGCGAGTTTATCATGGCCAAACAGCATGATAACCGGGGCAGAAATTCTTTGAAAGATTTCTGTGAGTATTGGTACCGAAAATTGACACACTTAAGAGGTAGAAGATCAGATTCAGAAATTATCTGGGAGCTATATAAAAAGCTTCCGGAGGATTCCAAGAGGTACGTAGGAAGCAATCATCGTAGCTTCCAAGCATTTCTAGAAAGGGTCGAAGATGAAGACCATTGGCGCGAAAGTCGTGCCAATTATCAAAATTATGGTAACCGTAATAACCGACACAATGACGAACGAAACGACGGCGATGGATTTCGCGTCAATGTAATACAGAGAGGAAGAGGCAGAGGAAGAGGCAGAGGAAATAATCCAGGTCGCGGTAGAGGGTATACCGCGCAAAATAATAACGACGCGGGAAACTAATTTCCGCGAACGTTGCGGGCCAAACGGAAGCGGACAATACGTACCGGCCCAGATTTAAGAAAAGATATCGGACCGACCGTAATGTAACGAGACAGGATAGGGACAGTCATGGAACGCCGCGACGTGTTGTGGCAAATCAAGCGTCAGGTTCGAGCCAGAATGAGTCATCTCTACCGCACAGAGCGCTACATGTTAACAGGCGAGTGGAGCATCAGAGGGCAACGGCCCAGCCTAGCAGAACATCTGTTCGGAAAGAAGCCGCTAGCAATACGGCAGCAGTAGGTACGAACGTAGCCTTAAGAGCTGAGGAAAATTTTACGAGTGGTAATTCCGTGGCGAAGGAAACAATAAATGAAACTGTGAATACACAGAGAGGTGCGGTTAGCAGTGTTTGCGATAAGATAAAAGGCGATAATGAATTAGCAGAAGTAACTGATTGGCGTGTGCAGATCGATGACCTGTACAAGGGCCTAAAGCAATGTGAGTGGGAGGATTTTAAAAGGGAGTATGAGGCGAAGAAATTAGTTGGTGGAAAGAGAGATAGTAGGGACGTCCATAAAGTGACGTGGCCCAAATTTGAAGAGGGGAGAATAAATAGCGCCGCGCAAAGTACGCGTGCTGCCGATAGGAGGAAGGTTAATGATAGGAAGGATTTGGAGGATGAAATCCTCAGCATTGACGAAGAAATAACTCCTGCTAACAGTCCGCCAATAGTACGAGCTGCTACCGAGAGGCACCGTGGAGAAGGGGTAGATGATTACCTGAAAGTAATTAAAGTCCACGAGGATTACACCGAATATGAAGTCACAGTAGTTGTAAATAAAGCTGATGATGAGGCCGTTTTACCAAAAGAGGAGATTGAATTAAAATCCAAGCCTGACGACAATACAGAGGAAGAACTTAGTGCCTGTCTCAGAAAAGCTTTTATGTTAGAACCTGAAAGCGATCCGGAATGGTCGGATTCCGACGATAGTTCAGATGATGAAAGGTACGCAAATACAAACAAAATTGAATATTCTAACTCTCCCTATTGTGCAAAAGTAGCGTACTTAAGTGAATCTGATGTTGAGGAAGAGAGTAGTGGTGATTCTAGTGAAGATGAATTTTCAAGTGTAAAAGAAAGTGAATATACTTTTACTGAAAGAGGGTATGAGAAAATCAGTGAAAATAAGGGGGATATAGCTAATTGTGATATTGTAACTAATGATGACGAAGTTTCAAAACAAAATCCAGATGTTGAGACCGAACAAAGAAAGAAAGAGCCACCGGACGACTCAGTGTTTATTTTGCAAAGAGTTCAAGTAAGTAAAGACTTTGAACTCCAGAAACCGAAAAAGCCGCCAGATATAAAAGGTCGGGAACGTATCTTGGGACGATGTCACTGTCGACCAAGGTGCGTTGCGGAAAAAAGAGGAAGGGGCATGATTTAGAGTCTGGGGCAAGTTTATATCAGATTTTGATAATGTCATGAACACCTTACATCATGAAACTACAGGATTTCCACCGGAAGAAATTTTGTTAGGCAGAAGTAGTAAAAGTTTAAGTGAGGAAAAACTAGAGTTTCCACCTTGTACAAGTTTGGGATTGGATCAAAAGAAAGAATTGGTGATAAAAAGGGCAAAGCAAAAAGCTGAATCTAGATCTAAAAGACACAATAAAAATTTAAAAGTTTCAAAATTTAAAATTGGAGATTATGTTCTTTTAAAAACCCACGAAAAGTCTAGTGAACTAAACCAGGAAATTTCAAAATTTAAATATATTTATAATGGACCATATATAATACAGAATATTCCACACGACAATGCTTACTACCTGCTCTACCCAAAATCCAAAAGACCTTTAGGTGTAAGAAATATTGTGGACCTGAAACTGTATGTTCCTAGGAACGAGTAAATGTGCTGTATCTTATGCTGAACCCAAGTTATTCTAAATGTATCTAATCTTTGTAAATGTCTGTATACCTTTGAAAGTGTGCTAATGTAGTTATGTGAGTTTCAGATTACCAATTGTACTGTAACTGTAAAGATGTATGGAGAAAAGGACTGAAAAGAAAGGATAAATGCTATCAGCCAGATAAAAGATGGGACTGTCAAAAATGAAAATGGGCAGTGTATGAATCATAATATGAAGGACTGCCAAATACCAATGAGGGCAGATAAATAATCGATGGAAAATTGTAAATGTGATCCAGGAGATGTGACAATATGAAGTGAAAAGGACTCCCCAAATCCGCATAATAGGCAGCAAATATGTGTAGTTAATTTTCTGAATATATGTGTGTGTGTTTTGTTTAGTAAGTAAGGAAATGGACTGCTATTCAAAGCAAGCAGCGACAAATTATCTTATAATGTATACAAAATATGCAATTGTTTTTGTAGTTAAATGTTTGTATTTCAGAATTTTAAATTATTTCTTTGAGAAATTTAGAAAAAATGATTAAATTGCTATTTTAGTGATGTTATGATGGGAAGTTGGACTGTGCAAAAGGCACTTGAGTAAATGACAAGTAATTATTCTTGATGTGTTAAAAAAGTGTAAACCTATATACAGTGAGTGAAAGGAAATATGTAGTGTAAATTTTTTTGGATAATTAAGTAAAGATTCGGAACCACTGTATAATTGTAAGATTTAGTGTTCCCATAAAATTTAGACTTAAGAAAATTTTCTGGAAACAGGGGCATGTGTAACGACAACTATACATATAATAATTTTTTTCTCTTTATGAATTTAGATAAATTAATATAAACAATGTGATGAATTTCTTTTTCGATTCTTTTCGTGTCATGTTAAAGAAACTGTGAGCAACTTTTGAAACGAATATTATTATTTATGTTAGATTTCAAATAATGTGGTAATCTAAGGAAAGTGTATTTAATGTTAAATACTATTGTAAGATGTAGAAATTGTAATTTATACACTTGGTCCATACGTAGGTAATGCATTAGGATATGTGTAGTAGAAAACCTGTGGTGAATACCCTACCTGTAGGGGAGCGGGAAAAGGTGGAGGCAGGCGAGGCGGGAAAAGGCACACTGGCGCGGTTCGGCACAACGGGCACAGTAGAACAGTCGGAGGCGAGCAACAGTCGGAAGTACACGTACTGTACCGAGGAGGCTACCCAGGAAAAGTGGATTCCATTGAGCCTCGGATGAACCGATTCCGACGACTACTTGGCAGGGCTATATTCTGAGGCACAAAATTGGAAAGATTACGACGCTAAGAAGATGGAAAGTGCCGATGTTGTGTGAGCCTTAGCCGTGCTTGTATGTGTGCCGTGCTGCCCGCTATCTCGCTGCCCGCCAACCGCCGCACCGACTTGCACAGGTCAAACATTTATTTCATCTTTAGAAGTGTATCTGTGTGGACCAGTGTCGAAAATGTTTCTGACTGTTCAATAATAACGTGACTTTTACCAGAATTGCATTAGCCATGACTTATCCTGATCACTGACCTAGACAGGATCCTTACCTCGTATTGTGCAACCCGAGTATCCTAAACTGAAAGTTTAATGTTAGTGTTAATGAAAATTATCAGCAGATTAATCTATGCCATAAAGGAGCCTAAAATTTCTATGTATTATTGCAAATGTTGAGAAAGAACAAAAGTGTGACTAAATTGGAAGAGAGTTTTTGTTGGATTGAGGTAGCGATGTTATTTGATTAATTTGAGACAGAAATAATGACAGTTAAATTATTCAGAAGTAAGACAAAAGAGTAGTTATCCATAGATTGCTAAATTTGAGTGTAAATTTGCCTTCGGTACTTAATAGTTTCAGTATAACGACCATAACAGTTTCAGGGCCGCCCCCCCCCCTTCTCTTGTCCATTCTTTCAAACCTTGAAATGTGTTAATCAGATTTGGCCAGTAAAGCTAAATTCTATATTAATCCTAAATGTATTAGTGTTTTTCCATCATTAATAGTGATATTGTGTGTGTACTTTCAAGATTGTCGATGCTAGGGCAATCTATGCCCGATTTCAGTCTGATCAATATACTAAATGCAGTTCGTAGTAATCATTGCTGTGGGGTGTTGTGTAAATTTAGCTCGTCCAAATTAGTACAAAAAGAGAAAACTTTAGTTCAGTGGATTTCTCTGGTTCCAAACTTTGCTATATAACGCATCATTACTACGTGTTACTATGCTTGTACATGCACCCACTTGTACAAGGAAAAACTCACTCATTGCCTAAGTAGGCTGGCGACCGAATTGTTAATCATAGGTAGCATCTACTGTGTGTACTTCTTGTCCATGCGAAAGAGTAATTATACTTTACATTTGCTTGATGCATCACTGTAGTTATTGACTGAATGTAAGTCCGATCTTGCTTCTGTTAGGTACACGCGGTCAACTTATGTACTAAAATCCTTATTTATAAGGTGAAGCCCGTGAACTTATTGCAGTACAGGCTTTACAGAGATAACGTACGTCCGAGCAGGGCGGAAGCGTTACACGGGCCACAGGAGAAAAACTTTGACAATATGCACTATGTGGGTATGCTTCTAAATTACACACATAGCCTTTCACAGTACCCAGAATTTCACTAAAGACCTCGATATTCTGCTGCAATAAGCCTGCCAATAGTTTTCGCTGCCGATCGTCCAATTAATTAGATTCAGACGTCTTGAAAGACTTTGCTTAATTGTTGAACCTCGACAATATCTTCCACGGTTACAGTCTTCTCTGATCAGTTCCACACACACAATCTCATCATCAATCTTAAAAGAGGCACAGCCCGCAGAGAAGTCGAATTTTTCGTCCTTCTCCCGAATACTCTCAATACCCTAAATACAGTCCTCTATTAATTTATTTATTACTAGGAATGTGCATAAAGTCGCTACATTTCCTATTCTTAATTCAATAAGAGCCTGTATCTTTACCTTCTTTGCCTGGTACCGATTGCACCTGCAACTACGCAATTACTCAGAGGAAATGCCGGTAGTTTCCGGTAGTGTCAACCTCTCAAGCAGTGCTCCGGAGATTGCATTCACATTTGCACCTGTATCAAGAATTACTTTGATGGTATGGCCATAGACGTCTGCATATATCGGCGGAATAGGAACGGTCATACGCTTCGCTGTACAATGCTGGACGTCTTGCGTAAGTTCATCTATTAGTGACTGTCCGTCATTGCATTGGAAGATAACAACCCTCTCGCCAGAGCCCCTTACATCACACCCGACCTATTCTCCGGGGCACTATCCGGTCGGATTCAGTTTAACATATGGGTTCTGGGTTCGTAAGTGACATCCGTAATCACTGGTGGTTGATCTCTCCAGTTATTTATATTTGAAGATTGCAGGTTAATATTTTGTGGTTGTCAGTTCGGATTATTCCCGTGGAATTGCTGATTGTTCTGACAGTGAAGGTTCTGGTTATTTTCATTCGTTGTTTGCGTCGCGCTGAATCTTCGCTCGTTAGGTTTCTTTTTCGCGCAGCGAGGTTGGAAATGCACTGCATTGGCATTCAATCTTTGGCCGCCGTTCAGCTGTTGTTCGTTATGCTGAGATGGAAGCCTGAGTTCTGCTGCGCTCTACTATTATTATTTCCGCTCGGTCCTGGGTGATATGCAGAGTTCTTGTTTACACTAGGCGACGATACATTACCCTGAATTGTAGCTCATAAGTATTCGATTAATATGTCAATGGTGTCGATGACAGAAAGTCTTCGACATTGTCTTCGGGAGTATACATGAGTTTTTCACGTATCTCGACCGGTGACTTTGCGTTAATAATAATCAACATTTCCACCTGTGGGACTGGAATATCGCAGTATCTACTTCTATTCAGGTACGTCTCAAAATACCGACCCAAGTTCCCACTCTTGGCGGAAAATGTTTCTGGGTTATAAACCTCTTTTTTCAGTCGTTCTTGAATTCCCTTAGACCAATACCTACTCAAGAACGCTCGCTCAGAATCCTTGTAGGTGCCACAGGTTTCCATAATATCCGTGCACCATAAACTACCTTCCCCTTGTACGTATTCAGCGAAAAAAGAAATCTTTTGTACATCAGTCCACGCACTGGGTAAAACACCTCTGGAGCCGCGAAAGAAAACGATGGGGTTAGCAGTTTTCATCTCAGGGCAGAAGACTTGGAACTGCTGGTGCTTTAGTAGCTTCTCCTCCATCAACATTTGTGCGTATACATTGTTGGATGGTATATTGCCATAAATATTGTCAGACACCACATGTGCACTTTTTGTCGTAGGCGTCGGGCTACTCGTCACTGACACCAAGTTCATCACGTTTTGCTTCGGTTCGTCGTAAAATGTGACTTACCACATCACTATCACTCTGGATCGTTGTGGATTCTGATCCATTAGCCAGCTGAACGTATAACATTAACTGCCAACGCGTGTTTTCTAACAATTACCAAGGTTTGGTTAGTAGGCACTATGCCCCAACAGCACAACTAGTCCTGTCACGGGACAAACCACGTATAACACTATACCGCACCGTTCAGTGTACAAATATTATATTTATAAACAATTTTGGTATTTACATGCTGCTAATGTTACCCTCTGGGAGGATGTTTGCAGAATTGACAGATAAATACCTAAAGGGTTTTACATGAAATTGACATGAAATTGAAGTTACGTAAACACACTGAAGACAACTGACCCAATTTAGAAACTGTTTTAACTAATCAACTTGCTCAGATGATATGGAATACGGTCGCCTGCCTATTTATGCATAGAAATATGTAACATTTCTTTTAAATAAAAAGTAAACAGTCTTAGTGGAAAAACACAGCCTATACTTCCTTCCTTCGAAAGTGCAATGAACCCAGTCACAAGCAAGAAAGTGGTAAAGTGGATATTAACAGTTATTGTAAAATATGCCTGTCCTCAAAAAACACATAAGACTCTGTTACACTCAGCAGTTTTAAATACTTTGTCAAACCTGAGTAACTTCATCCACACAACAAATGCAAGCCAATACTAAACTGTAAATTGGGCCTGGATCTAGTCTTATTATGTCAGATATTTTCTACACACCACAAATTCAATTAAATTTCACTTGCATAAATATTCCCACTTTTTCTTAAAGCAAAGGAGTAATTTTATTCATTAATAATGTTATTCATAGTAACTTTACCTTCAGTGAGGATAAAACAGGAAGTGGGTGCTCATAAACTGACATTACACGTTTTAGCACACAATGTGCACAAAACTCAACATAAACTTCAAAAGAAGTTAGTATATTCATTAATCAAGTAACTTTATGCAATTTCAACAACTTTAAATGGGGGAGGGGGGGGGGGAGGGTAGCTTAATCTTGACCACTGCTGTAAAGCCAGTTAACCCACTTCCATGAATAATTTAAAGAATGTCAACTTTTGGAATTCCCTTTTTTGAAATATCGACTCACCTTGTACGCATTTTTATAACAGATTTTACAATAAATATGGTAACCAGGTATTGGGTTCCAAACCAATCTTTAAGAACATTTACTTTGAAGCTAACCTGAAATTGGATTCTTGTCTATTAGTTATCATCATCATTCTTTACTTTTGAAACCAAATGTTTAAAGTTTAGCAAGTAATTTTAAAAGTCCACAAATTCATAAAATGAATTTGTTCAGTCACGGGAGGGGGGGGGGGGGCTTTCACAAAGCTACACTTACTTCCTCCCTCGACTTAACCAAAATCCACAATAATTTTAGATGACCTATTTCCACTGGGAAGTCGTAGTTCAATAGGAGAGATTCCTGATAGGTGTTATGATAGGGAAAAAATCAAGGTAGGTACATAAATTTTGTTATGAATTACCTTGAATCTGCACGTACTAAATGTGTTGACCCGTCGCTTTACAAATCTATGATTCCTCCTCTCTGTTACAGTGATTGCGCAATATTGGTGGCGAGTATATGATGGCCGATGGACCTGCCGTTGGAATCTAAATGCTCTGTTATTTCTTCATGGCGACGATCATCAGATTTTATAGTACTTTCAAGCCACAAAGAATCGTGTTAAATCCATTCATCCACCTGAGACTTTGGCATAACAAATCCAGGCACTAGAAGCCTCAAACGGCACCTGCACAATGCACCTTCCAATCACTAGCTGCCAACTGTACGGTAGCTTGTCTCCGACTGACTCTCATGTCCACCTTTCTACTCACACCAACCGCAATTTGCTCGCGCTAAATAACTTCCGTTTTAGCCCTAAGTCTGGATCAGCAGTTACAAAGTAGCAAGTAAACATTTTTAAGCAAACATTGCATTTACCCATATTAATAAATCAGTACAAAATTATTTAACCAAAATTATCCGTTTCTAAATACAACCAAAGCAATTAATCAGTAAAGAGAAAACATAGTATAACATATCAAAGAGCACATATTATAGAAAATACAGTTTATACAAAGCATAATTAATCATAAGAAAAGAAATTACATAATATCCTACTATGGTGTTACAAACGTACTGCCCAGCTTGTTGCAGTTTTTCATTAACAAATTGTGTCACCCTCTCTTCTATACTTGCGACACAATCTGATTTAACAAGTTCCAATTTGGACACAAGAGAATCTGCGGTTATGGTGACATCTTTTACTTCGGTTTGTATTTTGGAGACTTCCTCAAGAACTTTCTCCTGGGACAGCTTAAAATTGGCCATTTCCGTAGCAAGATCACTTCGCTGAATGCTTAAATGGTCCACTTTGCATCTCAAACTCTCAAAATCTTGTTTGGTTAGCAATGACTCAGCCATAGCAATATGCTCTTGCGTAGATGGCCTGATATTTCCTTGTTCAGTTACTAGTGCCTCCTGCTGCTTAACGAGACCGTCTTGTTTAGCAGAGAGACTTTCTGTTCTACTGCTACAGTATGAACTATAGTAGAAATTTTGTCTTGTTCTGCTGCCATTGATTCTTGTGTGGAAGCTATCCTAGACTTCAGTTGCTATAGACTGCAGTTTAGCAGGCATCGATTGTTGATTTGCAGTTAACGTCTGCACCGCTTGGGACATACTAAGTAACAGATCTTTAATGTTAAATTCCTTAGTCCTAGATGTGGTCATTACAGGTACTGAACTACAGTGGAAGGGACACCCTCAACTGACTGAATATTGTCCGTTGTATTCTGTTCCCGTTCCATTCCCGACTGGGCGCGTGTCCTAACCATAAATCACTAAACAAAAAATCTTCACACGACCCAAGTAGTTTCAAAATACGCATACAAAATCAGTACAAATCTATACATGAATTTTTTTAAATATACATCTATAACTAACAGAAATAAGAAAACTCTACAGAAAAGTGCAATATTAGATTCCAGACACGTGAACTTGTTGTTGTTTGCCTGCAGTCTGGACATTCAGATGACCTGTTGAGATGAACAATATAGCATCAGTCTGCCGGCCCCCTATACCCGTTGTGGTCTAGAACAAGTAGAGGGTGTGCAAAACAGTAACACGTGTTATATACACTTCTTATCAATAGCATACATACATGAAAATGATACAAAATCCTAACAAGTTCCCAAACATTGCAAGCAGTCCTGTCAATTGATCGTCTCTCTGAAATGAAACTGCTTCGCAAAAAAGAACATTAATTATTTAATTAATTAACTTGCTCTTTGACTTTTGTCTTTGACAAAGATAAGAAAGGTACTGCATTAAAAAAATTCTCTTTTCCATTTTTCTGCCTAGATGAATACATTATAAAATTTGTACCTGTCAAATACAAACAGTCTGTGAAAAAAATTTGACTGTAGATGAATGTGTTTTCTTCATGGCTGCTGTAAAGAGAGAACGGGTTAGGTACAGGATGAGTTGGTGGTCAGAGGTTCCTGCTTCTCCGTTCTCAGAGAATGCCAGGCAAAGTCGAAGAAAACTGCTACAACTCGCGACGAAGACGCCGTCTTCCTTAGCAGTTACAATATTCACAGTGGCAGTAAGATTTTCTTTTATGGAAACATTTTCAGAATGATCAGGTTGAACAACAGTGGCAGTATGATATCTTCTAATAAACTGGTTGCTTAGGGAATGTCTTCAACATAGAAGCTGAAGGCGAAATATTGCGCGTCGTTCGGACCGTGATAGTAGCAGATTCACCCATTATTGTTAACTCGCGAAGAAATCACCATGCAGTGTATTGCTAAACACACTAATAGTTTTTATAAAGGTCCGAGGATCCAACATCGAATAAAGTTTCGTATGGATATTTACCTTCCTTTTTTCCACAAGTACAGTTTTTATTCTTGTTAACTGCGATTACATGTTGACCTTTGCACTTCAAACTACATCTATATGCAAACTTATCTCATCTCAAAAAGGCACATTGTCCAATCAGCATTTATTATCTCCAACAATTTCAAGAAACATAGATGCTCCTTTTTTTCAGCAAAGAGCGTTGTCGTCAGAACGAAGAGCGTTGTCGTATCAAATTACGGTAGCGCATCATAGCTGGTACTCGAGGCCGGGATACTAATCATATTATATTACGTAAGTACATTACAGTACAATTTCTTCTTCAAATTGACCCCTGTATTAAATCTCGATACAATTACATATATTCTTTCTTTTTATATTTGCCGAGAAGACACTTTCTCTTCTCCCCCCCCCCCCCCCTCTCCCCACCCCCTGCCACGCCTCTTGTGCTACACAGCATTTTGTGTCCACATTGCTTCCTCCATCTGAAGCTGATTTGATTCCAACATAGAATAACTCCTTAACATAGTCTACTTTGTAATTCTGCAGTTAAGTTTCTCGTTAATCACATTCCTGTTAGTTCTCATTACCTCCGACTTTCTTCGATATCCTATCAATCTATATTCTGCTCTCACTAGGCTGTTCACGTCGTTCTTCTTTACCTCCACTGAGAACAGCTAAGTCTTCAGCGAAGCTTATCATTGATATCCTTTCGCCGTGAATATTAATCACACTCTTGACCTTTCTTTTATTTCCTCCATCGTTTTGATTGAACAGCACCTTTTCTGAGAACTTCGTACTTGGTCTTCCAGTCTTACTGTTTCCTCATGGATCTTGTACAGGTTGTATATTACACGCCTTTCCCTGCAACCTATTCTCTTTCTCTTGAAGTTTCGAACAGCTTGCACCACTTTACATCGTCGAATTCTTTTTCGACGTCTACAAATCCTATGAACGTGTCTTGTTTTCGAGGTAGACAAATCCTACGAACGTGTCTTGATATTTCTTCAGTCAGGACAAACTCTCCAGTGCCTTCCCCTTTCCTAAACAAAAACTGATCGTCATGTAAGAGCCACTAAATTTTCATTTTCGCTCTTCTGTATATAATTCTTATCATTAACTTGGATGCATGAGCTGTTAACCTGCCTCTTTGACAGTTCTCACACTTTTCTGCTCTTGCTATCCTCTGAATTTTGTGGAATGTCTTATGGTACGTCGCCTGTCTCATAGATTCTACACGCCAACTTGAATAGTCATTTGACTGCCACTTCCCCAACAGTTTTAAAAATTTCGATGGAATGTTATCAATCAATCCCTAACGCCTTATTTGATTTCAAGTCTTCCAGACGCCTTCCAAGTTGGTTCTAAGCACTATTGGACTTAATATCTGAGGTCATCAGTCACCTAGACTTAAAACTACTTAAATCTAACTAACCTAAGGACATCACACACATCCATGCCCGAGGCAGGATTCGAACCTGCGACCGTAGCAGTAGCACGGTTCAGGACTGAAGAGCCTAGAACCGCTCGGCCACAGCTGCCGGCTCTTCCAAGTTAATGACTCTAAAACTGCATACCATATGTCTTCCATATCGACTCCAGTTTTTTCTTCTATCGTGTCGCGAGACAAGTCTTCCCGCTGACGTAATAGATCTTTTAAGGAAAATGAAAAATTCTGTATGGAATAAATATGCCGAGTAGCGGCAAAGTATTAATTTATATACGTGTGATAGGCATAAGAGATAAATTTTATTTCTAAAGCAAAAGACTAAAACTTTGAATTATTATTCTTCTGTTTTGTCTGTTAGAATTTTTAGAGGAACGTCTTAGCATGACGCTGTGCAATTATTTAGTTGATAAAGTAGGTCATCAAAAGTGTCGGGTTTTATTTAAATGACAGTATAACGAACCTAATTGCTTCTGTCATAAACAATTTGTATTTGTTTAATAATATTTCGCAACAAGCAGCTCGAAGATAACTGACGATAGATAATTGCCCTTAACTATCATTTTACTAGCGGCCTCGTATTAAAATGTGTGCCCTTTCAGACCAGAAACCTGTATCTTTTAAATATCGCAGTCTGATGTTCTCTTGTCCGGCGACCGAAGTTACAAAATAACATTTTAATTTTTTCAATTATGAGAGCCATTATTCCTTCTAGGCTTTGCAAAAATCACTAAAAAGAAAGTCATCACCAAAGTCGAGTAAAGTAACATTAATAATAAAACTGAAATTATATTTGAGAGACAGCAACTCAAACCTGTAATACGAATATTTATCTCACTTCAAGAATAGGTCAACCTTTAGCCTCCATTGCACTCTTTCCGCCTACTCGCTCTCTCTTCTGCGTTTCACAACGGAATTCGTACTGCACTCTTAATGTTACCACCCTTGCTTTTACCTTCAGGGGACGTTCCTTTTTAATTTACATTTATGTATTTACTTTCTGATTTATTCACATTTATCCTGCAACTATGCCGCCTTCTCTCCCCTGCATTTCATATTTAATTCGTTCCTAAGTCAGTTATATTTCGGTATTCCTGTCTTTCCCTGAACACTTTTGTGTTCCCGTCTTTCGACGATCAACGGAAGTATTTCTCCTGTTGCTCGAGATTTCTTGGCAGTTACTTTCTTTGTACCAATTCTTGTATTCCCGCTGTTTGTGATTACTCTTTGTGTCCTCCTCTCCAACTGAACTGCCTACTAGAGCATTCCTTATTTCATTGTGAACAATTCTAGCGAACTTCAGACGCGTCTTACCTTTCCTCTGCACTTCAGTATCCCACTTCCTTGCTCACTTCCACATATCATTACTAAATTGTGATCTGAGTTTATATCTACCCTGGGTATGCCTTAAAATTAAATATCTGATTTGGGAACCTCTGTCAATGATGTAATCCAGCTCAAAACTTCCAGTGTCTCTGTGTCTTTTCCTAGTATACATAATTCTCTTTTGATTCTTGAACACATTATTTGCTATTACTAGCTTAAACTTATTGCAGAACACAATTAGTCTTCCTCTATCATTCCTACTACCAAGTTCATTCACTCTTGTAACCATTTCTTATACTCCTTCTCTAATGCAGCATTCAAGTCTCCGCTAGATATTAAATTGTCATCTCCCTTTAAGAACTGAATTCCCTTCCAATATCCTCATATATTTCCTATGTTTCCTTATCTTCTACTTGGGACGTCAGGATGTATTTCCTGAGCTATTGTTTTTGGCGTTGGTTGTCTGTCGATTCCGATGAGAACAATCCTTTTCACAGTAACTCACTCTCTGCTCAGCCTTACTATTCATAATGAATCCTATTCCCTTTATCCCATTTGCTGCAACTGTTGATACTCCCTATCATTCTTCTGACAAGAAGTCCTTCTATCTGTTTCATTTCACTGTTTCCCACTATATCTAGAACGAGCCTTTATATTTCCCTTCTCATATGTTCTATCTCTCCCACTACGATCAAACTTCTGAAATTCCGTGCTCTGACACGGTCAGTGTTATCCCTCTGTTAGTTATTCCTTTATTTTTTAATTTTTTTTTCATAGTCGCTTTCCATTGACAGTCTTGTAGCGGAGATTCGACTGGGGGAATAATTGGGAACCTTTTGCCAATGGAGAAATCATCATGGCACTTTGTCACTTTCAGACCACTCGTCCTGTCAATACACCTGATGTGTGTGGTTTCTATGGCCTCCTGCATCCTCATAATCATTGCTGATACCTCCGCGTTTTAGGGAAGTTTCTCATCCAAAGGTCTAAAGAACGCCCTGAAATTCTTTCCGCCACTCCGTCCTTTTCATAAGGACGTTGGCAGACATCTAATACCGGGAGACTTCTCTTTTGATGATGAGTTATGTTCAGATTTTAAAAAGTGACTAGGTTCGAACCTGCGTTCCAGTAAAGAAACAAAACTCCAAACGTCACCTCCTTTTTTAAATTTTTATTATTTTTAGTAATCAGTCCTATGAGTGGTTTTATGCGGCTCGCTACGAACTCCTCTCATATGCCAAAAAGCACTTGCACCATATGACCTTCCTCGCTCTTCATCTACAGTATTTATCCTCCGCTGCTCCCTCAAGTAATATGGAAGATTTTCCTTGACGTCTCAACACATATCCTATCATCTTATCGCTTCGTCTTGTCAGGATCTTCCATTTGTCCTCTCTTCAAATGGTTCAAATGGCTCTGAGCACTATGGGACTTAACTGCTGTGGTCATCAGTCCCCTAGAACTTAGAACTACTTAAACCTAACTAACCTAAGGACATCACACACATCCATGCCCGAGGCAGGATTCGAACCTGCGACCGTAGCAGTCACGCAGTTCCAGACTGTAGCGCCTAGAAACGCACGGCCACTCCGGCCGGCTGTCCTCTCTTCGTTGATTCGCTAGGAACCTTCTTATTTTATTTCTTACATTCTATGCGATTTTTTCCCACAGCCCAGAATCCACTTTCCTACAACGCTGGGCACGAAACATATATTATCAGAAATTTATTCCATAAATTACGGCCGATGTTTGTTATTAAGTAGACTTCTGTTGGTCAGTAATATTTTTGCAAGTCCACTCCTTGTTTTCTCCGTCAAGTGTTATTTTGTCTGCAAAGTAGGAGGAATTCTTCACATCTACTTCGTGGTCATTTAACCTGAGTTAATCGTACTTTCTCTTTTGAAATATTTCTTTTAAAACACACGTTGAGTGCTCTTACTATGGTTGACTCTGCATATTTTGAGTCTTGATAGTTGCAGTGAGCTGGGTGTGCCAGATTCGCGGGTCTACCTCACCCAATGAAATAAAATGAAACGACACGTGGCATTGATGGCCGGGAGGCGCCATCCGGTGGAGCTCGGCCAACGAGTTAAAAGTCTTACTTCAGATGACGCACCACTGGGCGACTTGCGTCTCAGTGGAGATGACGATGATGAGGACAACAGAATAACCAGCCCACAAGCGAGCAAATTTCCAACCCGCCTGGGCATCGAATCCGGGCCCACTGCATGATAGGGAAAGACGTTATCACTGATCTTTTTTTTTTTTTGTATTTGGTCGTAGCGGACATCACATGAGATCCGACGAAGTTCGTTGTTGATTGCTTCACTCAGGTTTGCTATCGTGTCGGCAGCCAAGCAGACGGACTATCTCTCCCACTCACAAGACACGATTTTGCAGATGTCTCTATGGAAACGCTTCAGTGTTGTCATAGCTCTGTAGATGACTGCTCTTTTTGCCTGCAGCCAGACGCACTTTGCAGTTGAAAGCTAGCAACAGTGCTGTGGACTGTCAGGGAACTTCCTACGCTGTTTCGGCTACACATGAGATTGCATTTATATTAGTTGTAATACGACGTTGGTTGTCATATCGGATTCTAATTAAAAGCTCTTAGTAGGAAAGGTAGTTCATACTATAAAATTTAACGACCGTGTTACAAGGGCTAGCATGGGTACGATTAGTTTAAGAACGAGACGCAGTGAAAATTCTGTATTCAGTTCACAATCCGAGCTAAAATAATTGTTAACGAAAATGCTAATTCATTTTCCTCCTAACATAATCTCTCTAGTATGAAATTCGTGTTCATAGGAAGTGATACAACTTTTTTTTTTACTTTTAGCTGCATGTTGATTACATTATATACGTAGCAGACAAACTGCATTAATGAAAACGTGCTACTTGAGTGGGGCTTTTCTTAGTGGGACGGTCTAAAAGCTGATTCCCGGGAAGACTATTAGGACGTCCCAGGCACGTAATGCTGCCTCTACTTCTTGGTTTAACTTAATTAATTCTTGGTAATATCGCCCCGTGCTCCTCGTCTCGAAGTGGTCGTTACTCAAGCAGATAACTGAGAATCGTGGCGTTTGCTGGAGGCTCCCACCCTGTCCAAATGTCACTTAATTTATTGCCCAAGAGACAATAGTTGCAAACAAATAGCAGTTCGCAGCCGTATTTCTGATATTATCGTTCTGGCATTTTTGTTGTTCATACGCTCTTCTGTCTAGTGTACAACTTCGTAAAGCACAACTGAGGTTAATTTCTCATCTGTGGACCACGAGATACTTACTATCATTAACTTAACTCTCGCCGTCGTAAGAAACTGGTGACACGGTGGATCCATATGGGAAAACAGAGATTAGGAAACAGCGGCCTATAACAGCTGGTTTGGCTTACATGTTAGCAAAAGTGTTTCTCTTTCGTGGATTATACTTTTTTTTTTACCACCAAATGGCTGAGTCAGTTTTAATGCATTTTATCCTATCAATTCATTACAATAATAAATACATTTTTTAGAATAGGGTTGTAAGTAGGCTGTTTAGGTTTTCTTATCGGTAACGCCACATACCGCTCTGTATGAAAATCACTGGCTGTGCTGTGTGCAGTCTCTGGCTGGTTTGCATTGTTGTTGGCTGTTGTAGTGTTGGGCAGCTGGATGTTAACAGCGCATAGCGTTGCGCAGTTGGAGGTGAGCCGCCAGCAGTGGTGGATGTGGGGAAGTGAGGTGGCGGATTTTTGAGAATGGATAATCTGGAGGTGTGTCCATTAGAAACAGTACATTTGTAAGAATGGATGTCATGAACTGCTATATATATTATGACTATTAAGGTAAATACATTGTTTGTTCTCTATTAAAATCTTTCATTTGCTGACTATGCCTATCAGTAGTTAGTGCCTTCCGTAGTTTGAATCTTTTATTTAGCTGGTAGTAGTGGCGCTCGCTGTATTGCAGTAGTTCGAGTAACGAAGATTTTTGTAAGGTAAGCGATTTGTGAAACTTATAGGTTAATGTTAGCCAGGGCCATTCTTTTGTAAAGATTTTTGAAAGGCAGATTGCGTTGCGCTAAAAAATATTGTGTGTCAGTTTAAGCAGTCATTCATAATTTTTCTAAGGGGACGTTTCAGGGTATAGCTTTTTCTAATGAAGCATCAAAATGTATGTATCAAATTGATGAATTCTTCTGTAAGTTCAGAGAGCAAAAAATAAATAATGCCTGTTTATTTAGGAACAGCTCTTCGGCATTCTAGATCAGCATTGGGAGAAACAGTTGATGATTGCCTGTCTCTCTCTCTCTCTCTCTCTCTCTCTCTCTCTCTCTCCCTGTCTCTCTTGGCCTTTCACTGGCCTTTCTCTGGTTTACTAATATGGCATGCCGCAAATACTTCTCCTGCGACAACCTCTTCTCTTCACTGTAGCACTTGCATCCTACATTCTCAAATATTTTTTCTTTCGTATCTCGTTCGTATGTCTTGGATCGATGCATGATCGGTGTTGTTGTAAGCGGACTTGTCACGGATAGTTCGATTTCTTCACGTTACTCCTGCAGCCATTTCGCCTTAGCTTCCCTGCATTTACTATTTATTTCATTAGAATCTTAAGCATGGCTACAGTAGCAACTGTGTAAAGGTAATATACGGAATAAAAACAGTCACCAGTCGCGGAAGGTATTAATCAAAATCTGTTGGCCTAGGTTTTAGTCCATATAAAAGGGCCTTCTTCAGAAGTCTTATTACCTAGGAATAAGTATATACAGATAAACGCAACGTTCAGAAAATTAGTATTTTATGAAAACACAATGTACATACAGTGGAGGTTCTAACAGTATGCAATAAAAATACGTCCACTTGTTATGATAAGTGTAAGCTGAATGGCCACGTGCAAATCACAGCAGAGTTCCTAACATGGGGACTGACACTGATCTAAAGTTATTAATTATTAATATGAGTCATCACAACTCACACTTTACATGCAGATCATGATGTGCCGCCAATGGGCTTAGTCGTAATTAAAACTGACTATCGTTAAAACAGCGGTCTGTCCTTGTCCTACGTAAAATAATACGCTATTAGATGTGGCGTGTGTGACCAGTAACGGATAAAATCCGACTGACGGAGCAACATCCATGTGTGAACAGAAATGGTGAAAACTGCGCCTGGATGGTGCTGATTCACCCTGCGGTCTATGGGTGCAGCAAACACCTGATGTAACTTAACCACATGCAAAAATCGAAACATTGTTATAACACAAATTCTGAAAATAGTGATAGAAAGCATCAGAAACTGTTACAACACGACAACTAGGTTTATGAAAATTACATGAGAAGTGACGTGATTATATAGACATGTACAGGATTTTATTGGGAATGTTTATTAAGAGTTTGGCATTCAGAAAGCATTATAGTAGTTCGATGTAATAATTATGTTAATTCGAGCACGGTACGAAAACCATAGAATAAATTTTTATTTTTCGGTTGCAAATCGTTGTTCAAATTTGAATCCTTATAGCACTGAATCCTTCCTGTTGAAATCGTGTTTAAAAATTTGAAGTTCTTCCAATAAATCCAACCTATATCCCCTCTCTTCTCTAAGCAAAGTAATAGCATCTTCTGAATTATTAGGGCAATGTCCGCTTTGAACGAGATGTTCAGCGTATGTGGACCCATGAATATTAATACCTCCGTTGAACAGTAAAAGTTTCTTGCACGTAATTTTAAATGCCCTCCTCGTGTGACCTGTATAAAAAAGTCTGCATTCATTACGTTTTATCTTATAAATCCACGATTGTGAAAATGCATCTCCTATGCGTTCTAAGTTGTGTATAAACTTTCCTCTCAAGTAGTTATTAGCTGACAGAGACACATTGCAGCTATACGGTATTTCTTCAAACGAAGTCGCCTAATTTTATACAAAACATTACCTAGAAACGGTATGCAAATAAAGGATCTTCTCCCATCCACATCTTTTCGTTACTATCACCTAATGTGGAACATTTTTTAGAGGTTTTCTCATCCAAAATACTGTCAACTGCTGAGTGATTATAGCCGTTATTGGTGGCTGTAGATTTAATTAATTTAATCTGATCTCGCAAACTGTCAGGTGTTAATGGAGTAATCATGCCACGATGAAAACTACGATGGAAGAAGGCCAATTTATGGGTTTGGGGGTGTGCCGAGTCAGATGAAATGATAGAAACAGAAAAAGTATCAGAAAAATAATATTATTTGAAAAATAACTTTTGGCCTTTTTGGAATGCATAAGTGCCCATGTTAGGCACTTGGGCAGTCGGTCACTCTGCTGTTTTTTGCACGTGGCCATACAGCTTACATTTTTGATAACAAATGGACGTATTTTTATTGCATATTGCATGTATGTGCGTTGTGTGTTCACAAAATCCTATATTTTTAACGTTGCGTTTATCTATATATACTTATTTCTAGGTAATAAGACATCTGAAGGAGGCCTATTTATATGGACTGAACCTAGGTCAAGAGCTTTTGACTACTACCTTCCGCAACTGGTGGCTGTTTTTATATCATGTATTTATTCCATTCTTAAGTTATTTACAGGACTGTATTCATCTCTTTCTCTGAACATTTTTCTACTTCCTACTTTTGTCCTTCAAGTGAAGTATTTCTTCTGTCACCCAAGGTTTCTTCGCAGTTATCTTTGTTGTACCTACGTTTGTCTTTCTGAAGTCTGTTTGTACCTTTTTTAGAGACGTCCTCTACACTTCAACTGAAATTCCTACTATTGTGTTCCCTCTCGCAGCATCCACATCTCTGGCGAACCTTAGAGGAGTCCCATCATTTCTCAGCGCTTCCTTCCACAATGATACTTCCGAACGAAGTCTATTCTTCAATACTAAGTCGCTATTTGATTCTTTAGCTGCTCGTAAATGCGCCTTTCAATATCTTATTTCAAAATCTCTGTCTGACCATGATGTAATTCAGCTGGAATCATTCCTTGTCTCTGGATCTTATTCAAGTGCATCAAGTCCTCTTTTGATTCTTGAACAAACTACTCGCTGTTACCATCCGAAATTTATTACCTACAGAATTAGTCTTTCTCCTCCATCATTCCTGTTTCCAGCCCCACATTATCCCATAATCCTTTCTTATATTCTTTCCCCTACAACCAAGTTGAAATCCCCCATGATTATTAGTTTTTCATCTCCCATTACATACAGACTCTCCCGTTCAGTATGCTCATTCGCTTTCTCCATCTCTTCATCATCTGTTTACAGCGTCGGTACGTATCTTTGAACTATTACTATCGGCGCCGGTTCTCTCGAATCTGATGAGAAGCGCCCTATCACTGCTCACAGTAGCTTGGTCTCCACCTCACTTCCCTATTAATAAAGTATCCTACTCCTATTATACCATCTTCTACTGCTGTTGATATTACTTCATATTCGTCTGACAAGAAAACCTTATCCTCGTTCGATTATATTTCGCTGATTCTCTCTGTATCTAGGTTGAGCCTTCTCAGTTCCCTGTTCAGAATTTCTATGTTCCCTACTACGACAATCTTCTGACATTCCATGCTCCAACTCGCAGAATATTGCCCTTTCGTTGGTTATTCCATCTTTTCCTCGTCGTTACCTGATAGTTGGCAGTTCCCTCTCGGAGATCCGAATGAGGGACTAATCGGGGATATCTTTTTTTTTTTCAGTTACAGGTTACAGACCCTATCGATAGACATTATTTGTCTTTAATGCTGTGGTTTCCATTGTCTTCTGCGTCCTCATGCAATTAATCATGGCTGATTCTTCCGACTTTTAGGAGTTGTTTCCCACCGCAACTGCAAAAGAGAGCCCTGAACCCCTGTCCGCTCTTCCACCCTAGTTACAAGGCCGTTGCAAGATCCCCTCGCGGTATCCAACCTCCATAAAAGTTTCTTAGTTTAGTCACTAACCCGCAAGAACTGGTGTATGTGGCGTACCGTGTAGCTGGTTCTGCGTTCCCACCCGAGACTATAACACTTAATCTGCATTATCTTAATGAATCGGTGCGTGGGATTTCCTCCTACCTCTTCTCCGTGAATTTCTCGTTGATATTAGCTCTCGAAGCGGTTATTGTAGCGCACTGGAGTCTTCAAAGGTTTGCTTCCTGTGGTTAAAATTAGATTTTGGGTAGCAAATTTACTTCAAATAAGTCCCGGGATGCCATTACAACGTGTTTATTAACAAACTCCATAATGAAATCACAATCAAACAGCATGGCACAGTTCATTTTGAAAATGTGAGAAAATTATGGTGCACAGTAAAACCGACTATCACAGTGAGACAAGTCCCTAATACGCCCTGTCGCCGACCATCACCTAAGAGCAGAGTCTGAATACATCCTATCATTGACTGAAGATACTGTCGTGGAGTTTATGAAACGTCCCCTTTGAACAATTATACACGACTGACCTTAAACTGACACACAATATTTTGTTAGCGCAACGCAATCTGACTTTCAAAATTCCCTACAAAAGAATGGCCCTGACTAGCATTAAACTATACCTTTCACAAATCACTTACCTCACAAAATCTTCGCTGCTCAAGCTACTGCAATACAGCGAGCGCCACTACTGCCAGCTAAATAAAAGATTCAAACTACTGAAGGCACTAACTACTGATAGGGATAGTTAGCAAATGAAAGATATTAATAGAGAACAAACAATGTATTTACCTTGATATCATCATATATAAATATACCAGTTCATGAAAAATTACAAAACTCCGCCATCTCTCTCCCCACATCCACCACTGCTGGCGGCTCACCTCCAACTGCTCAACGCTACGCGCTGTTCACAGCCAGCTGCCGCTGCCCAACACTACAATGGCAGACAACAATGCAAACTAGCCACAGACTGCACACAGCACAGCCAGTGATTTTCATACAGAGGTGGCGTTACCAATAAAAAACCTAAACAGCCTACTTACATAGAGAAAACATAAACAGCCTACTTACATAGAGAAAACATAAACAGCCTACTTACATAGAGAAAACATAAACAGCCTACTTACATAGCCCCCATGCTCCCCACAAAAAATTTTTACAAATGGTGTTGGGCACTGGCCAATACAGATTTGACAAAAATTTTTCACAATTACAGTAACAAAGATATAAAATGCACACACTTATTGATACATTGTTGGTCAAAAGCTAAAAATTTCTCACAGTCCATAAAGACAGTCCACATTGTTCATCACAGTGAAACTGCCGTT
Organism: Schistocerca americana; assembly: GCF_021461395.2. Classification (NCBI taxonomy): domain Eukaryota; kingdom Metazoa; phylum Arthropoda; class Insecta; order Orthoptera; family Acrididae; genus Schistocerca; species Schistocerca americana. The sequence goes on from NC_060121.1 coordinate 803,607,017, forward strand.
TCTTTTCTCAAAGTCTGAGCAGTAAAAGACAATGCACACAGAAGTAGTGGATTTCCATGCAGTCTTGAAGAAGTAGTGTTGTCCTTCCAATGGAAAGACAGTGCTGACGCTTGACATGCTGACAGGTAATGGGCCACAATGGAGCAAACCCACAGCAGAGTCATTCGAAGTTTTGAAGAATATTGGTAGGTAGGTCATCACAGAGCAGACCCACTGTAGTCCTGGTAGAGAGTATGGTATTGGTGGATCATCAAAGATGTAGACCCACTGTAGTCCTTGCAGAGATAATGGTATTGGTGGGCCACCAGAGGTGCAGACCCACTGTAGTCCTTGTAGAGATGGCCAGCAGCCATCTGTTGCGATTGTGCAGGTGCACATTCACCATCGAAGAGTCTTGCGGAGAATATAGCAAGTCCATAAACCACCACTTGTGCACTCACAAAGTTTTTGGAATTGTCCTTAGAACGAGCAATGCTGTTATCCAGTCCCTTGCTGAATCATTAACACACATGCAAACACTATCAGTCCCTACTTCTCACATATTGTCCATATACTATGACCAACAGAAACGTGTGCAGTGAAATGTAACTTAATTGGAAGAACTGGTAATAATTACAATTTGATAACATAAAAATACAATAACAAAGGTACAAAATACATCATTAAAAACATAATAATATAGATAACATTTGTAGTACAGGCTTTACAAAAGAATAGAAATAAACATATACATCAGTGTTACAAAAATAGTGACATAAGTACATACATAAAATAATGAGAATAGTTTTCGAAACATTAATTTCACACATGAACATTGAAACAGAACAGAATTGTAAACAACTTTACAAAGAAAATAACACATTATTAATGCAACTTATATTTGAGGATAACAGTATTCCTCCTCCTAGTGAATATAGCTTAGTATTAGAAGAGAAAAAAATTCTATGAAACAGTACACAGAGACAGGAAGAAAACAAATACACAAGGGTACACAAACATATAGTGGGATAACACAAAAGGGAAAGGACAGGGTTTGTTTTCAGTGTAACATGTGGTACTGCAGTCCAACCCAAAACTTCATATATCTTTCCTCTTATTTCATCCTTTGTTTCCACCAAAAAAATTCTATCTAAGCATGCTTTCTGTATTTATATGTTCACACATTTCTTACCTCATTTTTATTTTCCATTATCTTACCTCATCATTTATTTCCAAGAAAATCCTACCTAAACCTGTTTTCTCAATGCATTTCTTCCAATTCATCGCAACTCATTCTCTTAGAGGCTACCCCCTCTTAAGCTAACTTAAATCTACTGAGCTCAGATGCTAAACTAAGGGACGAGGCAATGCAACAGCACAAAATAAGTAACACAAACAGCAATGACCAAAAAATTGGAAAATTGCAAAGCAAGCTACAGTAAATCTAAATTAACAGATAAAATGCAAAATTACAACTAATATGAGCCAATGTGCAGCAACATGAAAAATCAATGAGTAGTAAAATTGGCTTAGCAGAGTAACACAAATTAAAGTTCAGTGGCACTATGCCTGGCAAACAGCAGCAACTTATACCTAAACATGACATAGCGCAAGCAGAAAAGATTACAGTAAAAACAACAATGCAGATAAGGGAAGTGTATATTCACATCTTAATGTCTATGTAATTAAAGTGGTGCACCATAACAAATTATTGTAAAAAAAATATTACCATGTACTTGAAAAGAAAATTATGTGTTACTGTTACTAGTTCCTTCTTATTGTTCTTTCCTTTCCAAGTGCTCCTTTTTTAAAGAATGTGGATCATAAAATAATTATTTAATAGATCTGTTGACAGAAAGTGTTCACATTAGCAAATGCATTTCATTTTATAAAAGCAAAGCTGCAACACAGCTGGAAACCAGATATCAAATGAAATAAGCAATTACGCAAACCAAAGCATAAAAATATCATTCAATAGTCATGTGGCATTTCGTAAGTCAGTAGCTCTCAACTCTCATAGAAAGACACTTGTCATAATCAGGTGTGCAGATGTACGAATATTTCCCATCAATTCATAAGCATTTCAGTAATTAGCACAAAGTGCGAGTAATCATATGTTTTCAAGTAACGAGGGTGTCGCATTAGCGATGAAAGGCACACCCTAATGGCTTGTTCTCCAGGTGTTTGACACAGCTGTGTGCCCACAACGCATTACAAAAATCATATGTTTTCAAGTTCGACCGTGTCGTTTTTGCGATGCTTTCTACAAAGGAATGTCAGAAGCGAGGTTAATGACGTCCCTTTTTTTTTTTCTTCCTGTGCTCTGAAAGGCACGCGCTAATGCCTTTTTCTCCAGGCGTCTGACACAGCTGGGTGCCCACGACGCATTATGTGTAGGTGGTCCGTTAACTTTCTTACGGAAATATTTACGACAGCAGTTTCTGCTACAGTCTCACATAGAAATATTTCACAGGTCAAGAATTAGCGTTGCAAATCTGTAGAAACAAAATGCTATTGATATAACAGTGTCCAAAAAAATTTTCGTCTGCATTGTAATACATTCACGAATATACACACACATTTCATAACTCTTAAAGTACGATTCTTGGTTTCCAACAACCTTTTCCACAAATCAGAGTCCCTAAACACTACTCATTATTCCTTACCTTATTCGTCGACACTTCTTCAGTATTTCATCATAAGAAATACGTAGCATAATAAACATTCCTCAACAACATAATACACATCGTCGTCGTAATAATAACATCATAACACCTCAGTCAAATCTCAAAATCGTCGTAGCTTCCTCCAATAATTTCTAAGCCTAAAAAGAATTCTCTGCTCACTTAAATAGTGTCATCTACCTCAAACGTACTTTAAAAATCATGATCTCATACCCAATATATCATTCAAAGCTCTCATAGTATCACAGTGATTCCGAAAAAATATGAACAGTTTACAAAGTACAGACAAAATACAGTTTCATAAGTGTGAAGTTATCCAACTGTGTAATTGCGTAAACATGTGTCACTGATATAGTAAAAATAAATGTTTTAAGTATAAAATTGATCACTGAAATGCGTGTCCTGTAGCGCTAAATGTGCATCTTGTTGTAAGATAATCTCTGTGGAAGTGTCGTAGTTATTTTCCTCCGAAAGCTAAGTTCTGCAGAAGCCAATGTACTTACCTCATGATAAATAAAAGTGAAATGCTTTGCGTATAGATATCGTAGTTATTATACTTATTGGCGTGAGGAAGAAAGCACTGTACAGTAACGTAATGTTGTGCCACGAACAAGGTTGTCTCATTGTTGCTATACCACAAAAGTTACTACTAAAACATGTTTTTCTTTCCAGAAGAATTCAGAAAACTGTGCAGATATAAAACAGAAACACCGCAAAATCAACATTGTAAATTGTCACTCATTAGTAGCGTCGTGATAAAATCGTGTAGCTGTCACATAAACTAACCTCTGTGTCATCTGGTATCTCTCAGAAAGCACTTTAAATTCAGAATGTATTTTCAAATAAACCAAAATGTTGCATTAAAATCTCATTAGCAGTACTGGTAAATGTTCTAAGTATGTGAGCCTTATAGTCGTTACGTAATCGTGCAACAAACAAGCAAGAATGTACACACACAATAACACTGTGACGTCTGTTCACTATAACAATGCATTCGTAATTTCTGTTTAAATAAGTTCTCTTGGTTCTTGACTGGATATTTCACTTCAAACATTGTTACATGTTAACAGATTCTAAGTCTGACAAAGCATACTAGCAATGTAAAGTGAAAAGTTATATGGCAAAGACAAAGGTAAAAGCAGATTATCTCTCAATAAACGGTTTTACATGTGGAATGTGGTGTAAACCTTTACTCTTCATAGTACTCAGAGTTTGAACTTGAATGCAATTGTCAGGCGGTATACGTCGGTAAAGAATACTGGAGTTTTTCTCAAGGTTAGCGTCTATGTTATTTTTCTCGGAGCCAGCCGGCGCACGCGGCTGCCTGCGGTGTGAGTCATTGTCTGTTTCTTTGTTGGCGCGCGTCGTTACTGGGATTAGGAGGTCTAACTTCCACAAATTCGCCTTGCCGAGAGGGCCCAGCTCTGTTTAAAGCTCGCCAGTTCTGATAGAATTCAGGTCTGTCGTTTCGTCGGTAGTTTACACAGTTTCTTTCGTGTCGCTCACGTGGTGGAGAATTTCTCCCTGAATCGTAACTGCGCGCTGAACTGTTGCGTCTGAAATTATTCTGTCTCCCTTGATAATAATAGTTCTGATTACCATATTGTCTGTTTCTGTGGTTATCTCTGTCATATTCATTACTACGGAAATGCGATCTTTCTCTGTAACTATTATTACTCTGCCAGTGGTTGTCATATGGGTGGTGTCTGTTTTGATCACGATTTGCGTTGTAAGAATAGCCTTGTCGTGTCCAGTTATTATTTCTGTCGTCACGGAATTGTGACGGATGTGCCCTGTAGTGATTGTTTTCCCGTTTTCGCATCCCGCGACTGTCTGTGTCAATTTCTAATTCTTGTAATAGTCCCTGAAAAGCTTCAATGTCGTCTTTGCAACGCCCTGCCAAAATAATATGCCGTAAATGTTCTGGCAATTTGAGTAAGCAAATGCGGATGAGTTCTGAGGGGCTGTATGGGTTTGAAAGATATTGATTCTTATGCAACATGTCTTCAAAATATTTGACAAGACTGGAAAATTCAGATTGTTCAAAGTGTTTCATCATCATGATGCTATGTTTTACACGGTCTTGTGTAGCTTGAGACCAATACACTGAGAGGAAGGCATGGTAAAATTCTCCTTCACTGTGGCAATCGTGAATTACCGATCGCATTCTTACAGCTGGTTCATTCTCCAAGTAGCCACACATAAATTCTAATCTGTGTTCCAACGACCAGTTGGGAGGGAAACAATGAGAGAATTGATGGAGCCACGCTTGTGGATGAATGTCGTTGGCAGAATTCTTAAACGTTTTGAATTTACGTGTAGTAATGAACAGCTTATAGTCAAAATCATCATGTCGGCGAGTCGCATATCGGTCATTGTTAGGTCGTGTCGGCCGTTCCATCTCAAAATTCGGTGCACATTGCCAATTTCTTTCATAACTTCCGAAATGCCCTGTGTTATTATTTTGCGGCTTTTCCGTGTTTCTAAGTCCCTCTTCCCAAGTTGGGGCACGAGTATCCTCTGAAATACGTAATTCTTGTATTAACTGTGTCAGCTGATCTTGTACTTCCCGGATTTCTCTTTGGTGTTGCGTATTAATCTGATTCTGATTTTGTTTGAATTTCCTAATTTGTTCGCACTCTTCAGTGTCAGTGAAGGCCACAGGTCTTGTGTCATTCAGATCATCATCTACCTTTGTAGATAAGTTAGTGACCTGATCCGAAAGTTCGGCTACTTTCTCCGATAGTGAACACATTTCCTCAGTGTGTTTTTCTGAACCAAGTTTCAGAGTATCTACTGTGTCCTTTAAGTTTTCCTGAGTTTTTGCAAGTTGCGTAACCGAATCGGTAGATGCAACTGAGTCAATTTTAGCCCACAAGGTCTCATGATTTTCATGAACAATGGCTTGCAGTTCTTTTATGGCTGCTTCGTGATTCTGTAATGCATTTTCATGCCGCGAAAAAATAGGTTGAAAATGCTCACAAATTTGTGTTTTTACGTCATTACAGACTTTTTGACATTTCGATTCAATGTTATGTAACTCAGTGGTTAAATCTTCACGTGTTTGTTCAAGTGTAGTGTCTAACTTTTGAAGATTTTGTTCCATTGTGTCTAACTTTTTGAGATTTTGTTCCACTGTGTCTAACTGTTGCTGTGTTTGTCTCTGGTGTTGTTCCATTGTGTCTAACTTTTTAAGATTTTGTTCCACTGTGTCTAACTTTTGAAGCTTTTGCTGTGTCTGTCCCATTTGTTGTATTAATTGTAATAACAATGCATTGGTGTCTGAAACATGTTCCTCAGTGCTTTTCGGCAGTGAATTTACACCGGAAACATTCACATTTTGACAAGCAGAAAATGTGTCTTGACTTATTTGAGAAAACGGTGAGGATCCAAAACCTGAATCTACAGTATTTGCGAGATCGTGTCGTGTCATTTCGGCTTCCTGAGGCGAGCTATTGCCGACCGGTCGATCGATAATACTTCTCTCTTCACTAATTGTTTCACTGTCCACGCCATTGTTTGACGCCCGCTCCATTTCCCTGTGCACAGTTACCAAATTACTACTTTGAACATTAGTAAATTCATTACTCGGCGGCGCTGATAAGCTACGCTCGTCATCACTATTATTTCTCAGTTTAGTTTGGAGCCTAGTGTTACGTTTTTCACACGCCATTATTGTCACAGTATTTCACACGACAACACAGAAAAACACAATTTGAAGATCAAAAATAAAAGAACACATTAACATAGCACTGAAAATAATATCTAGTTAATTGCAATCGCAGCTGCGAAATACTTGGTGCAAATCTACATGCATGCCACAACTGTTTTACTATACAACAATGAAAGACTGCAACTACAAAGGAAATTCTCTCTACAATTACGCGCTAGCAATAAACAAAAGCTACACTAAATACACAAACTACAAGAAAAAATCAGAAGATTCCAGTGAGGTATCCTAGGCTAAGGGTCGACATATGAAACGTCCCCTTTGAACAATTTATATAGGACTGTGCTTAAACTGACACACAATATTTTGTTAGCGCAACGCAATCTGACTTTCAAAATTCCCTACAAAAGAATGGCCCTGACTAGCATTAAACTATACCTTTCACAAATCACTTACCTCACAAAATCTTCGCTGCTCAAGCTACTGCAATACAGTGAGCGCCACTACTGCCAGCTAAATAAAAGATTCAAACTACTGAAGGCACTAACTACTGATAGGGATAGTTAGCAAATGAAAGATATTAATAGAGAACAAACAATGTATTTACCTTGATATCATCATATATAAATATACCAGTTCATGAAAAATTACAAAACTCCGCCATCTCTCTCCCCACATCCACCACTGCTGGCGGCTCACCTCCAACTGCTCAACGCTACGCGCTGTTCACAGCCAGCTGCCGCTGCCCAACACTACAATGGCAGACAACAATGCAAACTAGCCACAGACTGCACACAGCACAGCCAGTGATTTTCATACAGAGGTGGCGTTACCAATAAAAAACCTAAACAGCCTACTTACATAGAGAAAACATAAACAGCCTACTTACATAGAGAAAACATAAACAGCCTACTTACATAGAGAAAACATAAACAGCCTACTTACAAGTTGATTTCTCTTGCATGCTTCATAAAACTTCGAGACTATTCGTACGTCAGTAGCATAAATATATTTGTCACTCTACTAATTTAACTGATTTACTGCGTAGTGGTAGTATTGTATTAAAGCTCTAATAACCCGTATGCTCCTCCTAGTATTATCTGTGCCAGAAGCTGAATTTTATAACTAATGCTTCATAAATAAAAACTAAGTTTTATGTCAGAACTCCTTTGATTCCCCTACATAGCAATCGCCAAGTAAGATTCTATCTCAAGATAAGCATAGTCCTCCCCTTATCATGATTCACTATAGCGCCATATGGCCATATGGCCAATTACTTCTGATATCTGGACAGTACCAGTAAAATGCAAGGTTTGGAAAATAAAATGAAGTCTAAAGTAAGAGGAAACACACGTCTCCTTTCAGCGATATCGTTTCAGAATTGGAATGCCTCATCTACATCTACATGGATACTCTGCATATCACATTTAAGTGCCTGGCAGAGGGTTCATCGAACCACCTTCACAAATCTCTATTATTCCAATCTCGTATGTCGTGCGGGAAGAATAAACACCTATATCTTTCCGTACGAGCTCTGATTTCCCTTATTTTATCTTTGTCATCGTTCCTCCCTATGTAGGTCGGTGTTAACAAAATATTTTCGCATTTGGAGGAGAAAGTTGGTGATTGGAATTTCGTGAGAAGATTCAGTCGCAACGAAAAACTCATTTCTTTTAATGATGTCCATACCAAATCCTGTATCATTTCTGTGACACACTCTTCCATATTTCGCGATAATACAAAACGAGCCGCCTTTCATTGAACTTTTTCGATGCACTCAGTCAGTCCTATCTGGTAAGGATCCCACACCGCGGAACAGTATTCTAAAAGAGGACGGACGAGCGTAGTGTTCGCAGTCTCCTTATGAGGTCTGTTACATTTTCTAAGTGTCCTGCCAATGAAACGCAGTCTTTGGTTAGCCTTCCCCACAAAATTTTCTATGTGTTCCTCCCAATTTCAAATGTTCGTAATTGTAATACCTAGGTATTTAGTTGAATTTACGGCTTTTAGATTAGACTGATTTATCATGTAACCGAAGTTTAACGCATTCTTTTCAGAACTCTTGTGGATGACTTCACACATTTCGTTATTTAAGGTCAACTGCCACTTTTCGCACCATTTCGATATTTCTCCTAAATCATTTTGCAGTTTGTTTTGATCTTCTGATGACTTTATTAGTCGATAAACGACAGCGTCATCTACAAACAACCGAAGACGGCTGCTCAGATTGTTTCCCAAATCGTTTATATAGATAAGAAACAGCTAAGGGCCTAGAACACTACCTTGGGGAACGCCAGAACTCACTTCTGTTTTACTCGATGACTTTCCGTCAATGACTTGCCACTCTGACAGGAAATCACAGATCCAGTCACATAACTGAGACGATATTCCGTTAGCACGCAATTTCACTACGAGCCGATTGTGTGGTACAGTGTCAAAAGCCTTCCGGAAATCCAGAAATACGGAATCGATCTGAAATCCCTTGTCAATAGCACTCAGCACTTCATGCAAATAAAGAGCTAGTTGTGTTTCACAAGAACGATGTTTTCCAAACCCATGTTGACGTGTGTCAATAGACCGTTTTCTTCGAGGTAATTCATTATGTTCGAACACAATATACACTGCTGGCCACCGTAAATGCAACACCCTGAAGGAAGCATCCGAATCAAGTGAAATTTACACCGTGGGTTTGCAGCGATGAGATATGCAACTGATTAGAATTTCAGCGCAGACGCACATCACGCGCGCCTGTGGCGCCACCTCATAGCGCCATTTAAGGCTTGGCGATTTCGACGAGTGTACGTTCGGCACGTGTGTTTACCTTGTGGTTGTTTCACAAGACGATCAGTTATGCCTCGTAGACAACAGCGAACATCGTTTGATCAAGTATCCGAGTTCGACAGAGGAAGGATAGTGGCTTACCGAGATTGTGGATTACCATACAGAGAAATCGCTAGTCGTGTTGGACGAAACCAAACAACTGTAATGCGGATACGTGACCGTTGGATGCAGGAGGGTACGACGGACCGACGTGGTCGATCGCATTCACCTCGGAGCACCACTGCACGTGCTGATAGGCAAATTGTGCGCATGGCAGTGACGGATCGCTCAGTGACATCCCGAACCATAGCACAGCGCATTGCGTCTGTAACGCATCATCCAGTGTCTGCGCGTACCATTCGACGCCGTTTACAGCAGAGTGGTCTGTCCGCAAGACGTCCATTGCTTCGTCTACCATTGACGCAGAACCACAGACGTCTCCGTCGCCAGTGGTGTGATGACAGACGGATGTGGACGGCAGAATGGAATGACGTTGTCTTTACTGACGAGGCACGCTTCTGTCTGCAGCACCACGATGGTCGCATTCGAGTGTGGAGACACCGTGGAGAGAGGATGCTGGACAGCTGCATTATGCACCGCCACACTGGTCTTGCACCGGGTATTATGGTATGGGGCGGTATTGGATATTACTCTCGCACGCCTCTAGTACGCATTGCCGGTACTTTAAATAGCCGGCGCTACATATCCGAGGTGCTGGAGCCAGTTGTCCTTCCTTACCTTCAGGGCTCGGCCACAGCCATATTTCAACAGGATAATGCGCGACCACACGTGGCACGCATTGTCCAAAGGTTCTTCGTCAATAACCAGATTGAAGTGCTTCCCTGGCCGGCTCGCTCTCCGGATCTTTCGCCGATAGAAAACATGTGGTCCATGGTTGCTCAACGAGTGACCCAGATTACATCCCCAGCTGCCACACAAGATGATCTTTGGCAACGTGTGGAAGCTGCTTGGGCTGCTGTACCCCAGGAACACATCCAACGTCTCTTTGACTCAATGCCGAGACGTGTGGCAGCGGTGATCTCCAACAATGGCGGCTACTCTGGCTACTGATTCTGGCAGGAACCACATGTCACGGACGTCTGTAATCATTTGACACTTGGTCAACATGTTATCTACAAAATAAATTTTGTTGTGCTACCTCTTGTCTTTCTTGGTGTTGCATTTACGGAGGCCAGCAGTGTATGTTCTGAAATCCTGCTGCGTATCGACGTTAACGATATGGGCCTGTAATTTAGTGGATTACTTCTACTACTTTTCTTGAATATTGGTGTGACCTGTACAGCTTTCCGGCCATTGGGTACGGATCTTTCGTCAAGCGAATGGTTGTATATGATTGTTAAGCATGGAGCTAATGCATCAGTATACTCCGAAAGGAACGTAATTGGTATACAGCCAGGACCAGAAGACTTGCTTTTATTAAGTGATTTAAGTTGCTTCACTGCTCCGAAGATATTTACTTCTACATTACTCATGTTGGCAGCTGTTCTCGATGCGAATTCTGGAATATTTACTTCGTCTTCTTTTGTGAAGGCATTTCGGAAGGCTGTATTTAGTAACTCTGCTTTGGCAGCAGTGTCTTCGATAGTATCTCCATTGCTATCGTGCAGAGAAGGCACTGATTGTTTCTTCCCGCTAACATACTTCACATACGACCAGAATCGCTTTGGATTTTCTGCCAGGTTTAGAGAAAAAGTTTCGTTGTGCGAACTGTTATAAGCATCTCGCATTGAAGTCCGCGTTAAATTTCGAGCTTCTGTAAAAGAATGACAATCTTGGGGATTTTACGTCTGTTTAAATTTGGCATGTTTGTTTCGTTGTTTCTGCAACAGTGTTCTAACCCGTTTTGTGTACCAAGGAGGATCAGCTCTGTCGTTTGTTAATTTATTTGTATAAATCTCTCAATTGCTGCCGATACTATTTCTTTAAATCCAAGCCACATCTGGTCTACACTTATATTATTAATTTGGAATGAGTGGAAATTGTCTTTCAGGAAGGCATCAAGTGAATTTTTATCTGCTTTTTTGAATAGGTATATTTTTCGCTTATTTTTAGAGGATTTAGGGATTACAATATTCAATCATGCTACGACAGCCCTGTGTTCACTAATCCCTGAATCGGTTTTGATGCTCGTAATTAACTCAGCTATGAGGTCAAGTGTGTTTTCACAACCGTTGACTACTCGCGTGGGCTCATGAACTAATTGCTCGAGATAATTTTCAGAGAATGCGTTTATCACAATTTCTGATGATAATTAATGCGTACCACCGGAATTATACATTTATTTTCGCCAACATATCGAGGGAAAATTAAAGTCACCACCAACAATTATCGTATGATTCGGGTATGTGTTTGAAATCAAACTCAATTTTTCTTTGAACCTTTCAGAAACTCTATCGTCTGAATTGGGAGGTCGGTAAAAGGATCCAATTATTATTTTATTCCGGCTGCCAACAACGACCTCTGCCCATACTAACTCACAGGAAGTATCTACTTCAATTTCGCGACAAGTTAAACTACTTCTAACAGCAACAAACACGCCTCCGCCAACCGTGTTTAGCCTATCCTTTCGGAAAACCGTTAGGCAAAAATTTCGGCTGGGCTTATATCCTGCTTTAGCCAGCTTTCAGTGTCTATAACGATTTGAGCATCAGTGCTTTCTATTAGCGCTTGGAGCTCTGGTACTTTCCCAACACAGCTACGACAATTTACAACTATTATACTAATGGTTCCTTTATCTACGTTCTTCCCGTGTTCAGCCTGCACCCTTTGTGACTGAAGCCCTTCTTGTGTTTTCCCGAGACCCTCTAACCTAAAAAACCGCTCAGTCCACACCACACAGCCACTTCTACCCGTGTAGCCGCCTCCTGCATATAGTGGACACCTGACCTATTTAGCGGAACCAGAAACCCAACCACCCTCTGGCGCAAGTCGAGTAATCTACAACCTACACTGTCACAGAACCGTCTGAGCCTCTGATTCCGACCCTCCACTCGGCTCTGTACCAGAGGTCCGCAATCGGTCCTGTCGCCTATGCTGCGTATGGTCAGCTCTGCTTTCATCTTTCATGCAAGACTGGCAGCCTTTACCACTTCTGTTAGCCGCTCGAAACCAGAGTGAATCTCTTCTGATCCAAAGTGACACACATCATTGGTATCGGCATGAGCCACCACGTGCAGTTGGCTGCACCCTGTGCTCTTCATGGCATCTGGGAGGACCCTTTCCACATCTGGAATGAATCCACCCGGTATGCACATGGAGTGCACATTGGATTTCTTACCCTTCTTGTCAGCAAAGTCCCTAAGGGGGCCGCATAACGAGCCTACCGTTGGAGCTCCCAACTACCAATAATCCCACCCTCCGCGATTGCCCGGATCTTGCAGGCTGAGTGGTTTCCATTGAAACAGGACAGGCGACAGGATCTGGCACAGCGACAGTGTCAGCGACAGACAACACCTGGAACCTATTTGTCAGACTAACCGGGGAGGCCTTATGTGCGGCCGCTTGGGAAGTCTTTCACCACCTGCTTAGCCCTGGGGCGACCCCCCATTCGACCACAGTGAGGGGTCAGCTTCAGTGTGAGCAGTAGCTGGGTTGGCCACTGGTGAGGTCCGATCAGAGGACTCTGACGTGCTGGACGGCCGTTGGATCGCCACGGCCGGCCCACAACAGTGGTGCCCATCCACTGCAGCCTCAACCCGTGTAACCGAAGGCATCACAGCCTGAAGCTGACAGCGAAATGTCAGCAACTCGGCACGCATCCGCACACAACAATCGCAGTCCCTGTCCATATTAAGACCGTGAAAAACTAAACTACGCAGATAAACGGACTCTCAGCATGTGCTGCGCAACTCTACTGTAGAACCTGACGAAAACGCAAGAACTGTGTCTAGTAATACGCAGATATTCTAAAACCTAGCTACCGAAGCATTCAGGTGAAACTAAATAATTTGACCCTGATTTGGAACTTGTAATATGTCACAAAATCGGTTTATTTTCTGACGCAAGCGAAAACACGAGAACTGTGGCTATTAGATGTTAGATTTACACGCAGAAAGTCAAGAAACTAAACTATTAAAGCACACAGATAATATAATAAAATTCGCTCCTGGTTAGGAACTCGTAAATGACAAATGCCGTTACTTATCTGTTGGTGCGTCTGTCGCGGACGGCTACTGCTGCCTGCCATTATTTACAACAATATAATCATGACATTATAGTTCGTAGGATTATCCTGCTGGGTTACTTTCCTTTAGAAGCCCACAAGAGTGTATTGTAACGCTTTAGTATTGCATAAAAAGAAAAGCTGAAGGTATTTCGTCTTTATCAGCGACTTCCTAACGCCCAAGATATTCAAATGCACTATACATGGGGTATGCATTTTCCTTATATTTTATTACAGTGTATGGCTCTCCTCCACAACACTTTTAACAAGAACTAACAACTCGACGGTCGTCGTTTTATAGAACACACCACTTACTTAAACCACTTTTCACTCGTGTACCTGAACTGCTGATCCTGGACGCTGTGGTTCCGTTATACTTCAATGTTTGCTGCAATCATTGCGCAGTTTCCAACTACATCTTCTCTTTTGTTGACTGGTGCTCTGGTTTTGACTTTCAGCTACCGTCATCCTGTTATCATAGCTACAGATTACCCGTGATTACAGATAGCACATATTTAGTTGTAAGTACACGTAACAAAGAAACACGTTTGAGACACAACGTACTAACATCTTTTGCATTCTCCATAATATTTGTACATTGATAATCATTTGCTTTCTATCCCCAAGTGGGATACAAATGTTTTATCAGAGTCCCAACTAATTAGTTAAGAAACCTCCTTCCAATATTCATTAAGTAGTATTCATCAGTTAAACTAGTTAATAAGAGAGAACAATTCATTATTTAAAGACCATCATATTTTTAGGACGTATTTACGTTTATCCCATGAAAATACTATTTACAAACTCCGCTTTTAAATACCTCCTACCGTGAAAAGTCATTGGTTACGTCACCTAAGTTTTCTTCTGAGGGCCGGAGTTAACGGCTGGCCACCGCCATCCAAGAGACCATCAGCACGGAACTGCCCATTTTAGTTCGGTTTCCTCAAACACCTCGCCAGACATGACCTGCCGCTCGATTCTTTACCTGCACAGACGTTCAAGTCAGGCAGCATCGTATATGTTGACAGACATTGTGCACGATTTTTAAATATTAGTTACCTTTTCCCAATAACATCCTCTCTTTCTTTAGTATATGCATTTAACCCTACTAAACATCTGGTCCTTCAACGACCCTCCATTGAGCTACAAAACAAGTGCTTCTTCGAGAACATGGTATTCATGCTAGTCACACTCAAGTAGTTTTCTGCTCATTACTATGATATCAGTTAATATCGACTTCTTCATATATACCATTTACTAATTCGTAGACGAGAGGTATCACTCCTATCGCCTTTTGGCGGCATACGCTATTCACTACATACTGACCTTTAAAATTCCTGTAATACATTTTCATCTTGGCAGTAATACTGAATGATTTCTCGTCATATTTCATTAATCTTGTGTTGTATTTCGAAAGAAAACATTTAATTTTACTTTTCTAGCTTTGTAAATTTGGTCATCAATATTGTAGGTCTTCCTGTCACTGCTCATCAATTTCATGCTATTTGATAACATAATCAGGCACATCAGATTTAAATTTTTCAACCCTGCATTTACAGGTTTGTTAACTATTTCAATTCCCTTTAACTTTTATTCCATTGTTTGACACTATTGCTTCAATAACGTTTTGAGTATTCATTTGCTTGTGTGAGGTAATTTCATTTTTACAGGATTCTCTTTTAAAACATTCACTCACCATCCTCATGTATCATCTACTGAACGCCTCTTTGTAACGATCATTTGTGTTTGAAAATACAAGATTGTTAAGACTTGTAGTGACGAACTACCTTTTGGCTTTTGTCTCGGGTTCTTCGGCCGACGTACGTCTCAAGATTTTTCTGGCATTTCGCCAGCACGAGTAACTGCCATTGCCAAAGTTCCTCCATTGCTGGGGGTGGTCTCCAGTTGCGGTTAGATGGAGTAGATTAATTCAGAAGAAACATTTTCTGCCAGGCAACATTCTGTAATTGATCAAATGTTTTCACAATTGTTCGTTAACTTCGGCCCTTGTTAGAAGTATTTTTTTTTTACTTATATTGAAACTATTCTGTTTGCCTGTAAATCTGAACTGAAAACTTCCCTTTTTAAATGTTTGTTAAAACAATGCTCCACATTAATAGTGCTAAGATTCAGTGCGAATGTGTTCTGTCAGGCAGTTGAATTATAAGATTTGTCTGCTCAATACAATATTATTGAACTTTTGTGGAGTAACATATAATCTGCTATAAATGTCCTGCACTTTCCATCTGGTTTAGTTATTCCTTTATCCTGAGGCATCCACTGACTCTTAAATGGTAGCCTCAGAGCGTGTTTGGCCTCTGAAAAGTCATTTGTCGTTTTTTACCTTCTGTATTGTGCCTTATACGTTGCATTGTAAATGTTTCTGATTCGAGTCGGCTTGACTGAGAGCAGGGCTTGTGTTGGGCTATCTTATCATCGATGCGAGCAGCTTCAATACAAACTACGAATAAGGAAACAAGATGATAGGAGGGGGGAGGGGTGATGCCGGAACTTGTGGCTCGTTTCCGCCCCGTTTGGTCAAGTCAGGTTAAGATATCACGGAGGACACTACTGGCGAGGTAGGTGTTGACATTTCTACATGTTCATCTGCCATATAAAAACTCGGTCGGAATCTTAACTTTCCAGAGATAGCAACCCCACCACTAAACAATTGCTTACCATACAAGCTCAACTTTGCCACTGGAAGAATCGTTTGTCCGATTTAGGAGGTCTCCAACTGGGTCAGTTGCAGCAGTAAGTGGTTCATAAATTGTTAATCACAACTAGCCCCTTGAGTTTAGAAGCAGAACTCCTTGATAAACGGGTAGCCACTTCAGCGTCGGCTAACTTAGACCAGGGGACTCGACCTGGGGGTCTTTTGAAACTGAACCCCAAGTGGACTCTACTTTCGCTACATTGCTTAGCCCCATCATGTTTATGTTAAAGGATGTATTAGAACTGTCAATTGAACATATGGATCAGGTCGAGCGTGTATTGTGAATAACTGTCAGTCTCAAACTTCATGCTGACGCTTTTAAGATATTTCATACCGTTTCCCTTAGTTTGTTGTATTCGCTAGCCTGCGGCTCCGTATGTGAAATTTTCATCGAAGTCTCCATAGTATAGGTTGCTTAGGTGATTTTAGACGGCGTTGTCTCCAGGAGAAATTGTCGTAGCGTGACTGCAGTGAATTAGAACGGACACATTACTTGTGCATTCATGCGCCTAATGAGGCTTTGTTCCCTATATAAAGCGTGTTCGCACCGCAGTTGCCGCCCTACAGATGACCGTTGCGAAACAGGAGATGTCTCTACCATCTTAGAAGGGATGAGACCCAAGGACCGGACACTCACATTATTTGCCAGCAGACCTACCACTCCGTCGTCAGGCTACGAGTGGCCTACCGGGACCATCCGACCGCTGAGTCATCCTCAGTGGAGGATGCGGATAGGAGGGGAGTGGGGTCAGCACACAGCTCTCCCGGTCGTTATGATGGTGTTCTTGACCGAAGACGCTACTATGCGGTAGAGTACCTCCTCAATTGGCATCACGAGGCTGAGTGCACCCCGAAACATGGCAACAGCGCATGGCCGCCTGGATGGTCACCCATCCTAGTGCCGAGCATACCTATCGCCTTTCCTAAACTGAATAAGTTAGTGGGTTCATTTGAAACCTTAAGGTTTGCAGATGAGCAGCGGGTTCCGTATAATGAGTATCACCCTTCAGTATCTGGCGAGCGCTCGCGGAGGTGGTATTTTCATTTCGTATCCAAAGACCATTTGGTGCAGGAATGTCCCGTTGAACGCTCACTCCGACCAGTTAGCTGACGCTATCTGAAGAGAGGGGGAGCCGTCGGCGAAGAGGTCCACCCGGTTGTATCAGTATCGTTGCTGCTAATAATTCTTCCCTCCCGTCTGTTTGCGCTAGTCTTAACGAAGAACCTGTTTGTGCATTGCTTTATGTAATTAACTCAGTTTCTGTTCTTGATTTGTAAATCTCCTCCCCTGTGCTCTCCTTCGCAGACATGTCGTGCTGCCGATGGGCAAGAGTTACATCTGCTTGGGGAAATAAAGGGGATATTAACTATTTGTGGATTATCGTGGCCAGTGACCTATTTTCTCTCGAGGAGTTTGTCTATTACGCTAATTCTTGGCTGTGACTTCACACGGCGGACGGTCTGGTGCTGGAATTTGGCCGTGACTCCTTTAATTTAATTTTTCTCCCTTAGAGAAAACAGCAGTTTGATCGTGCCGTTTTGTCGGTAGCACTAATTCTTTTCACCTTCAGGATCCCCATTTACGTTGGTCATCTGGCTGTCAATGAAGCGCGGCAATTGTTAACGGTTTTTCACTAGTTTTCTGATGTGTTATCTGATAGACTCTGTGCTACTCATTTGATTCAGTATCAGATCCGGCTCACTGATGACGTTCCGTGACTATAGGCGCCTTACCCCCTTACTCCACCCAAGATGGCTGTCCTTCGTGAGAAGATAAATCTTATGCTCCGCCAGGGCGTCATTCGACCATCTACTTCGCCGTGTGCCTCCCAGATCTTTTTGGTCGCAGAGGGCTTAGACAATGATTGATTATCGTGCCCTCAATAAGAAAGTCATAATGCCTTTACCTGGTTTTCCGGTGCTTCATCTTTTAGGGTCTTAGATATAAACCAAGCATATTACCAGATACCCTTACGAAGGATTCCAAGCCGCCCACCGATCTCTGTAGTGACTGAAATCTGTATGAATCGAAAAGGGTTCCTTTTGGGCTCACCTACTGGTGCGGCAGTCCTGTCTCGGTTATTGGATCATGTACCGGGGATTTCTAAGTCCCACTGTGTCTATAACTATCTGGACGACATACTCATTTACAGTCGATCCTTCGAGCAACATCTTGAACACCTCATTGGGGTGTTGATCACGGTATGGATGTCTGGTCTTACCGTTAAACCATCAAAGTTCTCCATTGTTATGCACCTGGTTTCCTTTACGGAGCATTTAGTCTTCGGTGACAGGATTAGATTCACAAGGAGCGCACCGTTGGTCTAAGGAACTTTCCACTTCCGGTAAATAAGAAGAGTATTGCCTTGTTTATTGGCATGGCAAATTGTGCCTAATTTTTCCCAGAACGCTATTCTCCTTGACAACTTGGGTAGGAAGGGCAAAGGTTTCGTGTGTTTGTGTATGTGTGTGTGTGTGGGGGGGGGGGGGGGGGGAGGATTGCTTTAACTAATCCTTCTGTCTTGGCTATCCTAGACTTTGAGAACCGGTTTACTGTCCAAACCGAAGCCTACAATCCTGGTGTGGCCTCGGTGTGGCTTCAGGAAGACAGAGGAGAAAGATGCCCCATTGCTTATATCTGTAGAAGATTGGCCGGCCTCGAACTTAAATACTCTATTAACGAGTGTTGTTCACTCTTGGAAAATTTAAATTTTACCTAGAACAACGGGAGTTCGATCTCTAGACAGACAACCAAACCCTTAGTTGGGTCCTTATCGGTCTAGAAAGACGGGAAGGATTGCTAGGTGGGCTGTCCGTATCCCCGCCTTCCACTTTCTGGTACGGTACGTTGGAGGGTCTGATAACTTAATTGCTGACGCACTTAGTCGGATGTTTGGGGAAGATAATGGGCCAGTTCAGCGGTCTTCTACCCAGGTAGGACCTCTTGTAGAAGCATTCTTATTAAGGGCGCCAGCTCAATAGCGATTTGAAGGGAAAAAAAAATCAAGACTGGGACCTAGCCCCTATTCGTAGACAGTTCTTGGTTCGTACTCCGTTTCCAGGCTATACCTTGTAAAAGGGCATCCTTTGCCGGAAGTGAGTAGGGCCTTGCAACCCAGAATTTGTGCCGCACGGTCTAGGGCGATTTGCCACGGTGCGAGCGGTTCCCCGCGCCAGACGTTAGAATCCTCCCTCGGGCAAGGGTGTGTGTGTTGTCATTAGCGAAAGTTAATTTAAGTTAGATTAAGTATTGGTAAGCCTAGAGACCGATGACCTCAGCAGTTTGGCCCCTTAGGAACTTACTAGAACTTTCCAAATTTCCAGAATTTTGTTGCCATTTTTCGCTACTAACATGGTGCTTCGGTGGGAGGCAACTTAGACACTCACAAAACTATTGAGAAGATTCGGCGCCGTGTCACCCGGTCCAATCGTTCCAGGGAAGTTCGCCATCTAGTGCGAGATTGTGAACTTTGTAAAATCGCCAAACCTAGCCCGAATTCACGCCAAGGCCTACTTTGTTTAGAACGAGAACACCACCACATAGATAAGCTCTTTATTGATTACGTTGGTCCCCTACTCCATACTAAGGTAAGGAACCGGTATATTCTGGTCATCGTCCGCTCCTTGTTCCGTTTTTCTTAGATTGTTCCTACCTAGGCGACGAGGGCATTTGTAAATATCTATCATCCGATTACGATATTTTTTTGTTTGGCCGTCCTAGGGCGCTAATGAGTGATAACGCGTCCGGCTTTACTTCATCTACATCTACATTGATACTCCGCAAGCCACCCAACGGTGTGTGGCGGAGGGCACCTTACGTGCCACTGTCATTACCTCCCTTTCCTGTTCCAGTCGCGTATGGTTCGCGGGAAGAACGACTGTCTGAAAGCCTCCGTGCGCGCTCTAATCTCTCTAATTTTACATTCGTGATCTCCTCGGGAAGTATAAGTAGGGGGAAGCAATATATTCGATACCTCATCCAGAAACGCATCCTCTCGAAACCTGGCGAGCAAGCTACACCGCGATGCAGAGCGCCTCTCTTGCAGAGTCTGCCACTTGAGTTTATTAAACATCTCCGTAACGCTATCACGGTTACCAAATAACCCAGTGACGAAACGCGCCGCTCTTCTTTGGATCTTCTCTATCTCCTCCGTCAACCCGACCTGGTACGGATCCCACACTGATGAGCAATACTCAAGTATAGGTCGAACGAGTGTTTTGTAAGCCACCTCCTTTGTTGATGGACTACATTTTCTAAGCACTCTCCCAATGAATCTCAACCTGGTACCCGCCTTACCAACAATTAGTTTTATATGATCATTCCACTTCAAATCGTTCCGTACGCGTACTCCCAGATATTTTACAGAAGTAACTGCTACCAGTGTTTGTTCCGCTATCATATAATCATACAATAAAGGATCCTTCTTTCTATGTATTCGCAATACATTACATTTGTCTATGTTAAGGGTCAGTTGCCACTCCCTGCACCAAGTGCCTATCCGCTGCAGATCTTCCTGTATTTCGCTACAATTTTCTAATGCAGCAACTTCTCTGTATACTACAGCATCATCCGCGAAAAGCCGCATGGAACTTCCGACACTATCTACTAAGTCATTTATATATATTGTGAAAAGCAATGGTCCCATAACACTCCCCTGTGGCACGCCAGAGGTTACTTTAACGTCTGTAGACGTCTCTCCATTGATAACAACATGCTGTGTTCTGTTTGCCAAAAACTCCTCAATCCAGCCACACAGCTGGTCTGATATTCCGTAGGCTCTTACTTTGCTTATCAGGCGACAGTGCGGAACTGTATCGAACGCCTTCCGGAAGTCAAGAAAAATAGCATCTACCTGGGAGCCTGTATCTAATATTTTCTGGGTCTCATGAACAAATAAGGCGAGTTGGGTCTCACACGATCGCTGTTTCCGGAATCCATGTTGATTCCTACATAGTAGATTCTGGGTTTCCAGAAATGACACGATACGCGAGCAAAAAACATGTTCTAAAATTCTACAAGAGATCGACGTAAGAGATATAGGTCTATAGTTTTGCGCATCTGCTCGACGACCCTTCTTGAAGACTGGGACTATCTGTGCTCTTTTCCAATCATTTGGAACCCTTCGTTCCTCTAGAGACTTGCGGTACACGGCTGTTAGAAGGGGGGCAAGTTCTTTCGCGTACTCTGTGTAGAATCGAATTGGTATCCCGTCAGGTCCAGTGGACTTTCCTCTATTGAGTGATTCCAGTTGCTTTTCTATTCCTTGGACACTTATTTCGATGTCAGCCATTTTTTCGTTTGTGCGAGGATTTAGAGAAGGAACTGCAGTGCGGTCTTCCTGTGTGAAACAGCTTTGGAAAAAGGTGTTTAGTATTTCAGCTTTACGCGTGTCATCCTCTGTTTCAATGCCATCATCATCCCGTAGTGTCTGGATATGCTGTTTCGAGCCACTTACTGATTTAACGTAAGACCAGAACTTCCTAGGATTTTCTGTCAAGTCGGTACATAGAATTTTACTTTCGAATTCAATGAACGCTTCACGCATAGCCCTCCTTACGCTAACTTTGACATCGTTTAGCTTCTGTTTGTCAGAGAGGTTTTGGCTGCGTTTAAACTTGGAGTGAAGCTCTCTTTGCTTTCGCAGTAGTTTCCTAACTTTGTTGTTGTACCACGGTGGGTTTTTCCCGTCCCTCACAGTTTTACTCGGCACGTACCTGTCTAAAACGCATTTTACGATTGCCTTGAACTTTTTCCATAAACACTCAACATTGTCAGTGTCGGAACAGAAATGTTCGTTTTGATCTGTTAGGTAGTTTGAAATCTGCCTTCTATTACTCTTGCTAAACAGATAAACCTTCCTCCCTTTTTTTATATTCCTATTAACTTCCATATTCAGGGATGCTGCAACGGCCTTATGATCACTGATTCCCTGTTCTGTACATACAGATTCGAAAAGTTCGGGTCTGTTTGTTATCAGTAGGTCCAATATGTTATCTCCACGAGTCGGTTCTCTGTTTAATTGCTCGAGGTAATTTTCGGATAGTGCACTCAGTATAATGTCACTCGATGCTCTGTCCCTGCCACCCGTCCTAAACATCTGAGTGTCCCAGTCTATATCTGGTAAATTGAAATCTCCACCTAAGACTATAACATGCTGAGAAAATTTATGTGAAATGTATTCCAAATTTTCTCTCAGTTGTTCTGCCACTAATGCTGCTGAGTCGGGAGGTCGGTAAAAGGAGCCAATTATTAACCTAGTTCGGTTGTTTAATGTAACCTCCACCCATAATAATTCACAGGAACTATCCACTTCTACTTCACTACAGGATAAACTACTACTAACAGTGATGAACACTCCACCACCGGTTGCATGCAATCTATCCTTTCTAAACACCGTCTGTACCTTTGTAAAAATTTCGGCAGAATCTATCTCTGGCTTAAGCCAGCTTTCTGTACCTATAACGATTTCAGCTTCGGTGCCTTCTATCAGCGCTTGAAGTTCCGGTACTTTACCAACGCAGCTTCGACAGTTGACAATTACGATACCGATTGCTGCTCGGTCCCCGCATGTCCTGACTTTGCCCCGCACCCGTTGAGGCTGTTGCCCTTTCTGTACTTGCCCAAGGCCATCTAACCTAAAAAACCGCCCAGCCCACGCCACACAACCCCTGCTACCCGTGTAGCCGCTTGTTGCGTGTAGTGGACTCCTGACCTATCCAGCGGAACCCGAAACCCCACCACCCTATGGCGCAAGTCGAGGAATCTGCAGCCCACACGGTCGCAGAACCGTCTCAGCCTCTGATTCAGACCCTCCACTCGGCTCTGTACCAAAGGTCCGCAGTCAGTCCTGTCGACGATGCTGCAGATGGTGAGCTCTGCTTTCATCCCGCTAGCGAGACTGGCAGTCTTCACCAAATCAGATAGCCGCCGGAAGCCAGAGAGGATTTCCTCCGATCCATAGCGACACACATCATTGGTGCCGACATGAGCGACCACCTGCAGACGGGTGCACCCTGTACCCTTCATGGCATCCGGAAGGACCCTTTCCACATCTGGAATGACTCCCCCCGGTATGCACACGGAGTGCACATTGGTTTTCTTCCCCTCTCTTGCTGCCATTTCCCTAAGGGGCCCCATTACGCGCCTGACGTTGGAGCTCCCAACTACCAGTAAGCCCACCCTCTGCGACTGCCCGGATCTTGCAGACTGAGGGGCAACCTCTGGAACAGGACAAGCAGCCATGTCAGGCCGAAGATCAGTATCAGCCTGAGACAGAGCCTGAAACCGGTTCGTCAGACAAACTGGAGAGGCTTTCCGTTCAGCCCTCCGGAATGTCTTTCGCCCCCTGCCACACCTTGAAACGACCTCCCACTCTACCACAGGTGAGGGATCAGCCTCAATGCGGGCAGTATCCCGGGCAACCACAGTCGTAGTCCGATCGGGGGATGTGTGGGACGAGCTGGCCGTCCCCGACAAACCCCCATCCCGACCCCCACAGTGATGCCCATTGGCAACAGCCTCAAGCCGTGTGACCGAAGCCAACACTGCCTGAAGCTGGGAGCGAAGGGATGCCAACTCACCCAGCATCCGAACACAGCAGTTGCAGTTCCTATCCATGCTAAAAACTGTTTTGCTAAGAACGTCTGAACTAATCTACAGAGAGCGCAAACAAATCGACAAAATTTAAACGGTTATTAAAATACAAGATTGCCTAGTAAATGCAGTAATGCTGCTACTTGCGCACTGCTGACACTGCTCGGCGGCGGAAGGAGACTACGCGATTTTACACTATTCAGGTACTAAAACGCGATGCTACACTCTCAAATACTATAATACGCTCGAAATTTATGAATTAAACAATGGAAGTACCAAAAACACGCAAAGAATTTAAGAATTAAACTATGTAACAAATGAGTGAGCTAGGAGTATACGACTTGCTGCTGCAGCTGCTTATCCAACGGCGGCAGGGAGCACACTGACTGCGACCAACCGACACTGGCCGTTCAAAACAAAACAGTAGACAAACGACTACGCGAATTTACACTATTCAGGTACTAAAACGCGATGCTACAACTCTCAAATACTATAATACGCTCGAAATTTATGAATTAAACAATGCAAGTACCAAATACACGCAAAGAAATTAAGAATTAAACTATGTAACAAATGAGTGAGCTAGGAGTATACGACTTGCTGCTGCAGCTGCTTATCCAACGGCGGCAGGGAGCACACTGACTGCGACCCATGGATTTTAAGTGGTTTTGTTTCGATAGTGGCGTCAAACATATCACCACCACTAGTCTTCCTTTGCAGAAAGGGTAGATATGAACTTTTAGGTTTCCCTTATAATTTATCGTTCTAGGTCTCACACAAAATGGGATAACTCCATTCTCTGGATGAACACTACCTTTAATTCCGCTCAGCACGAAGTCTCTGCTGCAGTCCTGGCCACCTTGGTGCTAGCCTACCCCCTTAATTCTTCCTTGTCCAACCATTGGAACATCATTGTTCTTTTTCCCAAGACTATTGATTCAATGTCATTAAGCAGAATGGGGGCGGTCCCAGAGGAATATTGAATTAGCCCATAATCTGTTGAACAGCGTCATAATCACGGGAGAGGACCCTTTTAGGTTAAGCCATAAGGAAGGATTTTTGTCCGAAATTTTAACCCTGTTGGTGTTGACCTTAATAAGCTCACCCCACGATTTATAGGCCCTTATACTGTTTTGAGAGTTGTGAGTCACGTAAACCTTCTGGTGCGTCACTCCCAGACTAAGAAACTTTTGAGGGTTCATGTCAGCCAAGTCAAGAGCGCTCGTTTTTTCCTGCTGTTGAGCGCTCACAGAGAGGGGGGGGGGGGGGGACAGGGAGTGGCGTGCTGATCTTTAGTGGGGTGGGGGAGGTTGAGCCTTGTTGCCTCGCTCTATGTTTTACATCCTTGCCTTTTGGCGCGGTTCCTCTCTGTCTAGTCGCCAGGTGGTGCCTTACTGGCTCCTTAGCAGTCTTTGGTTGTAGTTCCTTAGGCAGCTTGATGACGACATTGGCGATCAATCGGTAGTAGTCAGGGAAGAGATGGAGTGGCACATGAAGCATACGGCTGGCTGTGCACGGATATTAAAGGGGCACGATTGTCTAGGCGGTTGGTCGTCAATAAAGTCGTGTTGGTCGGCAATACTTGGGCCTAAGAACGACGCAGCCGATCTACCCCGCATTAAGAAAGCATAGTTGCTGCAAAGGTGTTGGAGTGCTGTTCATTTTCTAATGCGTCTGGTCTGTGTTTCTCCATCACTCTGTTTCAACAGCTGAATTTACCTTTCGGTTTCTCTCTTTCACAATGAGTGCCACATTTGTGTGTTTCAGTATTTATTTTAATTGCAATTCGATCAATGTGTGCTTATTTGTCAGCTGTGTCTGAAATTTTCGTACGTTCCTGGCCGCCACGTGTGTTAATGATCACTGTGGTCGAAACTGGCTCCGATTTGTAATGGAAGTTGTCGCTTCCCTGACTGATGTAGCGACTATAAAATTGCCTACAGCTGTGTCAATTAAACGCTAGTGGCCAGTGAATCTAAGCTCTTTGCGTAATTTTGTTCATTTACTCTGGTGAGATTTACCCCTTAAAGAAGATTAATACTTGTTTCGAATAGGATTACGATTGCAGTTGTTTCAGTGACTACAGATTCGACTGTTACCTTCCAAGCCAGTTAAGTTAACTTGACTGCGGGTGTGTGTGTGATTATTACTGTAAATTGTTATATTTCTCTGTAAGAGTAAGAGGTTAATGAAATTCTTGGTAAAATTCTGGACGTTAAAAGTAAGGTGCTTGGGGCAACACTCAAGCTGAGCTTTTGTGCTCGCCTGAATGTTTTCATATGTTCCACGATTATTATGTATAATTTACTTGTTTTATCTCGGCCCTCCAAGCTATTCGTAGCGTTTGGAGGCGCTGCTACGGGGTCTTATAGTAACCCGCCGGTCCACCGGACGTAGCCTATTCGCGTCGGCTGTGTGCGTGCGTGCGGGCGACGCGCTGCTTCCCGTCTCGCGGTAGCCTCTGAGCCGTTGCGGCCTCCTGGCTTGCTTTATAAGTTGAAGTTCTATCTCGTAGCAATGGGGTGTTAATTTGCACAGCTGTGCGCGTTATTTTTTCATCTTCGTCCTGCCGCATCTGCCTCTTCCGTGGTTTCCCTTTCTGACGTATTTCTCTGTTTCTTTTTTTTAACGTGATAGTTTTAATGTTGATGTAATGCTCAGTTGTTTAATGGCAATTTAATATTATTACTCCACGCCAGTAGCTTGAATATGCCAAGGAGCTTTAAGGGATTCAGTTAATGTTCTAAAATTGATTTATGTATTTGTGTTGAACCTATTGTGTGTTGTTTACCGGTAGATCTGAATTGAGCATTTTCCACTCTCAATTTATTTCTGAGAAACTCTCTGTATTTATGGTGGTAGGATGGAGTAAAAGAATTCAGAAGAAACATATTTTGCCAGTTAGCCTTCTCCGACTGATCAAACGTTTTCAGAATTGGGAGTCAGCTTTGGCCTCCGTTACAAGTAATTCTTTTATTTACTTGTGCTGAATATATTCTGTGTACGTGTAAATCTGAATTGAAGAGTTGCCTTCTTTTTAATGTATGTTTGAACAATGGCCGGCCGGTGTGGCCGAGCGGTTCTAGGCGCTTCAGTCTGGAACCGCGCGACCGCTACGGTCGGAGGTTCGAATCCTGCCTCGGGCATGGATGTGTGTGATGTCCTTAGGTTAGTTAGGTTTAAGTAGTTCTAAGTTCTAGGGGACTGATGACCTAAGATGTTAAGTCCCATAGTGCACAGAGCCATTTGAATCATTTTTTTAACAATGCTCTTTATTTATGGTGGTAAGATTCAGTGGGAATATGTTATGCTAGGAAGTTAAATTACAATACTTCTCTGTGCTATAAAATATTGTTGAACTTCTGTGAAGTAACACATGACTTATTGTAAATCGCCTGCACCTTCCGATGCTGGTTTGGATGATTCTTTATCTTGAGGTGTCCACTGACATTTCACCCATCATATTCTTCTGTTTCTCCAGCTATACTTATCCATGTTTGTGAAATACTCAAGGTCAGTAAATTCTATACTTAGAGTATACCTATCATATTCTCCTACTTTTGCAGTTGCATAATTTATCAACTTACCAACATTCTCAACAGACTTTTCTGTTCTTTCGTAGAGGGCACTTCGTTTTCGTTAATATCACATGGTACATAAAACTGATATCGGGATTCTATTTGCTCACAGAGTACTCCTCGACCATGATACATAAGACTCAACGTTTCTGTAAATCCTTACCGAGTTGTAGTAATTTTACTATATCAGCTCCTTATATGTCTTTTTACTGAGGTAATATGTTCCAGCACTCGTTAGTTCTCTCTTGTACCTATGCATGCTTCCCTTCAAGTTTAGATAGTATTCTTGATAAATTCACTTCGCTCGACCTCATGGGTCTCATCTTCGTCAGCAATACATTTTGTTAAATCTAGAGTTTTTCCTGTCTCCTAACATATTTCTAAAGTTCTCATTTCGCCTTCCATTGTTTTAACTATTCTTAAAGATTATATTTACCATGAACCTTAATTATTGAAATTCAAACACTACTATAACTGATGTGGACCTCGACTTACTTGACGTACGGTAAGTTTCTGCATTCTCCCGGTGATGCAGTTGTTTGAAGAATGTGCTGACGCTTCGCCCGCGCGTCGAACTCTGGAGCCCTGCGTGAGAATCCTCGGCCCAGCTCACACCACTGCTCCTGCTATGATTCGGAACGGTGCGCGTAGCGATTCTTCTTCTGGTAAAGTGTCTGTTCTCGTCACATCCGCTGCCGCTGTTTTCCTGCATTTTCTCGCGAAATCTTCCTAATGATAGATTATGCTTCACTAGCGAAATGTTCCTAATCCTTCGACACGATTCAAACTAATTACGTTTCGTGACACTATTTTCACACTCTGCAAAGTGCACAGTGGTAGCTCAAGGTTGATACCCCCAAGCCACAGGTTTAAACCACTTCCAGCGACCCTTTCCGTCGCACATAAAGCCAAATTGCATCTCCTGTACTGTAATGCATATTTTCAACACGTTGCTACAAGATTACCCACAGTTAGGGATGCTATATTTAAGATCCCACTGTGGTATTCGATTCCGTAAAGGTTTCCCAGTTTAGTTACGAGTTAATAGCAAGTGGTGTCGTAACGCACAGTTTAACTGGTCACCCCTTCCCATTTGAGGCTTCTCAAGTAAAGCGAACTGTGTCCTGGATTAACTTAATGAATCGGCTCATAGGATTTCTTCCCTATCTAATGTCTGTGAATCTTTAGTTGAAGTTGTCCCTTGAAGCATTTCTAGTAGCACACGCGATGCTTCAGAAGTTCCAAGCAGTCTACCTATGATTACAAGTCGGCGTGCGACTAGTTAATTTACTTGAAATAAGTCCAATGATGCCTTTACGATGCGCTTAACAACAAACAATGTAAAACAGTTACAATTCGATAAACTGAAACAATTCATCTCAAAAAGTTCATAAAATTCGAGAGCATGATACTACTACCACAGAAGGACTATCTCTTAAGTATGTACTGCCACCGACAATCTCATAAGAACAGGCTCTGTACACATGCTGTCGCGATCTGGCCATGTTGGCATGTAGACAAAATGTCTTGCATACTTCGTAAAACAAAGTATTTATTTGTACATTGTCGGTAGTTTGACAATGTTCGTTTGTCTGTTGATTTAAGTAATTCACTGCATAGTGGTTTGTAGTATTAACGTTCTGATGACCCGTAAGCACCCTACAGTACACTCTGTAATGCTGCTACTATGGCTCTTCCTGCTTTCCGCGACTCTATCGCACTGCGATTCTTCTCCGGATTATGGCTGCCCTCCTTCTCCCAGTATTTTCTACGCCAAAGATGGACTTTAATAACTAATATTTAAAAAGTATACATGAGAGTTCTATGCCATAATGCCTGTGGTTTCCCCACATATTGATCACCACGCCAGATTTGTTCTCAAAGCTCGCGCACTCCGTCACCAGTGCTTCATTCCCGTGCCAATACCTTCGAGAGAACCAGATTCTTGCTCTGTGCTACCGTATTTTGCAACACAGTTTAAGGCAGCGATTTATTTCTGCTATCTGTAAATTCCTCGTAAAACTTGCAATAAAATTCAGTCTAAAACAAGAGGAATCTCATAGCGTTGGCAGAACGAAGTGATTTCTTACACTGGAAGTTTTGGCAGCCAGTGCTGTTAATTATTTTTTTCAAAGCTTAATCCGTGTGTGGGTATTAAATCAGGGTCCATGACGATTTGATTTGTAGTCAAAGACGCTAACCCTAGACCACGAATATCCTCTAATGAAAGCCTGTCGAGCTGAAAACAGTCATTATAAACTAATATTCCTCCCCCCATGAACCATGGACCTTGCCGTTGGTGGGGAGGCTTGCGTGCCTCAGCGATACAGATGGCCGTAACGTAGGTGCAACTACAACGGAGGGGTATCTGTTGAGAGGCCAGACAAACATGTGGTTCCTGAAGAGGGGCAGTAGCCTTTTCAGTAGTTGCAGGGGCAACTGTCTGGATGATTGACTGATCTGGCCTTGTAACATTGACCAAAACGGCCTTGCTGTGCTGGTACTGCGAACGGCTGAAAGCAAGGGGAAACTACAGCCGTATTTTTTCCCGAGGACATGCTGCTTTACTGTATGATTAAATGATGATGGCGTCCTCTTGGGTAAAATATTCTGGAGGTAAAATAGTCCCCCATTCGGATCTCCGGGCGGGGACTACTCAAGAGGACGTCGTTATCAGGAGAAAGAAAACTGGCGTTTTACGGATCGGAGCGTGGAATGTCAGATCCCTTAATCGGGCAGGTAGGTTAGAAAACTTAAAAAGGGAAATGGATAGGTTAAAGTTAGATGTCGTGGGAATTAGTGAAGTTCGGTGGCAGGAGGAACAAGACTTTTGGTCTGGTGATTACAGGGTTATAAATACAAAATCAAATAGGGGTAATGCAGGAGTAGGTTTAATAATGAATAATAAAATAGGAGTGCGGGTTAGTTACTACAAACAGCATAGTGAACGCATTATTGTGGCCAAGATAGACACAAAGCCCATGCCTACTACAGTAGTACAAGTTTATATGCCAACTAGCTCTGCAGATGATGAAGAAATAGATGAAATGTATGATGAGATAAAAGAAATTATTCAGGTAGTGAAGGGAGACGAAAATTTAATAGTCATGGGTGACTGGAATTCGTCAGTATGAAAAGGGAGAGAAGGAAACATAGTAGGTGAATGTGGATTGGGGGGAAGAAATGAAAGAGGAAGCCGCCTTATAGAATTTTGCACAGAGCATAACTTAATCATAACTAACACTTGGTTCAAGAATCATAAAAGAAGGTTATATACCTGGAAGAATCCTGGAGATACTAAAAGGTATCAGATAGATTATATAATGGTAAGACAGAGATTTAGGAACCAGGTTTTAAATTGTAAGACATTTCCAGGGGTAGATGTGGATTCTGACCACAATCTATTGGTTATGTACTGCAGATTGAAACTGAAGAAACTGCAAAGAGGTGGGAATTTAAGGGGATGGGACCTGGATAAACTGAAGGAACAAGAGGTTGTAGAGAGTTTCAGGGAGACCATAAGGGAACAATTGACTGGAATGGGGGAAAGAAATACAGTAGAAGAAGAATGGGTAGCTCTGAGGGATGAAGTAGTAAAGGCAGCAGACGATCAAGTAGGCAAAAAGACGAGGGCTAATAGAAATCCTTTGGTAACAGAAGAAATATTGAATTTAATTGATGAAAGGAGAAAATTTAAAAATGCAGTAAATGAAGCAGGCAAAAAGGAATACAAACGTCTCAAAAGTGAGATCGACAGGAAGTGCAGAATGGCTAAGCAGCGATGGCTAGAGGACAAATGTAAGGATGTAGAGGCTTCTCTCACTAGGGGTAAGATAGATACTGCCTACAGGAAAATTAAAGAGACCTTTGGAGAGAAGAGAACCACTTGTATGAATATCAAGAGCTCAGATGGCAACCCAGTTCTAGGCAAAGAAGGGAAGGCAGAAAATTGGAAGGAGTATATAGAAGGTTTATACAAGGGCAATGTACTTGAGGACAATATTATGGAAATGGAAGAGGATGTAGATGAAGACGAAATGGGAGATAAGATACTGCGTGAAGAGTTTGACAGAGCACTGAAAGACCTGAGACGAAACAAGGCCCCGGGAGTAGACAACATTCCATTAGAACTACTGATGGCCTTGGGAGAGCCAGTCCTGACAAAACTCTACCATCTGGTGAGCAAGATGTATGAGACAGGCGAAATACCCTCAGACTTCAAGAAGAATATAATAATTCCAATCCCAAAGAAAGCAGGTGTTGACAGATGTGAAAATTACCGAACTATCAGTTTAATAAGTCACAGCTGCAAAATACTAACGCGAATTCTTTACAGACGAATGGAAAAACTGGTAGAAGCGGACCTGGGGAAGATCAGTTTGGATTCCGTAGAAATGTTGGAACACGTCAGGCAATGCTAACCTTACGACTTATCTTAGAAGAAAGATTAAGAAAAGGCAAACCTACGTTTCTAGCATTTGTAGACTTAGAGAAAGCTTTTGACAATGTTAACTGGAACACTCTCTTTCAAATTCTGAAGGTGGCAGGGGTAAAATACAGGGAGCGTAAGGCTATTTACAATTTGTACAGAAACCAGATGGCAGTTATAAGAGTCGAGGGGCATGAAAGGGAAGCAGTGGTTGGGAAAGGAGTGAGACAGGGTTGTAGCCTCTCCCCGAAGTTATTCAATCTGTATATTGAGCAAGCAGTAAAGGATACAAAACAAAAATTCGAAGTAGGTATTAAAATTTATGGAGAAGAAGTAAAAACTTTGCGGTTCGCCGATGACATTGTAATACTGTCAGAGACGGCAAAGGACTTGGAAGAGCTGTTGAAGGGAATGGACAGTGTCTTGAAAGGAGGATATAAGATGAACACCAACAAAAGCAAAACGAGGATAATGGAATGTAGTCAAATTAAATCGGGTGATGCTGAGGGAATTAGATTAGGAAATGAGACACTTAAAGTAGTAAAGGAGTTTTGCTATTTAGGGAGTAAAATAACTGATGATGGTCGAAGTAGAGAGGATATAAAATGTAGACTGGCAATGGCAAGGAAATCGTGTCTGAAGAAGAGAAATTTGTTAACATCGAGTATAGATTTAAGTGTCAGGAAGTCTTTTCTGAAAGTATTTGTATGGAGTGTAGCCATGTATGGAAGTGAAACATGGACGATAACTAGTTTGGATAAGAAGAGAATAGAAGCTTTCGAAATGTGGTGCTACAGAAGAATGCTGAAGATAAGGTGGGTAGATCACGTAACTAATGAGGAGGTATTGAATAGGATTGGGGAGAAGAGAAGTTTGTGGCACAACTTGACTAGAAGAAGGGATCGGAGGTAGGACATGTTTTGAGGCATCAAGGAATCACAAATTTAGCATTGGAGGGCAGCGTGGAGGGTAAAAATCGTAGAGGGAGACCAAGAGATGAATACACTAAGCAGATTCAGAGGGATGTAGGTTGCAGTAAGTACTGGGAGATGAAGAAGCTTGCACAGGATAGAGTAGCATGGAGAGCTGCATCAAACCAGTCTCAGGACTGAAGACCACAACAACAACAACAATCTAATATTTGCGGGAGAAATTTTGTTTGGTCTGTATTACAGGCTTAAAGTGTATAGATCACACGACAGAAAAGTGAAACCTGACTTTTTTGTGTTATGATCAAGTGGTGCATCTACAACTACATAGAAAGTGAAACACAGGATTAAGATGCAGAAGCGTAATTTGTTCTCCTTATGTTTGATCTTTAACATTTCGTCTGTACTTAAGAATTTCGAAACAGAACGTTGTGGTTCCACGGCTCAGGAGATTGTTTCCATGTGGACGCCAGTGTCCGTGTAACGAGCAGCCGACGGATGCAGGCCCCTTGTGCTACATAGCTGAATGAAGGATAGTAGAATCACAGGAGCTAGCCGAATGACATTATGACAGATGGACGACCGTAACAGACCAGTCCGCCAACAACCAAGTTCACAACCCAACAAATGCTTGCACCTGTGATATGGCACTATGCCTTTCCCTTACCAAAGCGCAAACAGTATCAAAATGTAACAGCAGTGGGGCCACCTACTGTGCAGACTCTGTGTTATGGCGGGTGTTTAGTTTTCGTTTGATTGCCCCTCATATTTCTCTGGAGCTTAGAAAATTATAAAAACCAGACAATAATCTGGTACTATGGTTATTTAGCGTTCTTGTGATGACTCAGTGACGCCAGTACTGTCCCACAGTCTACGTTATGGCATAATGCCATTCAGGTTCTTCCTTTGACTAACGCAACAGTATTGTTGACGAACGTTTCTAGAACGAGCGTGAATAAAATTAACCATAGGAGTCAAGTTGCAATACTTTCTTCCGGCTTTGTCCTTACTGTGTAGTTTTGGAGAACTGTACGTGGGGTAGGCTACATATGCACATTGAACTGAAACAAAGCGAGGTAACTGCTCCCTTTCTTATCAGATAATCCTGTCTACAGCTCCCCGTTAGTTACAGCAGAATTAAGTACATTTCATTCTCACTATGAATTCACTTTAGTCGAGGTGCTGTAATATGCAGTGCTTTTGAAACTGTTCTTCCGTTCAAGGAGGACTATGATATAGCTAGCTTCCAACGAATGGTTGGTTCCAGAATTGAAAAATTATCCTAATGCGGAAAATGAACTTAAGGAAGCTGTGTTAGCACCATGTCACAGTGGGATGGAACCAAAATTCGAACCAACAGGGTACAGCCACCCTCCTCGTAACGTACCGAAGCCCAACCTACACTACCATCATTTTCAAAAATCCAAAAATTACATGCCTTTAACCAACTGTATCTAAATCTTCTGTCGTTTACGCTTCAATACACTATTTTTCTATTCACAACTGCCTCCACATAAAAGTTTATATCTGGGATGGAGAAGAAATTACTATCAACTACGAACTGTGTATGTTGTGACTTTCAGCAATGGTGGAACTACAGAGAAGAGCTGTACGGGGACCGATTATTCGCGGAAAGAAACTTAAACATACGTGCCATTCGCGAGTAAAACAGGAAAGAGGGATCAGTTAATGGTACCACAACTACCCTCCAGCACACACCGTTCTGTGGTTTGTAGAGTATATTGTAGATGTAGAAGTAACTGTGGTTATTACAGCTCAAAGCTATATGATACCAGAATAAGTGAAGTCTACTATAAACTGTTTCTATTTCTGCCTTTCTATTTCAGCCATACTGGTTTGTGCTACTTCGAGGTACGTTGGTAAGATCCAAACATACCACTCTATAAAGAAAAAAAAGTGATTTAATTACGTTTGTCAATAAATCACCAGTCTCCAGCGAGTAGGAAGTACTGCTCGGCATCTCGGGGGCTGATCTGATTGGTGAATACACTTTCTGTTAAGTGATGGCTCTAAGAACAGTCCTTACCGTATTTCAGTTAATCGGTCACTAGACGCTTCCATCATCAGTTTGTTTTGACATTTGTCGGAAGTCGGCTGAAGTTGATGTATGCTCAAATATCAGAGGTGCCACAGTGTTATAATTTTGGCGGGGTGGTCACGTGTGTCAATATAACTTCCTTTATTAATTGTTTACATTCCCTTCTCGTTTTACCTTATGATTTGTTATTAATTTTCTGTCTAGGCTAATTCATGTGTAATTATGAACATACGTGCTAAACATCCCCTACACATACCTGTAGTAGACATATATGGCAAATTTTAGTTGTTGGGAATATAGGTCTACTGTCAATAAAAAATATAAAACTTAGTTACTTGTTTATTTCGCCGGAGGTCATTGAAAAATCACCTTCATTGTAAAATGAAACTCTTTCATGGAGTAACTAATTCATACACGCATACACACACACACACACACACACACACACACACACACACACAGACTAGTCCGACTTCAAGACCTTGACGATACTCCACCATTCTATTTAATTCTTCGTGTTGCCTTTCGTGTTGTTCCCATGGCCTGCCTAATGTAGCTGAGTGAATGCCTCAGCACAGTAATGGGGACGCTGAGCTCAAGAAAACGGCAAAGGGTTGAAATTATTCATCAAAGACCCCGTGCGTAGATTTTATAGTAACAGTGTTGAAACCATCATAATTTAATGTAGGTGACAGTTGATTATTTTTTTTATTAAACAATTTTAATTTTTTACAGTTCATTAGTCTATGTTTTCTGAGGAAAATCCCCGTTTTTTAGCACGACTCATTTTAGACTTATTTCTTAATTGATTTTCTACATATTTTGACTCCAGCTGTCTGTTTAACCTAATTGGAAAATTTATCGTGCAAGTTCACTCCTTTGTATAAAACACTGTTTTCCGTTCTTTGCTTGTTTGCTCTTGATAAATGTAAGATCAGTCTGGGTCTTGTTCGATGATTGTTAACGCTACTGTTTGTGAGATAATTCCTGATGTTATTCCTAGTGTGTGTAATACTGTGGTGGATGTACTCACATTGCACACTTATAATCCTCACCTGTTTGAGTAAGTAGTTACAGGGAGTTCGGTTATTACGAGGCCTGTTCAGAAAGTAAGCTCCGATTGATTGCCAAATTGAAACCACAGTGAACATCAGAAATGTTTTACTTGTAATAATTAGCTACACCTTTCAGCTACTTCTCTACGTAGTCGCAGTTCTGACTTAGACTTTTGTCATAGCGTTGTACCAACTTTCCAATAGCCTCATCATAGAAGGCAACCGCCAGTGCTTTCCGCCAATTCTCCACGCTGGCCTACACCTCGTTGTCTGTGTCAAAATGTTGTCTTCAAAGACAGCGGTTCACGTGACCAGAGATGAAACTCTGGGGGAGACAATTGCGGACTGTATTGTGGGTAATCTCACATTTCCATTTGAAAACCATGCAGGAGCATCTTCATTGCCCCTGCAGAATGCGGCTGAGAATTGTCTTGAAGAAGAAACAGCACGACAGTTATGTAATGTTAGCTGCATAGCTTCAGGCGAAATTTCTCACCAGGCCCTCGTACTTGGCGGCAGACACTATTTTCTAGACATCTTTACGCACTCACTGCGAGCTCAGAAATGAGAAGAGCGACGTGATGCTAACTAGGGTTATACTAGAGACACTACCCAACACATCTGTGCAAAGCTTTATCGTATTTTCATAGTCGTTTCCATTTCGCGACCGATCGGAGCTTACTTTCTGAACGCCCCTCGTATTTTTAGTTCTCCTCTAAGGCCCTTTCTTGTAGTCTGAATGTAATAGTGACACAACACGTCAGAACACTTTTGCAGAAGAAACGACAAAAGCATACGTAATTCAGAAGAACGCAAAATCCCCAAGACTGGCTAAGTTTCACGGAAGCTCGAAATTTAGTGCCGACGTCAATGTGAGGTGCTTTTAATTGTTTCCACGATGAAATATTGTCTCAAATTATGGTAGAAAACCCAAAGAGAGTCTGGTCGTATGTAAAGTACACCAGTGGCAAAAAACAGTCAATACCGACACTGCGCGATAGAGATGGAAATGTTACCGATGATGGTGCCACTGAAGCGGAGTTACTAAACACAGTGTGAATTGCAGAGTAACCACGTAGATGTAGATGGAGTTTTGAAAGAGGTACAAGATGTTTTGTAGCAGAATATTTAATACTAAATGGATAGATAAAGTATGAAATCAAGTAACAAAAACGTATAAGCGAGGAGAGAAGCCTCTGGAGTAACCTTAACTGAGTAAGCGACAGGTTAGTCAGACCATTGCTGTGGAATACACAAATAAATGATGTGGTGCCGCAAGGAGCACTTGAGGGAAAAATAGTAAGGGTAGACTAACAGTAGAATTGCACAACAGGTTATATGGAATATTGGGTTTTACAGCTACGAGGAGATTAGCAAAAGACGACAAAAGATGGAGGACATCATCGCACCAGCTGAAAGACAGGTGAATGCCTTCGACCAAACGCAATGTATGTGAGACTGACACAGCATTGACTACCGCTGGCTACCGGCGACTGAATGCTCATATCATGCAGTACGCTAGGCCACTTTTCCTCACGGATCAGATATGGTCACATTCGTCGCAACATCAGATGACGTTCAAGCAAGACAATCTGAAGCCGAGAACGTTGCAACACGACTCATGCATTGCAGCTTTTTGTACTGAACCAGAACAGCAACGACCAATGTTTCTCTAAAAACCTGAACAATCTGTACCACACATTGAAATCTTCCGCAAAGTTTTGGTATTTTTTTTGTTTTTGTACCTCTCTGATGGAATCGCTGATTGTGTAAAATCTCTTTGCCAGAAAGTCTTGTGGTGCGAATCTGGTGCATGAGGTGGCGTGTGACGGGCAGCGATGGGAGTCTGAAGCTATCAGCGGCACGAGGAAGGTGCTGGGAGCAGTCCCCGTATCTGCCGAAAAACGACTTGTCCGCACCCGGAGTGATAGCGCGGCATAGTTGTAGTTAAGAGCCGCTGTTTCAAAAGCTGTAATTTGGAAAGAAGCTCCCCTTTTGCATGCAAGAGCACTTCAGTTGCACATTACTGGTATTGCCTGAAGGAGATCGGCGGTTAAATCACGGTTGGAAGTCTGTACAGCCGTCAATATACTGTCACTGCGCCCTGGTTGGATTTGCACACGAGTACCGAATAACTCCACCTGAAAGTGAGAAACTAGATTATTGAGTACTTGCTCCACTGTGTTTTGGTTATTCGTCCTGTAAAATTGTAACTGAGTCTGCCTTTTTGGAGCGTTATTGAGTTAGTCATAGTGGGGGCTATTACTTTGTATACACGTGTGGGACCAGTGGTAACTGATGCACGTTTCAGTATTATCCAGCCAACTTAATGATGTTTGTATTCTATTGCCAGGAACTGTGTGCAAGACTTATGCTTGAAATAAAATAAGACTGCAAGATTACGGGTCTGCAAACCCACTGAGGTAGGAATGTATGCATTGTAATGCTGCAGGTTTGTTCTTAAGTAATTACCTTTTGTAATTGAACAGTTCTCGTCCCTTAATTTGGCATTCATCTGAAGGAGTTGGCACATAAACTTGTTTTGAAATTGTTCAGTACTCCAGAACCGTACATGAGCAAATTTAAAATTGTGGCGCGAGAAAAACTGGTATGTACAAAACTTGTAATAAGGGGGTCCTGCAGTAATTTTTTGTTGGGTATTTCTTGTACTTTTGATAAACTGAATTTATCTGAATATTGTTTTTAGGTTTGAATTACCGTCACTTTATGATAAATTTGTTTATGGGTCACTACATGCATTTTTCAGATAGCATTGGGGATTTTACATTTTTATCACAAGTAGATATTGAGCTTGAGACGACATTTTAATTGATTTTATAGTTGCTTTGAGCTCAAATTCCAGACTACTGTATCACCGGTATTCTACCGTTGACATTAGATCAGTGCAAATATTAAGAGTAAACCTTGCAATAGCTACCTTTTAAAAGAAGCATAAAATAAGCAAAAAGTGAAAGTGGTTCGACAATGTTTTTTAATAACTCATGAGTACGAATTACTTTTTAATAAATTTGTTTTATAGGCTGTCTGAACTGATGTTAGCCCGGTTCCTTATCACTCCTTCATGGCTCATATCCTATCACTGTCAAGCATAAAAATGCTTCAAACGTGTGTTTACTTTATAAATGAGATAATGTGTTCAACGTTTGACCTTAAGCATGTAACCTGAAAAAGGTTTGAAATTATATTGAAGATTTGTTAAAAGTTGCTATGTGTTCTCATTATCAATTACAGGCTGGGTATAGTCTCTGTAATCTGCGCTCCGTTTTAAGCAGAAGCTAGTTTTCCATTTATGACGTAGGTCACGAACTGTGTTTCATGAACGACGTAACTGTATAGGTGGATCCATGTTACGCTCTGAGGCGACGAAATACTTGAGATACCTTTTAATATCGTGGCGCATCTTCTTCACCCGGCGTAGTGCAGAAACTCGACATGGCATGGACTAAACAAGGTGATGGGATCCTCTGCAGAAATATCGAGCCATGCTGCCTCTATAGCCGTTCTTAACTGTGAAAGTGTTATCGGTGCAAGAATTTGTGCACGAACTGACCTCTCGACTTTGTCCTTTAAATGTTCGAAGGGATTCATCTAGGGCGATCTGGGAAGCCAAATCATTTGCTCGAAGTGTCTGGAATGTTCAAGCAAATCGCGAACAATAGTAGCTCGGTCACATGGCGAATTGTTAGCCAAAAGAATTCCATCATTTGGGAACATGAAGTCCGTCAATTGCTACAAAGGGTCTCCAAGTAGCCGAACATGAACATTTCCAGTCGATGATCGGTTCCGTTGGACCAGACATCCCAGTACGCTCCATGTAAACACAGTCCACACCATTATATAGCTATTGCCAGCTTGCACATTGCCTTATGGACAACTTGGGTCCATGACTTCATGGGGTTCGCAACACACTCAAACCGACACATCAGGTCAGGTCACGGTTTTCCAATCATCTAGAGTCCAATCGATTTGGTCATGGGTTCAGTAGAGACGACGCAGACCGGGTGGTGCTATTAGCAAGGGCACACGCGTCTCTCTTCTGTTACCACAGTTCATTAACGCCAAATTTCGCCGTACTGTCCTAACGAGTACGTTTGTCGTACGTCTCCCGATGATTTCTGCAGTTATTGCACCCAGTGTTCCTTACCTGGTCTTGGTCGTTAAGTGAAGGCCGACGGTCACTGCACTGTCCATGATTAGAGGTAATGCCTGAAATTTGGTCTTCCTGGCATATTCTTCACGCTGTGGATATCGGAATACTGCTTGCCCTAACGATTTCCGAAATAAAATATCCCATGCGTGTAGCTCCCACTACCATTCCGCGATCAAAGTCCTAATTCCCGTTGTAGGGCCATAATCACGTCGGATGACAGCTCCGCCAATGCACTGTCATTTTTACCTTGCACGTACGATACTACCGCCATCTGAATACGTGCATACTGCCACTCCATGATTTTTGTCAAGTCAGTGTATTTTTAGCGATTAAGGTTAGTAGTACACAAATATATCGCCAAGCTGAAGTTTTACTGCATGAAGAGCGAAAATACAGTAAGTGATAAACATTTTACCTTTCACCATTTTGTGTGTAGTGTCAGCGAGACAAAGTTTAGCAAGGTTTGAAACTGTATGTAATGTTTCTTGAAAGTCAGTGAGTGCTCTAATTCTCAGATACTGGATGAATATACGAGGTCATTCCTGCGCCATGAGTTACACTTCCTCATGACAGGCACACAATATCTACCTTTAATACCTTTCATTCTGTATTAAAATTTTAACGTCAGACTACATTTCTTAAGGAGTAGGTTATGACAGAATTTTACGAAACTGGTCAATAATCAAATGAAATACTGAAAATAACATTATTGTTGAAACTTCCTGGCAGATTAAAACTGTGTGCCGGGCCGAGACTCGAACTCGGGACTTTTGCCTTTCGCTGGGACACAGTTTTAATCTACCAGGAAGTTTCATATCAGAGCACACTCCGCTGCAGAGTTAAAATCTCATTCTGGGAACCTTACTGTTGTCCCTGCAAGCTCCTACCCGCAACAGGACTACGCACAATGAACTGGATTACCCTTTCGGTAATGTGGCTATGTCGCGTTCAAGTCAGTCAGATAGCCACACCGCATGCATCTCATTCTGTTCTGTTCGACTATATGTGCCCACATACCCCATTTCCCGCCCGGGTAGCAGCGCGTGCTAGAGCCCCTATTCTGGGATGGGGGTGCGGTGGACCCTGATCTAATCCATCTGGCCGATTAACGACGAGGGACGGTGTGTTGGCCAGCTCGAATGTGATTTTTACGCGGTTTCCCACATCTCACTGCGTGATTATCGGGTTCACACCCAAATCCTGGATCAGTTACACAATTCACTAACATTTAGAAAACTTTTGCTGACTTTGACGTGAATAACACTGCACGTTCACAGTTGGGGTACAAGTATCCATGCCAGGGCGAAACGGAGTGGCGGCAAGAAGGTCATATGACCCCATTAAATTAATCATGCCAAATCCGTTAATAATCATGTCGACATTGCACCGATGCGGAACAAAGGCACAGTGGAAAGATTAAATTAAATGCTTCCGAACACATCATATTTCTCAGCTGGCATTAACAGAATTACGGACCGAGCACCTGTAATTCTCACATGAATTTA
This sequence comes from Schistocerca americana, assembly GCF_021461395.2. Taxonomy (NCBI): domain Eukaryota; kingdom Metazoa; phylum Arthropoda; class Insecta; order Orthoptera; family Acrididae; genus Schistocerca; species Schistocerca americana. Next base: position 803,648,389 of record NC_060121.1, read on the forward strand.
ATATTAACTTATCCTTGACATACAGGATTTCTTCGGTTTAGTATTAACCCGAAGGCTGAAACGTAAAATGTACACTGAACAGTCAGAATATGATGACCATCTGCCTAATAGCCGGTATGACTAGGGGTAACGGTGGTGACGCGTCGTGACATGGAAGCAGTGAGGCTTTGATAGGTCTCTGGAGGGAACTGGTACCACATGTGCGTACAAGTCACCATAATTCTCGTAAATTGCAAGGAGGGGGCCGATGAGATCTGACACCACGTTCGGTCATATCCCAGATGTGCTCCATCGCGTTCAGATCTGGCAAGTTGTGGAGCCAGCACATCAACTGGAAGCCGACACGTGTTCCTCGAGCCACTCCATCACACTCCTGGACTTGCAACTTTGCGCATTACCTTGTTGAAAAATCGGAAAATATGTTTCTCAAGAAGAGTTGGCCGTGCCTCGCACGAGTTCCGATGGAGACATGTCCACATGAAAGTTCCCTACAGCATAATGGAGGTTCCTCCAGCTTGTGCCGGCCGGAGTGGCCGAGCGGTTCTAGGGGCTACAGCCTAGAACTGCGCGACCGCTACGGTTGCAGGTTCGAATCCTGCCTCGGGCATGGATGTGTGTGATGTCCTTAGGTTAGTTAGGTTTAATTAGTTCTAAGTTCTAGGGGACCTCAGAAATTAAGTCCCATAGTGCTCAGAGCCATTTGAACCATTTGAACCAATCCAGCTTGTATCCGTCTTGCAGTGCAGCTGTCAAGAAGCTGCTCCCCTAGAAGACGACGGACTTGCGCCCTCCCACCGGCAAGACTAACAAGGTAGACATTCATCAGACCGTGCAACGCTCTGCTACTGCGCCAACGTCCAGCGCCCATGATCACATGCCCATTTCAGTCGCAGTTGCCGATGTCGTGGTGTTAACAAAGGTGTACGCGTGGGCCGTCGGTTGCGGCGGCCCATCATTAGGAGTGTTCGGTGCACTGTGTGCTCGGACATACTTGTAAATGCCCAGCATTAAATTCTGGTGTTAGTTCTGCAGAAGTTAGCAGGCTGTTCTGTTTTACCAGTCTGCCCAACCTATCAACCTCATCAAATGTGATGAAGATGTTCTTCAAATAAGGTCGTGACCAAACACTCCACCACTACTGCTTTCAATTGAAAAATAAAATACTCCTATGATAACAAGATATTAATCCCAAATGTCTGTTATGTATGACAAGAGTTATCAGTTAGAGAAGTGTTACTGTTGTTTGAAATATTACGATGGTTCATACTATCGTTGTAAGTACATTGTACCGACATAATTTACTCAAAAAATTCAGTTAACCTTCTGAATAGTTATTTGCATAGATAGATGTATGCTGACTAAACAGTCAGTTGTCGTATTTTATAGAAAAGGTGGTCACGTTACCTCACACAAATATTTTTTCGTTTCTCTTTCCGTCTCAAGAAAATATTATCTGTCGGCATCCTCAGGCAAATGCAGGTTCAGTGGTTTTTGTATGAGTATTTATGTATTATTACTCCAGAATTTTTAACAGTAAGAAGTGGTGAAAAATTACGTCCATATTTCTCTTCAGACAGAGCTGCAAACTACGTAGTTTGGCCAACTTTACGCTCATTGAAAAAAACGTCTCTTCCAACCGTGCTCAGGAAGAAAAAGTATAGCTTATTATACGGCTGTAGACGTCCGCTGCAGAGACGACAGGGAAATGGTACCAAGGTAAACATCCGAGACGGAAACGAGCGCAGACAGAAGTGGCGCCCGTTTGTCACAAAGTTGTGGCCCACCCTACCTTCCCTCCCTCCTTCCCCAGGCAGCGCACGTGTCCCATCCACTTCTACAAGGAGAGCGCACCGCCCAGCAACGGTGTCCACCACTGTGTCGCTCGAGCTAACGTTTCATAGAAGTCGTGGTTCAGTAACACTGCTCCAACAGGTTTAAGAGTCTCCACACAGCTACCGTCATTCTAAAACTTCTTGTGCCTGATGATTGTTACTAACAAAGGAAATAGATAACAAAAATGAGTTTTCACAACAGTTTATCGTGATACAGCGTTTCGGTGTATACTAGCTGATGCATCGTGAAATCGTTGTGAGATAACAATGGCTTTGTAAGGAAAGTTTATTCCGACACATCGTCGACTATCCTTCACATCTGTGTTGTATCTGAAGGTAGTACGAACCTAAATCTTGATGAAAACCGTAATCGTCACTGATAACTAAAAGCTTAAATACACTGCTGCCAACTTACACAAAGTGCATGATGTCGTTGCTGCTAAAATATTTCAGTTCTTTGTGTTTCAATTTTAAGATTCCGTAACAATAGAACCTTTATAGGATCACTTTGTTGTCTGTCTGTTTTTCTGTCCGATAATTGAGAACTCTTTCGCTCAGGAACGGCTAGACATATCAGATTGAAATTCATTTTATATTGAGGTCTATGGTCCCTTGACGGTGTAGAAAAGTGAAGCTTCTAAGTCAATGCAGTAGAAGGGTACGGCTATTTGATACTCGCAAGACCAACGGGGTCTTCCAGCTGATCAAGAATCATGAATGTTCAACAAGGTTTCATACTACAACCAACGAAAAAGTCCGAAAACTATGAATTTGTAATTACACCATATGAAAAAAGTTTAAAGTCATTTGTTATCAATCTTTCTGCCTGTTGAACCACTTTTATTATCAGGAACTGGTAAACGCATCAGGTTTAAGTTTTTGACATACTAAGGTCTACCGTCGCTCGTGGTATGATATTGTTAGGTTCTAAGTCAATACAATCAAAAGATACTGCCATTTATGTCGCATATTTTGGTACTCGCAAACCCAGTCATCAAAACCTATAGGGTACTTTCCGTTGGTCTAGAATCATGAAATTTGTTAAGAAGAAAAGTTTCACAGCACAACCGAATGGAAAAAAAATTCAAAATTGTTAATTTGTGACTAAAACACACGAAAAAAATTTTTTTCTTTCATTTGTAATCCGACTTCAAACTTGAAATTAAAACATTCGCGAACGTTAAGGAATCCCTGGGACCTATATTTTTCCAGTATCAATGCACATAACAGGCAAAAGCCATCGAGGTCCCCGATTCCCGATATGCATGAACCGCCTGTATACATAATTATGTTTGTATAGAACTTTCAGTTCGCGAGTACTATTCACACCTGGACATTCTTTTTCAGTTCTCTTTCCTTATTTCTTGATACTTGTTATTAATCCTTCTGTAAATATGGTTGACTAGGTTAAGTTTTAAATTAGTAAAAGAGATGGACCTGGTGGCATATCATGTTAGCTTGCGAAACAATAAGGCGATTCATACGCACATTTGGGCAACGACATAACTGTGTTGCTACGTCAAGCTGGAGTTAATGCTATTTAGGGGATTTTACACCATCGTCTAGGTTAGTGAAATGCTGGTTCCTCATATCCATCTTAAAAACAATCTACTCAAAAACCGTTTAAAACCCGATACAGATAACTAATTTTTCCTTAGTCAGCACAAACAACGTTCCTTTTTCTACGTAAAAGTTCGAATACCAAGTACAGAAGTAAAAGTAACTGCCATGTTCTGAATTAACGCATCCTCCCGACAGATATATTAGTAGTAAAACACTAAGGTGTCCTTGGTACGCCAATATCTTTATCAGCAGGTATAGAGAAAAGTTCCTGTTATTATCATTTATGTAAGAGAAAGCGGAAAGTCGTTTTGTATCATCAAGTTCAGGCAATAAACGCGAATCTGGATACCTGACTGTAGCTTTGGGAGTTCACTAAGTCAGAAACGTACTTTTCTCAGCCTCGTGTTTCGGGCAACACAAACTGATACTACAAGTTGATTCTACATCACTTATCAGTGGATTCGTATTTGTACGTTAGTAAGTTCCTCAATATGCAGGTATAATCAATTTTTCTGGTATTCTTTGTTATTTTACGAACCCTTAATGACTGAAACATAAGTAATCATTTAATTAAACAAACTCGAACTACGAAACTTTTTTTGTATTACTTACTTCGTTCAGGAAAAAAGATCATTTTGATTAAATGGCGAATTTAAAAATTCTGACAAATACACACATCAAAAAAAGTTTTGCACCACCACGGTTCCCAGAAGTCCGGAAGAGAGACGTTGACTGTGGATACTGTATCACAGACGCAGTTCCTTTGACAGTTCAGCGATGACGTTAAACCTGCCCAAAGATGTAAACAATCATGCATGAGCAGCGCCTATTAGACGGAGGGGGTATAACAGCCGATCAGTTCCAGTTATTCCACCAAGAAGGAGGTACACGGCTGGTGTTGTCTGTAGTTCAATAGAAAACGGCTGTTTATGGACGGTGTGACCCACCTCCCACTCTGAGTGATCTACGCCGAAGAGTTGGACCTTCTGGATCAACAGTACCTTACTGAACTTGTGAATAGTATGCCACGATTAATACAGGCGATCATCAATGCAAGAGGACGTGCTACTGGGTATTAGAGGTACCGGTGTGCACAGTAATCTGGTCCACCACCTCTGAAGGTCTCGTTGTACGGTGGTACAACTTGCAATGTTGATTTTCATGAGCAATAAAATGGGCGGAAATGATGTTTATGTTAATCTCTATTCCAGTTTTCTATATAGGTTTCGGAACTCTCGGAAGCGAGGTAATTCAAAACTTTTTTTGAAGTGTGTCGATTGTTATTGGTGTATTCACGTACTTGATTAAATGTACTTGAAAACACATACATAACTTCTCGAGTCCGTTCCAAAGTTATTCCACTAAAAAGCGGCTTGCATTTCATGAAAAAATGCTGTCAGTTTAATTTTTTAAGTCACCAGTCTTCTGACTGGTTTTATGCATACCGCAACAAATTAATCTCCTATGCTAACTTCTACATCTCAGAGCACCTTACGTCCTAAATTACTTGCTGGATGCATATCAGTCGCTATTCCGCTCCGTAGTTTTAACCCATTACAGTTACCTCTAGAACCATGGAAGTTACTCCATGACGTCTTGACGTATGCCCTACCACCCACTTCCTCGTCTTATCTGTGTTTTCCATATATTCGTTTCCTCGCCGATTCTGCGGAGAACCTCCTCATTCCATCAGGCCATGCTACCTCGCCTGCGAGTGTTGTGGTAAACCTGCCTCACAGAACACTTTGCTTGATAATAACGTTGCTAGTACTAGCTAGCTGATGAGTCCTTTGCTCCCTCAATTTCTGCCTTCCTGCCATAGCTGTGCGGAATTTTCAAAAGTCCCCCAAATCCGTGCCTATACTTATTTGTGGTGCTGCATACCCTTCCCTGTTGAGAAGGTTCGTCCTGAATCTTTAGTATTAGGCTCCTACTAAACTACTTTGACTCTCGTAATTCACGGTGTAATGTTTCCACGAGGAATTTCTCCTCCAACCTGTATTGTCCCCTCTCTATTAAATAACTACCATGTACCACTTTTATACACCTCTATATTAACAAAGTCCTTAAAACTAATTGCTACGCAAGTCAATGTAGATCAACCATTGGGATTGTAATTGGTGTGTTGGCACATCTACAGCCTGTGCCAGCCTGTGCCAGAAACAAACTACGCAAAAGACTGGCACAAACACACCACAACTGGTAGCTGGTACACTTACCACTAAAACTTTGGGTGGCTGCTGTTACTTCCCCCAGAAATCAATTCACTTCACATATCGGCATATCTGTGTGCACCTGGCTTTCTGGACAGATCACAACCTTCCACTGAGCGCACTTTCCCAACGATACCCATGACATTACCACATGAGTCTGCCAGTCATTTAAGACTAGCGATACTTCCTGTGTCCTCACCTGCAACCATTTCCCCAACATCCCCAATTCAGTGGGTACGAGTGAATGATGTAGCAGTGAATCTCCAAGTTTCTCCCCACAACAGGTACATGGATCACTGTTGTACATGTCTTCCATCTCTTCTCTAGCCATATGGAAGAAAAGTGCCAGATTTTCCTGCAACACTTTGGCTACTTGTTATAACCACGTAGAGAACTACTTTTTTGCTCGGTACGAACCCACCACGAATTCTCTAGGTGTAACCAATACGAGGCTAAGTGGCTCATACACGTAACATCGCCACTTACCTCCTAACATCGTCATGATGGTCCACTAGCCCACATAGCAACCTTGCGATATTCAGTTCGTTGTCAGTGCACTCAACTGCTTCTCTCCAAATCGCTAATCAGCACTTCCCTCGTTTCGCTAGCACAATGAGATAGCTCTATCGGCAGTTCCTTTTCTATTCTCGTGTTATTAAGCATCCCTTATTTCATGTTTGATAACCATGCTGAGTGACATTCCACGGCATCTCTTATAGAACATTCCACCTGCTGAAACTGAACAAGGGTGCTATTTACCGCCTGGATTTCTTCTTCGTCTGCTGTTAGGAATATTGTTTTTAGCAATATTTTTGCAGCACTTACCGAGACCCCCTCCACCGACGCCAGCCTTGCAGTACCATACTCACCAACTTTAACAGCTGCAGCCTTAATATTTACTGTTGGTGAACTGCAACTCCTGGTACTCTCCCTTTATCATCCTAAACTAATTCTTATTCTGTCCACCTCCTACAATTCTGAAAAGACATATTCTAGCCTTTGAACCTCATTTACAATCTTCCAGAACTCCACTATTTCCTTTAGCGTCCATTTATGACATCTAACCAGATGTGTGGTTTACTAGTCACCACACCCAATTCTAGAGTCTAAACAGACATTTCATGCCCTGCTTTCCCCTTGATGAAGTACGCCAACAGCAGGCCCATCCTTGTCAACCAGTTCATCCTTATGTATTCAACATCTGTAGAACATTATTCTGTCACCTCATCCCTCTTCCTGAGAATGCACAGATTGTACAGGAACCAAAAAAATATTAATAAAACCATGATGAATAAAAACTGACAAGAAACAAATATCCTTATGAAATTAAAAATACACACTCCGCAACGCACCAACCGCAAAACCCCCAACAAATTACAAGCATATAACATACTTACGCAACCGTAACGTGTATGACCCTTCGTATACCTTACATTGCTCACCAATTTCAGGTCCCTATTTTGTACCCCTTGTATCTTCCTCCTCCTAGCTGGTTGCCAATAATAATTGTATCCCCAATACCTCTCTTTAAATGGCTTTATGTGAGTGATGTGTGTAACAGCCGTTTTTGTAGGGAACTGTATCTTCACATTGACCGCTGAGGTCTTTTCCACGACCTGATAAGGTCCTTGGTGCTGAGTTAAAAATTTCTTCGGTTTCCCCTTTGCTGTGTATGGATTGGTGACCACTACCCACTGTCTCACATGGCACCGAGGCAGCTTGCCTATGTACACGTTTTGATGTTCCTGCCATCCTAGCACGTTCGTATTTTCTTTTGACTTACTTCCTTAACGACTCGCCGCCTATTCCTAATTTAGGAGTCAACTGTCAAAGAGAGAAAGCGTCTTCCTGCCGTACACCAACAGAAATGGCGACAAGCCTGTTGCAGTTTAGGTGCAAAGGACATAGCTAAGAAATGTTCACAGTCATTGAATCTGAAATTAACACGATTATCAACATTTTTACAATAGCCTTGTGCACCCGTTCGGTTCTTCTGTTGGTCTGCAGATGAATGGATTCACCTGTAACTTCAGTATATGCAACATGTGGCACAGTTGTTTTGTTAAATCCGGACAGTTTGTATCCTGATCCAGTATCCATAGATCCAGTTGTTTACTGACACATGCGCCACAGTACTAGCCCATCGGTCTTGCAACGGTACCATTGACGAAAACTGAAAAAAATACTCTCTGATTGTGAGAATATACAATGCCCTGAAGGTATTTTATTAAATGACCCGAGAACATCCAGCCCCAACATAGAAAATGGACTGGACGCTTCTGATAATTACTGAAACAGTACTTTATAATGTGCAATATTGGGCCTTTGTGCACATGGCACAACATCCCTAACATACTGCTCCATGTCGTGCCTCCTTTTTACTCCAAAAAAAAATGCTGTGCTATAAATCTACCCATCGCACTTTCTCCCCCATGACCTGGTAACATATGGCCATGAAGTTACTATACGACTTCCACCATGAGAGTCGTTTGTGTCACTTTTACAACTGAGTACTTCTAACAACGCTTAACGCATAGCATCTATTGTTAGTAAAATGTCATTCCGATCTGCCATTTTCACACAAATGAACTAATGAACTTCACACTCAGTGACAGAACAGTTACACAGTGTGTTCTCTAGGGTCACAGTGCCCCTTAAAATTATTTCTGCCAAATTAATTAAACAATAATGTTACACTACTTCAGACATCCGTCCTCTACTAGATCTCAGTCAATGCTTACTTTACATTGGTGGGAACGGGCTGTATATGTACAGTGGTGCATGCACAGTAACAAACAAAACATTCAAGGGTCAGAGTGCACACTTCTAGAGATAATTTCCAAATTTCTCGCCTTTCATGCTCCAGTTTCTGTGTTGACACATGCACACGGATGACAACAATACATAGGAGTAATCCGCTGAAATACAGACCCATACCACTGACGTCGATTTTCAGTAGGATATTGAAACATACGCTGTGTTCGAACGTTTCGGTTTACCTCGAAGAAAACGATCTATTGACAAAAAGCATGGATTCAGGAATTATCGTCGTCGTGAAACACAGCGAGCTCCTTTTCACGCGAAGTAATGAGTAGTGTCGACAGGGTAACTCAAATTTATTTCATATTTCGAGCTTCTCAGCACGCTTTTGACAACATTCCTCACAAGTAGCATTGAATCAAATTGCCTGTCTCAGCTGTGTGATTGGAGTCGAGGTTTCCTGTCAGAAAGGTCACAGTTCATAGTAACTGAAGGAATGCCTTCGCATGAGATGGAAGAGGTATATGATGTTCGCCAGGAAAGTGTTATTTGTTCTCTGCCCGTTGCTAATCCATACTAACGATTTAGGAGACAATCTGAACTACCCTATTAGACTATTTTCAGATGATGCTGTGATCTCGTGAAGACGTAAGGAGATAAAAACCAAACGCAAAATGATTTAAACAAGATACCGTGTGGTGTGAAAACTGGCAGATGTCTCTAAATAATGAGAAGTGTGAAAGCTTCCACGTGAATATCAGAAGCAATCTGTTAAATAACGGTTACACTCAAATGATACGAATGTCGAGGTTGTAAATTCAGCTGCATACCTAGGAATTACAATTACGAATAACTTTAATTGGATCGATCACATTGATAGTGTTGTGGCGAAAGCGAATCTATACTAAGTTTTGTTGGCAGAAAACGTAGAAGATGCGACAAGTCTATTAATGAGACTGCCTGAACTACGCTCGTGCGTTCTCTTCTGGAGTACCGTTCAGCAGTACAGGATCCGCATCAGACTGGACTGACGAAATCGAATAAGTTTAAAGAAATACAGCTCATTCTCCATTATCGAGAAATAGGGGAGAGAGTATCACGGATATACGTTAGTACGGGTGTCAATAATTAAAACAGACGTTTTTCGTTTCGGTAAGATCATTTCAAGAAAATTTCAATCATCGACTTTCTTTTCCGAAAGTGAAAATATTTTGTCTGCACTAACCTACGTAAGTACCAATGATCATCGGATAAAGTGAGAGAAGTCATAGCTCTTATCTGTGTTCGTTTTTTCATCGCGCTGTCCGCGAATGGAACGGTTGAGACAGAGCTTGAGGGTGGCTCAATGAAGTCCCTGCCAGGCTCTTAATTGTGAGTTGATGTAGATTAGGCACCTTTTTCGCCTAACAACAAAAGCGGCCGCGAGAACCTGGTACGTTCGTAACTAGGAGCCGAATATGGTGCTCCATGGACATGCCACACGCTTCGACTTTGAGAAGACCGTCCTTCGTCACATAGAAGAGCACCCGACGACGAGTACTCGCAAGGTTGTCCATGCCAACGGCTCCCATAGGATTGGCGGCGCTGTGTACTTACATTGAAGTAGGGGGTCTGAAAGTGATTCGATCATAAAATTCACCTTAGATCCACTAGTTACTTTACCGGAGATGGGTACCTTATCAAAACTTTATATACTGTCTCACCTCTGCAACGTATAGAAGCCCATAATAGTAATTCCGAAACACCATTTTTATCCATCTCGTTGCTTAATATTGATTGTAACTTATTTAACTGAATTTCGCCAAACTCGTTCCAATTGCGAATTATTGAAACTGTAGGCCTTAGCAATGACGTTAAATTGTGTTACTCCTCTGGCAGAAATACATTATTTTGGCACACAAGTTGCGACTACAACTTCCTGTATTGTTTCGGAAGCAACGTACGGTTGCTTCTTATGTTGCGTGGGCGGTTCGTAGCAGTAGCTGGCAAAAGACTATTACTACTAAAAATTCCTTTATGTAATGAATACGTTGTAGCAAGTCACCTTATTTCGCTAAATGTGGAAAAACGACGTTCCTTTGCACAGCAGCATCTTTCATAAGAAAACTGCAGTATAGGATTACTGCAACTGGTTTTGAAGTAGTCGTGCAAGTTTGTTCCCTCATGTACGTGTAATATCTGTCTAGACTGTTGCCATTTAAATGGTCACGTCGCAGAAACATTGATTATCCTTGTCAGCTTGTGTCTGTGTGCAGTAAATCTTTGATGGTACACACACATCACGCAGCGAATGTCGTATTATAAAGGACATATTCATAGATAAAAAACACTGCTAAAGTAAATTCATTTTTCTATCACGACCTCCTTACTTTCAATCATCTTTTCATCAGGTTTTTCGGAAATTTAATAGCACATTTTATAAACTCGTTTCCAGACGAGTTTCGTGGCACTCGTGACATGACTGAGTCTATAAAACGCCACACACGTTTTGGTATTCATTGAGGAAGTTGAAATGGAGAGTGCGCCGTCAACGTAATCAAGCGCTAACTCAATTTCGGCGTGCGCGGGGCTCATCTTGCCATTTATGTCCCCACGACGGCGCGTGTTAAGTTGGCCAACCGAAACCGGGACGAGACGGACGCTAACTTCCGTTCCCCGGACGAGCCGCTTAGGCCCTAATTTCCCTAGGGGTGGTTCGGTAACGACCTCCTGCCGAAATTAAGTGACGACTAAAAATTGGCCGCCTTGTTAGGCGGGCTGCACAGGAAACGTAGGCTCTTGTTCGCATTATGAGAGGTATCTGATTCCCCCTGCCTATTTTCTTTGATCCATTTCTGTTTAATTCCTCGGATCAATAAACTGGACGTATTATGTGTGAGAAAATGCTACGAGCGTAGCGTACTTGCAGTCTCTGAAGCACGTAGATGCCTTTGACACCGAAACACGATCTGCAGAGCCATGATGATAACTTAAACAATCACTGTCATCTTCTGCTGCTCATATTAGGCATTTTCTGTTACGCCTACTTACAGGGATTCAGCTCTTCCATTTTATTTTGTGTCCCCTATGTTTCATTCTCCTATTGCTTGGCATTTGTGCATCAGTTTGGCAGACTGTCACAGTCCATCCTATCAATGTGTTCTTTCCATTTTCTTCCACATTCTTCTTCTCGATACGTTAGTAATTATCCTGCTCTTATTTCTGTATTCCGTTTTCGATCTTGTCTTGTGCAGCCTAGTAGATATTTAACGTTTCAGTTCTGCACGATGGACTCTTCGTGTTTATTTTTTTATTGATGTTTCTCTTTCATACTTTTCAACTTGTATGGCACTGTTCCGCAAAATTTCAGAGGTGTCTCTTCTTTAACATTCGTGTGAGAGTAACATTCTCTAAATATGAAGATACATTATAACTGCCATATTTTCATCCCTTCATTCATCATCCGGCAGCTTTACACCAATCTAACGCTTAGTCCAAAATGAGTAACCAATTTTGTGATTAGACGTTTATTTTTAATTTCGTTTGTTGATGTCATGTCATAATGCAAATGAATTATGATGTATTGTATAATTTTGATGTATTATTGTGTAATTTTAACTAACTGTATGTATTTATACTGATGCTTCGGTCCTGTAAGGAAACTCCGATCTCCGATAACTTTTTTTATTAATACTGGAGCTAGAAGTGAAAGGAACTAGTCTTTGTCGAAACTCGGATGCATATACATATAGACGCTGTGATACAACAAGGAAAGGATAACGTTCTACTGGACGGTGAGTGGAAAGTCAGAAGTTTGAACGAGGTAAGGAAGCTGGAAAATTTGAAGAGGTAGGCTCAGTCTAGATGTAGTGGAGATCAGTCATTTGAAATGGAAAGAAGACAAATATTTCTGTTCAGATGAGTATATGGTAATATCGACAGCAGCAGAGAATGGTGTAATAGATGTAGGATTCCAGGCGCTACAGTTTGGAACCGCGCGACCGAATCGTGCATCGGGCATGGATGTGTGTGATGTCCTTAGGTTGGTTAGGTTTAAGTAGTTCTAAGTTCTAGGGGACTGATGACCAAAGAAGTTAAGGGGCTCCGGAACGCCCTATACTTGCAATGTTAAAGTAACGCTTATAAATTACATCTTTCCTCACAAAGTATTTGAGGTAGGAAATTGAACTTTTTACAGATTATTTATTGGAATATGGGCTACAACTTAACACAGGGATTTTACAAAATTTTAGTTCAGTTATTAAAGATGATTTTTTTCAATTGTAATGAAAATTCACAACATTTTTTTGCAATTTTTTATTTATATATTCAAAAATATACAGTTTTTTTGGAAAAAGGCTGTGTTAAATTATGCAGAAGGTAGTGTGTAACATTTACTGAAAGTTTGAAACAAATATGTTTCGAAGATCCTTAGAAAACATGTAATTAGTATGAGAAAATAAAAGTTTTGGGAATCGAGCGACAAAAATTGGATTAACTTTTTAGTGCATTCCAGGTCCATAGGATGGATTATCTTCATCCTCTGCAAACTCCTCCTCCAGCTTCCTCTTGTTCCTCCTCCTGTTTACTCTTGCTTGTATTTCTAGACTCTTTACAGCCCTGTCTGCAGCCCGAAGGCGTTCCTTCTCTAAAGCAAGCATCGCTCGTTGTTGTGTTCGTAGATTTTGCTACCATTTTCTTCAGTTGCAGTTACTGCAACACTGTTCCAAAATGTGGTCATGTATGAACACTTATCACATTTCAGTTGTTTTTCACTAGCAAGTCCTACGTGCTTTATTATGGAGAGTTCCAGACCAACTTCACTACAATGAATACATCTTACACAGTTTGCAAATATTCCTTTGAGAACCGACATGTCAAATATTTCATTCACATCCGATTCGCCCATAAAACATTCATAGTTTTCACTCATTGAACCAAGCTTCTTCTGTGAAGTATTTTCTTTCTCACTTTGACTGCTATGGGCAGGTGTACTTGAGAGGTTAGGTTCACTCACTTGGTTATCGTCTTTATTGTTTACAGTAATAACACATACCTTTGGCTTTCCAACATTTCTCCTTTTCTCAAAAGCCTTCAGAGGATTTCTAATAACTTTACTTTTACTCATTATTATACTTCAACAAAACAGAGACTCAAGAAACAGAATTAATTACGAATATTTTCGAGATAACGACAGAGTAAATAAACATGAAACAATCGACAATCACACCAGCGATATATATTGAACCATCACAGGTTAGCCACAACACATACTTTATCTCACATCACTAAAATGTACCTGATGAACACGGACGTTAATAATAACACCATTTGACAGCAGTTTAACAGCGCCACAGTGGGTCACGCCGATGTAGAACACATTTCAAAAAAAATTTAAAAATAGTTGCAGTCTTCGGAATCGAATAAATTATGTATCTATTAAAAGGTAATAGTCTGCAGATTCAGAAAACGCAAAAAAGTAAAAATTGAACTTTTCATGATTTTGAGCCTTTTCGGAGCCCCTTAAGTCCCATAGTGCTCAGAGCCATTTCAACCATTAAATGTATGTAGGATTCGTTATGAACAGTAAGGGAGGGCAGAGTGTGTGTTACTGTCAACAGTTCAAGGATAGGGTAGTTCTCATCACAACTGGCCCCAAACCAACACCGACAACTATAGTTCAGGTACACAGCTGACGTCGCTCGTCGCTAGCTGAAGATGAAGCGATAGAGAATTGAATATTGAACGGGTTATCGAGTAAAGGGAGATAAATTAAAAGTCGTGCGGGACTGGAATGCGATTGTACGGGAATGAGTAGAAGAAAGGGTTACGGGAGAATATGGGCTTGATACTAAGAATGAGAGAGCAGGAAGTTTAATCGAGTTCCGCAACAAACTTCAGCTGATAACAGCGAACACTCAATTCAATAATCACAAGAGGAAGAGTTATACTTCGAAAAGGCAAGGAGATACGGGACGATTGCAATTAGAGTACACCTTGGGCATGCAGACATTTCGAAATTAGATACTGGATTGTAAGGAGTACCCAGATGCAGATACAGAATTAGATCACAATTTAGAAGTGATGAAGAGTAGGCTGAAGTTTGAGACATTGATCAAGAAAATGAGTGCACAAAGAAGGGGGATACAGAAGTACTAAGGAATGAGGAGATATGTTTGAAGTTCACTGAGGGTATAGAAACTGCAATAGTGAATAGCTCAGGTTTTGTTGAAGTGGAATGGACATCTCTAAAACGGAAATCACAGCAGTTGGAAAGAAAAACGTAGGTACAAAAAAGGTAACTGCGAAGAAACCATGGGTAAAAAGAAATACTCCTGTTATTCGATGGTAGAAGGATGTACAAAAATGTTCAGGGAAATTCAGGAATACAGGAATACAAGTCACTTATGAATGAACTAAGAGGGAAGTGCATGGAAGCTAAGGCGAAATGACACCAGGAAAAAATGTGAAGAAATCCAAAAGTAAATCATTGTCAGTAGGGCTGACACATCGTGTAGGAAATTTCAAAAAAACATTCGGAGCAATTAAAAGCAAGGGTGGTAACTTTAAAAGTGCTATGGGAATTTCAATGTTAAATGCTGAGGGAAGAGCAGTTAGATGTAAACAGTACATTCAGAGCCTCTGTGAGGCGGAAGACTTGGCTGATGACGTTATAGGAGAAGAAGCAGCAGTCGATATAGAACAGATAGAGGATTCGTTGTGATAAACAGTATTTAAAAGAGCATTCGAAGACTTAATACTGAATAAGGCAGAAGATATAAATAACATTCCATCAGAATTTCTAAAATAATTGGGGGGGAAGTGTGAAGAAAGTAGTTTTTCACGTTGGCGTGTAGACTGTATGAGTCTGGTGGTATTCCATCTACCTTTCGGGAAAAAAAAGAACATCGTACATGCAATTCTGAAGATTGCAAGATCCGACATGTGCGAGAATTATTGCACAATCAGCTTAACAGCTCATGCATCCAAGCTCAAAATGGTTCAAATGGCTTTGAGCACCATAGGACTTAACATCTGAGGTCATCAGTCCCCTAAGACACAGAACTACTTAAACCTAACCAACCTAAGGACATCACACACATCCATGCCCGAGACAGGATTCGAACCTCCGACTGTAGCGGTCGCGCGGTCCCACACTGGAGCACCTAGAACCGCTCGGCCACAGCGCATTCAAGCTCATGACAAGAATAATATACCGAAGAATCGGACAGAAAATTGAAGATCTTTTGGATGACCATCAGTTTGGCTTTAGGACAGGTAAAGACACCAGAAAGGCAATTCTGACGTTGAGGTTGATAATGAGAGCATGGCTGTAGAAAAATCAAGGAATGTTCATAAGATTGGTAAAAATCCAATAATACTTTTCCGCTGATGATTTCAATGTGTTCTGCATCATCAGTAGCTGTACAATGGCTAGAAAATAGATTCCATCTACAAGAGCTGTGACTACAGGAACTTAAGTTTGAATCTGTACTCACAGAAGTAGCAATTTCATCTAACGTAAAATGTGCACTTTGTCAACAGATAAATGATTATAAATTATTATGCTATTTACGTTGTTTATATCCAATGTTATCTATCTTCCGCGAAACGTAGACATTATCTTGAAAACCCTGCAGGCCAAACTCACCATTCCTTTGCTCACAAACAAACAACATACGTGTTACGTTATTACTACAAGTAACATCTGAATAAAAGACAACAAACTATGCATCCCATACCCGAAAGATGAAAGTAAAGGAGATAATGTCCCTAGGGTCATAAATTCAATGAACGTCAAGAGAAGATAGGGCAAATAGTGGGTACGCCTCACGCTGCTACATCTACATCTACATCTACATCCATACTCCGCAAGCCACCTGACGGTGTGTGGCGGAGTGTACCTTGAGTACCTATATCAGTTCTCCCTTCTATTCCAGTCAAGTATTGTTCGTGGAAAGAAGGATTGTCGGTATGCCTCTGGGTGGGCTCTAATTTCTCTAATTTTATCCTCACGGTCTCTTCGCGAGATATACGTAGGAGGGAGCAATAAATTGCTTGACTCCTCGGTGAAGCTATGTTCTCGAAACTTCAACAAAAGCCCGTACCGAGATACTGAGCGTCTCTCCTGCAGGGTCTTCCACTGGAGTTTATCTATCATCTCCGTAACACTTTCGCGATTACTAAATGATCCTGTAACGAAGCGCGCTGCTCTCCGTTGGATCGTCTCTATCTCTTCTATCAACCCTATCTGGTACGGATCCCACACTGCTGAGCAGTATTCAGGCAGCGGACGAACAAGCGTAGTGTAACCTACTTCCTTTGTTTTCGGATTGCATTTCCCTAAGATTCTTCCAATGAATCTCAGTCTGGGTTCTGCTTTACCGATGATCAACTGTATGTGATCATTCCAATTTAAATCACTCCTAATGCGTACTCCCAGTTCATTTATGGCATTAACTGCTTCCATTTGCTGACCTGCGATATTGTAGCTAAATGAGAAGGGATCTATCTTTCTGTGTATTCGCAGCACATTACAGTTGTCTACATTGAGATTCAATTGCCATTCCCTGCACCATGCGTCAATTCGATGCAGATCCTCCTGCATTTCAGTACAATTTTCCATTGTTACAACCTCTCGATATACCACGGCATCATCCGCAAAAAGGCTCAGTGGATTTCCGATGTCATCCACAAGGTCATTTATGTATATTGTGAATAGCAACGGTCCTACGACACTCCCCTGCGGCACACCTGATATCAGCCCTACTTCGGAAGCCTTCTCTCCATTGAGATTGACATGCTGCGTTCTGTTAGCTAGGAACTCTTCAATCCAGTCACACAATTGGTCTGATAGTCCATATGATCTTACATTGTTCATTAAACGACTGTAGGGAACTGTATCGAACGCCTTGCCTAAGTCAAGAAACACAGCTTCTACCTGCGAACCCGTGTCTATGGCCCTCTTGAGTCTCGTGGACGAATAGCGCGAGCTGGGTTTCACAGGACCGTCTTTTTAGAAGCCCATGCTGATTACTACAGGGTAGATTTCTAGTCTCCAGAAAAGTCATTATACTCGAACATAATACGTGTTGTAAAATTCTACAACTGATCGACGTTAGAGATATTGGTCTATAGTTCTGCACATCTGTTCAGCGTCCCTTCTTGAAAACGGGGATGACCTGTGCCCTTTTCCAATCCTTCGGAATGCTACGCTCTTCTAGAGACCTACGGTACACCGCTGCAAGAAGGGGGGCAAGTTCTTTCGCGTACTCTGTGTAAAATCGAACTGGTATCCCATCAGGTCCAGCGGCCTTCCCTCTTTTGAGCGATTTTAATTGTTTCTCTATCCCTCTGTCGTCTATTTCGATATCTACCATCTTGTCATCTGTGCGACAATCTAGAGAAGGTACTACAGTGCAGTCTTCCTCTGTGAAACAGCTTGGGAAAAAGACATTTAGTATTTCGGCCTTTAGTCTGTCATACTCTGTTTCAGTACCATTTTGGTCACAGAGTGTCTGGACGTTTTGTTTTGATCCACCTACCGCTTTGACATAAGACCAAAATTTCTTAGGATTTTCTGCCAAGTCAGTACATAGAACATTACTTTCGAATTCATTGAACGCCTCTGGCATAGCCCTCCTCACACTACATTTCGCTTCGCGTAATTTTTGTTTGTCTGCAAGGCTTTGGCTATGTTTATGTTTGCTGTGAATTTCCCTTTGCTTCCGCAGCAGTTTTCTAACTCGGTTGTTGTACCACGGTGGCTTTTTTCCATCTCTTACGATCTTGGTTGGCACATACTCATTCAACGCATATTGTACGATGGTTTTGAACTTTGTCCACTGATCCTAAACACTATCTGTACTTGAGAAAAAACTTTTGTGTTGAGCCGTCAGGTACTCTGTAATCTGCTTTTTGTCACTTTTGCTAAACAGAAAAACCTTCCCACCTTTTTTAATATTTCTATTTACGGCTGAAATCATCGATGCAGTAACCGCTTTATGATCGCTGATTCCCTGTTCTCCGTTAATTGTTTCAAATAGTTCGGGTCTGTTTGTCCGAAGACTGCTAGCTGACTTTTAAATTGAAATTTAGGTCCTTCAGATGAGAATTTAATCTAAAGTATTTTTATTCTTGCACAAATCGCATTCAAAAAAATCATAACCAACGAAAAAATGTCAAAGTACTATCATTTCATTTCTAGATTTCCGATTTCTACTTGTTTTTCTAGTGGTTTCTTGATGGTTGACTTTGGTACATTCACCGGTACCTTGTCTGGAAAATAGCTAGCTCTATGATTAACGCTTCCTTTTTCTTCACGCAAGACCTGGTAAATGTGATAGAATCGCAAAAAATGGTTAAATTTTCATCTTCTGTTCGTAGCATTTTAAAAATTTCTCTCTCCTTCCAGCTGACACAAATCTCTGTTAACCCAACCTCTGCTTTTTCTTCTTCCTCTTCTTCTTCTGCATCCTCTGTACTACCGTGCCTTCTCTGCGACTTGTTCAACTCCTCGCGACCGATATCCCTTTCCTCGTCATCATCTTCCGTCTCCCACTCTCCTTCCTCTGCCTCTTCTTATGTCCTCTTTCTTCCTATTTCACCCGTCTTCTTCTTCTTCATTTGCATCACCTTACTTCTCATCTTCGTCCCTCTTCTCCCATTTTTCCTAACACCAACTATTTCTTTTTAAAACACTCACAACACTTTCTTTTCCCTCTTCACCCCTTTCACCCCCCTGTCAAAACTCGTTGTCTTCGTCTCATGGTTCTTTTGCCTCATTGCACTTATCTTCATTTCGCGAATGAGCGATTCGAGTGAAAGTTTGTTCTTTCGTCTGTTCACTTTTAGTCTTCTTTCATCCACGATTTACTTTCTATAGCTTTGATCTGCAGCGACTCTGTGTCCCACAGGTCATATCGTTTACTACTGTGTATGTCGAATTCCGGATTGTCTTCTATTATGCTGTTGTCTCCGACGACGTCACATTGGCTGACGTCAGCTTTGGCTTCTCCTCTGCAAGTTTCATCGGTCTGGTGCATGTGTGTGACGTCAGTCTCATTGGAGCGACCATCTCCTCTGCTTGCTGCTATCCTCCACTCTTCAATGCTTTTGATTGCACTTCGTCTGCACACATTGTCACTGTACATCATGCTCCTCCTATGCTGAATGTTTTAAATGTTGGTAACTAAATTGGAAATTTGTGGTAAGGTCTTATGGGACCAAACTGCTGAGGTCATCGGTCCATAAGCTTACGAACTACTTTATCTAACTTAAAATAACTTACACTAAGGACAACATACGCACCCTTGCCCGAGGGAGGGCTCGAACCGCCGATAGGGGGAGCCGGTTTGTAAATAATTTGCTCACGTATCTGTCTAGTTGAGCGAGGAAATTGTTTTAAAGATTTACAACACACAGCTATAGGAAGAGAAAGGAGTGCAGTGACGGTGTGTACAGACTAAGTTACACTAAAGCAGCGAGGAGGTGAAGGGAGCGGCAAGCAAGGAAACTCTTACTCTCTCTCTCTCTCTCTCTCTCTCTCTCTCTCTCTCTCCCTCTCCCACTCTCTCTCTCTCTCTCTATCCAATGAGACACATGCGCCAGACATGAGCTGACTAAATTCAGTAGTCAGCAGGGCCTATTAAGTGGGTAACCCAGGCTGACGCTCGATTCTCGAACGGATATTAATAATTTTTTCATTAAGAAACTAATTACAAAACTGATTTTAGACCTGCATCGAACACCTTTAAGATTTTATTATGTGTTTTTTCAAGCAAAAACTTGCACCCAGAGGACACGACATCGACGAAAGGCCTTTACGGGTGGTGGGAGCTCTGAACGCCACAGTTCTCAGTCTAGCATTAAGCTTCGAAACTGATGATGTGTAACTTAGTTTGCAGGGATATTTAGAAAAAAATTTTATAACATGGCACTCTGAAGTAAAAGTCTTTTTTTTTCGAAAAAAAAGTCGTTGTAAGAACGTGCACCAAAAATCGAAATCAAAATTTATCGTAAAAAACCCACGTGCTACAATAGAAAAAAGGCCGGACCACAGATTACAAAAAAATGTAATGTAACTGCTTGTATGTTTGTTTCATGACTAATAGCTGCCGCCAACTTGAAAAACAGTTATTTCGAATAAAACATGCATTTAAAGTTTCAACTTATTTTTTTTAAGAATGAAATTGAACAAGTCTTTAATCAGCAATTTCATCACCACCGTACAGTTTGTATTTTTTCGTCATTGTCCAAACACACTCATTTTGAGAAAATTATATCGACGAACTGCCTTCACCTTACCAATCTAAGCGGTTACTGCTACTCCGGATTATTTTTCGAATCTTTTCTGTTCTTATAAATGCGTTTGTTTACCATATTCAAGCACTTACGTTTTACTTCGTGTGAAAAAAAAAGTGAAACAAGTTAAGCAGACATGAGACAAGCACCTGCTTCCAGACTGTTTACCGTGAATGAGTCACGTTACGAAGAAAAATCTCGTTGAGAATAGTAGTTAATACTAATGTCCTCAGTGATATCCGAAACCAACAGGACCACTATTCTGTCGGTAACTACTATAGTGTTACGTCGGTTGCATTCGAGCTCTCAGATGCCCCAGACCACCTTGCAGTAAATCGTTTCAACATATTTTAACGTCTATGTCACACTTTGAATAATTTAATCTTAAAAACACACTCTACATAAAATTTTAAGCCAATAAAGAAATTAGACTAAAATAAATTCTACCCTATTTTATCCCCTTGAAGATACTGGGCTTTTTATTTTGTTTCATTTTTTAGTCATCATTCTTCTGAGTGGTTTGATGCGGCTCGCCACGAATTCCTCTTCTGTGCCAACCACTTAATCTGAAAGTAGCACCTGCAACCTACGTCCTCTATTATCAGCTGAATATATTCCAATGACTCTTACGTTACAACTTTAACCTTCTCTAGCTCCCTCTAGTATCATCGAGGTTGTTCCTGACGTCTTAAGAGATGTCCTACCATCCTGTCAGTGTTTTCCATATATTCCTTTTCTCGGCAATTCTCCAGAGAATCACCACACTCCTAAACCTTATTAGTCCATCTATTTTCAACATATTGCATAACATCGCATCTCAAATGTTTCGATTCTCTTTTCTCGTTTCCGCAAGGTCCGTGTTCCACTACCATACAATGTCGTGCTTCGAACGTACATTACTCAGAAATTTCTCCTTTAATTGAGGCGTATATTTGATAGCAGCAGATTCATCTTTGCCTGTATTGGCCTTTTTAACAGCGCTTATCTGCTTTTTATGTCCCCCTTGCTCCGACTGTTATCGGTTATTTTGCTACCTAGGTAGCAGACTTCCTTAACTTCATGAACTTCGTAATCACCAGTAATGATTATAAGTTTCTCGCTGTTATCATTTCTGCTCCTTCTGATTTCTTTCGTCTTTCTTCCATTTACTTTCAACCCTTGTTCTGTACTCATTAGACTGGTCATTCAATTCGGCAGATCCTGTAATTCTTCTTCACTCTCACTGTGCATAGCAACACCATAAGCGATTCTTAGCATTGATATCCTTTCATCTTGAATTTTAATTCCACTCTTGAATCTTTCTTTTATTTCCGTCATTGCTTCTTCTTGTACACCCTTTGCAATCCGACCACTTCATTCAGCGTCTCCCACCCTTATTTTTCCTACTTGGTTCTTGTATATATTCTCTAGTATACGCCTTTGCCTGTGGGTTACCCTTATTTTCCGCAGAATTTAGATTGCTTTCACGATTTTGTGAAACGCTTAGTAGCTTAGTTTCAGAAGCTGTACGTTAGCTTTTGAAACGTACACATGCAGGAATGTAGTAAAACACATGAAGTACAATAGAATTTTTAACTCAGTTTCCAATTAGTTTTGGTTTTCGTAACCTAATGAGCATTTCCTCCTGAAACCATTGATACCAGAGAAATAAAGTACCAAGTGTCATTTGTCTTAGCTTATGTGGCATGAAGTGACATTTTCTAGCTTTATAGTTTATTAATATTGAACCCCATGACCATTTTTATTCTAAACAGTGCTCCAAAATGTTTTTCAGTATTATAGATTTTATATATCATTTAAAAAATTTTAGCTTATTAGCAAATAGTGTAAATGTATGAGCAAAAAATTGCAGTGTTCTGCTATTAATAACTGTAAGACCATTATTACATCCGTAGAAATTATTTTTGTATCATTTGCTGTATCAAACAGCTTTGCAGTATCTTAAGTGTTTATTTTCTGTCGGTACATTCGAGTATAATATGAAGAAATATTTGATTCACAATTGCTTGGATGAAAACTACAACATATAACGTCATATAGTGGAAATAGCAATATAAACTTTTTACATTATATTTACTTTCGGGTCTTAATATCTAATCAATAGTGACCTTGCAAATACTTACCAGAAATGTCAATTTATACTTCAATAGAATAATTCTTGTGAATCTTTGCACTGTCATATACACCAACATCTTAACAGAATGCGTTTATTATAAAATTTAGTCAGAGAGTCTTGCAGAATATTGATGAACATTACACATTAATAGCGAACTTTTCTTTATTTGCTCTTGCAAAAAAAAAAAAAAAAAAAAAAAAAAAAAAAAAAAAAAAAAAAAAAATGGTTCAAATGGATCTGAGCACTATGGGACTTAACATCTATGGTCATCAGTCCCCTAGAACTTAGAACTACTTAAACCTACCTAACCTAAGGACAGCACACAACACCCAGTCATCACGAGGCAGAGAAAATCCCCGACCCCGCCGGGAATCGAACCCGGGAACCCGGGCGCGGGAAGCGAGAACGCTACCGCACGACCACGAGCTGCGGACATTTGCTCTTATCTTTACAACAACACACGTGGTAGATATACTTATCCACAAAGATTCTTTCAAGATGTAACAGTTGATTCTTTCAAGAAGCGGTAAATACTCAAGTTATTCTAACATTTGTAATTTTATAAGTATGTGTCAGGGTGTGTGATTTGCATTGGCGTTCTAGATCGCGGAAGGAGGTAGGCTAGCAGCGATGTAGAGGAATCGATATCACATTAAATTATGTTTGGTTCCTCTAAAGCATGTCAAAGGAGCATGTTACTTCAAAGTAGTTTCTGGTCAGAGTGTTCCATATTAACATTGCAAGGTACTAGCGTGAGAACCGTTCTTAACAGCACGATAAGCTTATATCACCCACTAATTATATACG
Source organism: Schistocerca americana (assembly GCF_021461395.2). NCBI lineage: Eukaryota > Metazoa > Arthropoda > Insecta > Orthoptera > Acrididae > Schistocerca > Schistocerca americana. The sequence continues at coordinate 803,671,962 of NC_060121.1, forward strand.
TTTAAGTGATGGCTTTGCTGGCAGTTGACTAAAACTTGTTAGAACTTTCTTAACCGCTTCAGCATAATATACGCCATTAGTTAAGACCAGTTTGAATATCTCATAAATTTTCAAGAAGGACAGGCTGAAGCGCTCGGGAAACCTACGTTTTAAGATCGAAATTCGCCTACGTTTTCCGTGGAGAAATATTATTTTATGATTAGTTCCGTAACTTAAAATACCAAGGTGAAATGGCAGAAATAGGATTATAATTACCACCAGTACACAAGGGCTGGATTAAACGTACATGGAAAAAATAAATTAGATACAGGGTGTGCCATTCCTTATCATTGTCTATCAAAGAGAATTTCGGCTTTGCCTTTCCAATTTATGTAACACCTCACTTTAATGTGAATCATATATTTAACATTTCATTTGTTTAGTTTTGAAACAAATCACCTTTATCGTCATTTAGTTTTTTCTTCAGATTTCACCATATTCTTAATGTCTCAAAAGCCTGCAGTTTTCATTAAACATGTTTTGACACCTTCTGACATGATTTTTTTGCAGCATGCGAACTTTATTTATTGAGTACGTTTAAAATACTGTGCAAATGGTTATCTACGAGCACGAATACAAGGTGTGATCAAAAGTACTGCGAAATTTTGTTTTTCTTAAAGAATGTTTATTCGTTCCTAACCATGAGGTTTGTCCCAATGAAAGTAATCCTCCTCAAATATAACACACTCGCGTCCCTAATTTTCCCTGTCTTAAAAGCCCTTCTAGAGCTCACTCTTCAGCTTTGAGAATATAAATAAGTCTAAAGGGGCCATGTCCAGTGGATGCGGTGACTGAGGTTACATAACGTTTTTGCTTTTCGCGAAATAATCACACGCAAGCATTGAGATGTGGGCAGGAGCGTTATCGTGATGCATTTACTGCGAGTGGTCTTGCCACAAGTCTGGTCGCTCTCTTCGGATTCCTTCACTCAACATCGCATAACTTCCAGATAGCATTCCTTGTCGACCGTATGGTCATAATGCACGAACTTATGATGCGTTATCCCAGTCTAATCTACGAAAACAATGAGAAGAACCATCAAATGTGATCGAACGTGTAGAATTTATTTCAGTCTTGATTCTCCCGGCAGTTTCCTTTAGGATGATTTGGCTTTGGTTTGGACGTCATACCCGTGTACCTAAGCGTAGTTTCCGTCACCTTTTCTACATTCTTTAGAAATTCTGAGTAGTTGGCTTCACTGTGGGCAATTCCTGGGAGATTTCTATGCTACGTTGCTTTTGGTCGAAATTCAACAATTTCGGAACAAACTTTTCCGCTGCACGTTTCATGCCACAGACAACGAAAAAAAGTGGGGGGGGGGGGGGGGGGGCATGGCCTGAGCCAGAGGATACGACGACATAATCAGAAACCGCTATGGTGGTGATTATGTGATTCTTCCTGAACAATTCTCTTTACTTCTTCTACATTGTCGTTAGCAACTAATATGCCAAGACGTCCAGGGCGGTCGTCGTCTTCAACGTCTATTCAACCCTGTTTGAAATGTTTATACTGCTCGTAAGCTCTTATCTTACTCACAGTAGAATCGCTACAAACCACAGTCAAACTTTCCGAATGCGTTGCTCCTCCTTATTCCATTTCCGAAACAAAATTTTATGCAAATTCTTTGAACCATCTTTGGGCGACCTTCAGCGATGACGACAGAAGCTTGGCCCAACCAATCAGTAACCTTTTGTTCACCGCCAGGTCACCGTAGACATTCTGCAGGGGCCTATGAATATCTGTCATGCTCTGGTTTTTCGCCAAAAGAAACTCAGTGACCGCTCTCTGCTTGGAACGGGCCTCCTTTACAGACACCATTTTGAAGGCTACGTATAGCGCCGCCACCTATCGGAACTTCGTGAAGCTATAGAAGCTTAAATGGGTATATGCCAAGACATCCCACAACAAATACCGAATCCTGACTGAGAAAAAAATGTGTTACATTAGTCGTAGATACCTTCGTTATATCTTTTTCACTTCACTTATCACCAAGTGCAGAAAGCTCTTATCTCCTTGGTGTTATGTATGTCAGGCACTCTTTTCAGGCCTGCATCTCTAACCTATTACAGAAGTTTAATGCATTTTCATATTCAGTTTGTAAACGACGGGATTCTTTTTTTATGTTTTGCATCTTTTCTAAATTTATAAAAGTTGCTCCGGAAAATTAAGGTTTTCTCCAAATGTAAAAATATGTCCCAAAGTAGAACAGAGTAATGCAACTAGGAGCAAGTAGTCTATGGAAATTTAGATGTGTTGATATCAGGAAAATAATAGTCAATAATGTATTCAATTATTTTCCTGTTGCATTATTTATCTACTTACATTATTTCTCTACAGCACACCAACAATCAGTAAGAGGTATCAAATTAAGAAGAAGTATTATCAAATTCAAGTTTCAAGTTGAATACACTTTGAAATAGAAGGTATTGGCAACTAATACAAATTTCCATTTTCGTGACAGATAAGATTGTTGAGATATTAAAGAATCTCAGTTCATTTGCTAGTTACATGGTAAAATACCTTCCGTCTCAAAGTACACGATGGTCTACGGCTGGTGAAGCATGGTTTAACTGTCCACATGTTACATAAACAGTCCTGTCATAATTAGATAACACTTGACTCACTATAAAATTCCTTAGTTAATGAATTGGGAACATATTCAAAACAGCGATAATATGTTACCCAGTATTTAAATGTGTTTATTCCGAAACATTTACAAATGCTGTACAAAGTACAGTCCTACGTCTAATAACAGCAGAACTGTGAATATTGCGGAAACGGCTTACTTCCGATGCATATTCCTTCATGCGACTCTAGAATCAATCACTAGACCCTTTAAGTACAACATTCTCCCAGATAGTGTATATATTAATATTTCGAACATTGGCAAAAACTTTTGAATGCAAATGTTGAAATATAAAAATCTCTAAATACCTTACGAACTGCTATCTGGCACGGAAGATGCAAATAACACTCATAATTCGACACCTCGAAATAATTCACTTCGTATTTGATCACAGCCATTAAAGCACTGTAATATTTCCGTACTATAATTAGTCTTTGCACAAAATGCAAATCTTTCTCCATCAGTTCCAGATAACAGTTCTCGAGGTCGATGTCGATGAAATGTGAAAGGAAGGACAAACATTGTGATATTCACTTAACTTATTTTTTTAGTTTAAACTCTAACTTCAGATCCGCTCTTGACTAATGACAAACTTTTAAGAACTAAGATCTTAGATTCATTGCGCTTTTAATTCAATGTACAAAATTTCGGTGTAAAACCTCTCGAAGACAACATGAAACAGTATATACCTGCATATAATCGCATTACATACGACAGCAAAAATTTCATTTACAGACAATACGAATGTTCTCGCTCATCTTGATAAAATTCTTTCCATGTACAATAAAGTGATGTCCAATTGACTAAGAGGGCCTCAACCACTTACATCCTAACATAATTGCTTGTTAACGCCCGTACATATGTATCCCGAATAATATCTGATTCTGATCAAGATAGTAGTCCTACTACACACTGCAAGATGTTTAAGGAAATCTTGAAACCCAGGAAGCTTGTAACGCCGGAAATGAATATCCTCCTATTTCCGTCTATTGTACTATAAATATTTTTCCTTATTTTGTTACCTGAAGATATGACATTTCTGTGTCGATGTATAATTGGTTTGTTCTGTAAATATTATTTGTATTTTTACACTGGGTCTGGCCTAGGTAAAACTATGCTATCGAACGATTACATCGATAGGTCGTGTGCTGAACCAAAGTGTTTTGGATCTTTGGTAGTATTAACTCTGCCGCATGGAGTGCGGGCAGAGAGAGCCTGGCTGGAAGAGGGCGGTGGACAGGAGTGTTGTGTGACGCTCCCGCGAGTTGCCGCGCTTTCGGGGTTGGGCAGCATGTAATTACGCTCGACTTGCTATAATAGTTTCCGACACGGTGTCGCGGACGGGAAGCATTAGCTGGCGCACATCTACAGCCCGTTTCGCCAGGTGACAGTGTCGAGAAGAAGGCGCGCCAACATCCAGCTTCCGCAACAGCGACGGCCGACAATGAGTGACTGTCACCACCTCCTCGACCGACGACTTCAAACCTTCAATCAACTAAAAAGGAAGACTGGAAGCACGTAAAGTTTTAGAACTGTATGGCAGACCTCAGCTTTTAAAATTGATCCATTGCCTCACATAATTACAGCAACTTAGCATGAAACTTTGTTGCTCGTTGACCCAATTGCATTACCAAGCAGAGTTCCATCCTTTTCCGAAATGAACCCCAGTATCGTTGACATTCAAATGCCAGCATCAAAGTAATATCATTCCATTTCACTGCTTTAATTTTCAAAGTTCAGTTAGGGTATTCATAGCTGGCTACAATATTTTGATTACACAAGCACAAATTAAGAGTGCGAGTTTTGTTACCATATTTTAGCTTACCTGTGACTGCAACACAGCTTGGTACGTACTAAATTTTACTATTGTTAATTGTTCAGAATCATTTAATTAAAGTTCAAAGTTAAATCTCTTATTTCTAAATTGCGTAGATTCAAGTAGCTTTTGGAATGATTGTTGAAGTAGACCAAGACTAACCTTATTTTATTGAATTTCGTAGTGCTTCAGAAACAAAGTTCACTGTTAATTTCAGTCACTAAATTAGCTTTCAGTTTCCGCTTTTATTAATTCTTTTGTAAATTAAGGCAGAGTGTAGCGAAATTTATTACTTCTGACAAACATTCAATTTTCACACGACATGTGTCAACCTTCAGTTTCCACGCCTTTAGTGCTAATTATGTGTGCAATAACCTTTCTTTTTCAGTTATTATAGTACTTGTCCATAGGACTGGTGACCGTAATTTTCCCCAAATCTCAAATATCTAATTAAAGCCAGTATATTGTTAACGTATCGACCGCACATTTACTTTCTTTATTAATTTAACCCCTTTTCAAAATTAATTTCCACCAGTTTCATTTCCATTTTTCCTTTCATTTAGATGTAGCCCTTTCCTCCCTCTTTACCGACAGATTAACTTCGGTGACGATTGCTTTTCCCCAATTTCCATTAGGTACACGCGGCGGTTTAATTTTTCACTGTCATTGAGGTCGATAAGTGAGAGGGAGGTTACACGTGGCGACCTGGTGACAGGATGATCTTCGGAATTGAGATCGTTCTGGACACGAATTTTGCATTGTGAAAATCTCGTAACAAAGTACTGGTTACGAACAAGTAGTTACGTCAGCGTGAATAAGTAGTGGGAGGAATCCTAATTAGATTTGAGATTTGGCATTTATATTGAAAATTTGTAAAATGAGTGAAGGCAACAATTACGAAAATTTGGTAGACTTGAATACGGAACAATCGGTCGAACAGTTGGAAACGCGCACCGCGGAACCCATTGTTCAGGGGCAGGTGGCTAGCATGAAATATGCGACCGCCGAATCGCAACAAAGAGCAGAAATGGAATTCCAAGCTTAAAAAAATGTTTCGGAATCGGAAGTGAACATCAAATCTGAACCTCTTGATGACGAATACGGGGGGACAATTAAAGAGGCACCCGCTACGGAAGTAAAACCGCTGGTTCACGGGAATGTAACTGATTTATCGAATGTTTTGACTAACGAAATCAAGGCTCAGTCTAGCAAGATAGAAACTCAATCGGCAGAAATTAAAGCTCAGTCAGCCAAGCAAGAAGCTCAGTCTGAAAAAATTGACAGGAAGGTAGGCAATCAGAACAAAGCTAATAATGTTGTTAACAACAATGTTGGAGTTGTTAACACAAAAGCTGATAAAATCAAAGAAGATATTGTTGTGATTAATACCGAAATCGGTAAACTTAAACAGGTAATGATTGGCGTTCAGGCGGAAATTGCGAGCATAAATACTCGTTCTGATTCCGAAATTAGCAGAATCGAGAAAAATATAGGAGAAGAAGTTGCTCCGATCATCGAGAATAAGGTGACGGAACAAATTCAATTAGTGAAAAAAGAGCCGGCCGAAGTGGCCGTGCGGTTAAAGGCGCTGCAGTCTGGAACCGCAAGACCGCTGCGGTCGCTGGTTCGAATCCTGCCTCCGGCATGGATGTTTGTGATGTCCTTAGGTTAGTTAGGTTTAACTAGTTCTAAGTTCTACGGGACTAATGACCTCAGCAGTTGAGTCCCATAGTGCTCAGAGCCATTTGAACCATTTTTTGAAAAAAGAGGATCAACAGAAGGTGGAAACTTTAATGGCTTTAGTATCCGAAGTAGATACTAAAGTGAGGAAGCAGGCTAATACCTGGGAAGAGACAAAGAGGGAACTGGAAACGCTTGCGACAGCCACTTGCCAAGTAATTACGAGAGTGTCGGAATTAGAAAAGAAACTTGACGAAAAAAAGAGCTATGTGCCAGTCTATGCACATAGTTCGGAATTGTTGACGAAAGAGGAGCGGTTCGACCCCTTGAAAAAAGGCGGTATACACGCGACGGATTTCATTAAAAATTGTGAAAGAATTTTACCCAGATCATGGACTAATGAGAGAAAAATTAATGCGGTTATTGAAGTGTTGGCTGGTGATGCCAAGCGTTGGGGCTTAAACCTCAACATCACGATCCTGACTTTCGGCGAGTTTAAAAATTTGTTTCTGACTGAATACTGGCCAGAACAAAAACAACAAAGTGTCTGGCTCGAATTTTTCGTATCGAAGCCTTTCGATGCAAATACGCGTGGCTCGATAAAGGAGTTTTGTGAGGGCTGGATCCGCAAGTTGGAATATTTGCGTGATCGCCTTACAGAATCCGAAATAGCCTGGGAACTCTACAGGATGCTTCAAGATGATACAAAACGCTACGTAGGAAGCAATTACAGGGCAATCAATGATTTCCTGGAAAGAGTTGAGGACGAGGACAATTGGCTCAATAATCGCGATAGTGGTAGAGGCCGTGGCAACAACAACGGGTACCACAACAACCACAACAACGATAACCATGGGAATAATGCATACCGCAACCTTGGCAGCAATAACAGTAGTGGTTCGGACCGTAATGACAATCGGTACAATGCAAATAATAACAGGAATGATGGAAAGCAGTATCATATTAGCGTTATACGGACTTCGCAGAATTGTAATAACACCAGAGGGTGTGATCAGCCGCCTCAGCAGCATCCGGGGAGCGTATCTGCTTGGACGAGACAGGGAAACCATTAGCCGCGCCGGTGAGGGGCCGACCGGGCGTGGAGAATTTCGGCGGCCCAATAACAGGAGAAAACACAGGTGTCATCGTTATGAAAATTTCGTACGGAATAATCAACGGCGCGAGAGTTTGCCAGTATTAAGAGAAAGGAGTGCGCCCACAAGTAGTAGATCAGCTGTAGACACGGCAGTAGAAAATACGTTCACTGTCAGTGAGAAAAATTTAAGTAGTGTTCCGGAAATCGATTATAAAATGGCAGCTGTAACACCCACAGCGGAACTTGAGATTGAGTTTAAGAATTATTCGCAAGTGTTGGGGGAAGATCAGATGTCGAATAACACGTCCGTCATCGAGCGAGGGGATGCAGAGAGGGATGAAGTCTGGTTAAGGCAGTTCGGTCGCTTATACGACGAACTAAGAGATTATAGGGGCTTGTATGGGAGAAGTGTTGATGAGGAGCGCGTGCAGGATTTGCCGCGTCTCGCCCAGCAGGAAGATAGTGTTTGTCAAGTGATAGAAAGTTCTGGCCCTAACCGGCAGACTTTACCAGAAATAGTTGATGTTAATGGGGAGCACGAGCAAGATTCGTCGTGTTTCGTCCCGCAGGAGTTAGATGTTGAAGTAGTAACGGAAAGTTCTCGCCCTTACCGGCAGACTTTACCGAAAGTTATAGTGGTAGAAGTGGCCGACCCATCCGACGAAAACTCCAGTTTAAACATTACGAAAGTATTAAGGAGAAAGATTACGAGAATTTTAGTGATAGCCGGACACGATTAGTAGAAAAGCACGCAGATTACAGCGTGTATGAGGCTAGAGCTGACGTTATACGGTCGGACGATAGCAGTATGGGTTGCGCAGATCCAGAGGAAGTAATTGCAGAGACTACTGGGCACATTCCTCCAGGTAGATTGGCAGATGAGATCAATATGGCCAAAGAGGAATCAACGAAGGTGACAATTAGTGAATTGATAGCAAAGCAACACTCACTAGTTGACGAGTTACAGGAAAAGGTTTCGGTATTGGAGGCTAAGCTACAGACTAAGCCTCAGGTCAAACGTGTTCAAATTAAAACTGTGTGTGAACAGAGGCTGAAAAAACCGCCATATAAGCCGGATTTAGGATCAAAGCCGGATGGTTTTTCCAGGAATGACCTGGATATAGACGAGGATTTACTGTGGGAAAATAAAGAAACAGTCGAGGACAAGTGTAGACAGATAGTAGAGTCGGTTAATACGCACGACCTACAACTAAACGTGTTGATTGACACCGGTGCAGAATTGAGTGCTGTATCTGGGAAAACATTTGAGTTATTGAAAGACAGACCTGGTATAGTAGTTATGCCAGTAACAGGAGTGAAAATTATCGGTGCTACTGGGAAGGCCAGTAAACCGGTCACAAAACAGATTTTTGTCAACTTCGAGATATGTGGGGCACGATTTGAACAAGAGTTTGTCGTCGTGCCAGACTTAACTACGGAAGTAATTATCGGGTTAGATTGGCTATTAAAGTACCGTGCAGTGATTAATTGCGAAAGCAAAACTTTGACACGTACGTCACAAGATAAAACAATAGTAGTTAGTTTTGACGAGGCAGGAGACGGTGTGCATAGGCAATACCAGCCTATACACATTGTTAACTGGCCAGATGCTACTGACGTAGGTATGAATTTGAACTACTGTAATGTGAGGAATCACGGCATTGACAATAGTGTAGAAAGAGAACTGGAAAGTATTGTAGACGGTGTGTCAAACACACGAACAAAGACGAGGCCTGTATGAAGTAATAATGTGGAAAAAGATTGTGTTTTCAGACAAACCGGGAGTTGTGGAAGGATATAAATGCAAGTTGCATGTAATTCTGCACGAACCAGTCTTCGTGAGACCGTATGCTATACCGCTGTCCAAAAAGGAAGCAGTGCAACGGGAGATAGATAACATGATCGAATGGGGAGTGATTGAAAGAAGTACGAGTCCATACAATAACGGTTTGCTCATTGTAGCAAAACGGGATGGTAGTGTGCGTATTGTGACTGACGCACGCACTTTGAATAGGGTCGTTCAACGCGAAACAGACAGACCAGAGAGTATGGAGGAGATTTTGCAACGGTTTCATGATGTTAATTTCATGACTAGCCTGGATCTGACGGCTAGTTACTGGCAAATAGAACTCGAAGAAGAATCTAGGCCATACACCGCCTTCTTGTTTGCGGGCAGGTGTTATCAGTATAGAGTACTGCCGTTTGGACTTAATATATCTGTGTCCATATTCATCAGGGTCCTAGATAAAGTGCTAGGCCCGGTTTTGAGATAGAGATTAACTGTATATGTTGAAGACCTATTGTTGGCCAATGCCACTTGTCATGACCATTGTGACCTGTTACATGACGTTTTTAGAGCATTGCGCCGTGGCGGAATGACTCTAAAGCTAAAGAAATGCGAATTTGTGAAGCAGGAACTAAAATTCTTAGGACATGTAATTACCACTGCTGATATTACGAAAGACCCAGAGAAACTAGAGGCAATAAGGAATTGATCTCCACTTAAGTCTAGGAAACAGTTAAAAGGTTTTCTAGGGCTCACAGGATTTTACCGTAAATTTGTAAAAGGACAGGTGTTTAATGATGAAAATTTGAATAACCTCTTACGCAAACATGTCCCGTTTATGTGTACTGACGGGTGTCAGGCCGCTTTCGTTAGATTAAAAGACGAGTTGTTAAGATCTAACATACTATTTCATCCTGATTTATCGCTACCCTTCCATCTGGGGACGGATTCGTCGAATTACGGGGTGGGGGTAGAACTGTTCCAAGAAGTTGGTGAAGGAGAGGATAAGGAACACCGGACGATAGCGTTCGCGAGTCGGACCTCATCAAAGAGTGAGCGAAACTACACGATTTCTCAGAAGGAGTGTATCGCTATCGTGTGGGGATTCAAGAAGTTCAAGGGTTACCTATGGGACCGTAAGGTGATTATCCATACGGAACATAAGGCGCTCACTTATCTAAAGGATTATAAACTATTTCACGAAAGACTGACTAGGTGGTCACTGTATTACAGCAATTTAACTGTGACATCTGTTACGTAAAAAGCCCGCATCTCGTGGTCGTGCGGCAGCGTTCTCGCTTCCCACGCCCGGGTTCCCGGGTTCGATTCCCGGCGGGGTCAGGGATATTCTCTGCCTCGTGATGGCTGGGTGTTGTGTGCTGTCCTTAGGTTAGTTAGGTTTCAGTAGTTCTAAGTTCTAGGCGACTTATGACCACAGCAGTTGAGTCCCATAGTGCTCAGAGCCATTTTTTGTTACGTAAAAGGGACTGACAATTGCGTAGCGGATGCGCTATCGCGGTTGCCCGAGTCTAATCAAGATATATTGAAAGATGAGTCAGATGAAGTGGTCAAATTACACTATTTTAAATACGTTGAGGGACGTAAATTAATAGTGAACATCTGTAAGAGTCTACGTCGTCATCAGAACGTGGACGGTTGTTTAAATATGGTGAAAACCCGATATGACGAAAGGAGTCCAGAAGGAGAGAAATTACGGAAGTATTACAAGATATACGATCATATATTGTCCATACATAAGGGTGAAGATAGTAATATTTGTCGGGTATGCTGGCCCACCAAATACGTCACGGAAATAATAGACTACTACCATTTAACGTATGGTCACTGTGGACCAAAGAAATGTACGGAAAAGCTGAGTGAAGTAGTGCATTTTAACAACATGTTAAAACGCGTTACTGCCAGAGTGAAAATTTGCGATTTATATCAGAAGGTGAAGGTTACCAACTGTACGAGTCGTGGTCCTATTCAAAGTATAAGGCCTAACGACACCTTTGAATTACTGTGCGTGGACTTGTACGGACCTTTGCCCAAGTCATCAGGAAACTTTGCCTACATTTTAGTAGTGCTAGAAGCTTTCTCTAAGTTCATCAAACTAAAGCCGATTAGGAAAGCTACAGCCAAAGCGGTCTACAGCAATATTGTGAACGATTATTTTGTTCATATTGGTAAGCCCAAGGCGATTCTATCAGACAATGGGGCACAATTTACTTCTAAGCTGTGGAATGAAGGCATGGCATGTAATGGGGTCCAAGTGATCGATATTTCAGCTTACTGTCCGGCTGGAAATCCCGCTGAGAGGTATATGCACGGGCTAGGCCGACTTTGCCGTACCTATTGCCACCACAACCATAGAGCATGGGGCAAATATGTAGCAGAATTTGAGAGAATTAAGAACACCTTGAGACATGAGTCTACGGGATTTTCTCCAGAGGAAATCCTGTTACATGACTGAAGTAAAAGTTTAGTGGAAGAGAGAATCAAATTCGCTCCACGGATTGACATTAGTATTGGTGTGAAAAAAGATCGTTTGCGAGAAATAATGAAGCTAAAAGCCGATGCTCGCATACGCCGTCATGACGCTAAAGCGCGTTTTGCTAAGTTTGCAATCGGAGACTTAGTACTTGTAAAAGCTCATGAGAAATCGAGCGAGATAGACAATGAAATCTCTACCTTTAAGTTTGTTTATAATGGACCAAATAAAGTCATTGGTATACCTCACACAAATGCTTATTGCTTAGAGTATCCAAGCACTGGAAAAACTATTAAGTATACGGAGCATTGTAGACTTGAAATTGTACCAACCTGTTGTTGTTGTTGTGGTCTTCAGTCCTGAGACTGGTTTGATGCAGCTCTCCATGCTACTGTATCCTGTGCAAGCTTCTTCATCTCCCAGTACTTACTGCAACCTACATCCTTCTGAATCTGCTTAGTGTATTCATCTCTTGGTCTCCCTCTACGATTTTTACCCTCCATGCTGCCCTCCAATGCTAAATTTGTGATCCCTTGATGCCTCAGAACATGCCCTACCAACCGATCCCTTCTTCTAGTCATGTTGTGCCACAAATTTCTCTTCTCCCCAATCCTACTCAATACCTCCTCATTAGTTACGTGATCTACCCACCTTATCTTCAGCATTCTTCTGTAGCATTTCGAAAGCTCCTATTTCGAAAGCTTCTATTCTCTTCTTGTCCAAACTAGTTATCGTCCATGTTTCACTTCCATACATGGCTACACTCCATACAAATACTTTCAGAAACGACTTCCTGACACTTAAATCTATACTCGATGTTAACAAATTTCTCTTCTTCAGAAACGATTTCCTTGCCATTGCCAGTCCACATTTTATATCCTCTCTACTTCGACCATCATCAGTTATTTTAATCCCTAAATAGCAATACTCCTTTACTACTTTAAGTGTCTCAATTCCTAATCTAATTCCCTCAGCATCACCCGATTTAATTTGACTACATTCCATTATCCTCGTTTTGCTTTTGTTGATGTTCATCTTATATCCTCCTTTCAAGACACTGTCCATTCCGTTCAACTGATCTTCCAAGTCCTTTGCTGTCTCTGACAGAATTACAATGTCATCGGCGAACCTCAAAGTTTTTACTTCTTATCCATGTATTTTAATACCTACTCCGAATTTCTCTTTTGTTTCCTTTACTGCTTGCTCAATATACAGATTGAATAACATCGGGGAGAGGCTACAACCCTGTTTCACTCCTTTCCCAACCACTGCTTCCCTTTCATGCCCCTCGACTCTTATAACTGCCATCTGATTTCTGTACAAATTGTAAATAGCCTTTCGCTCCCTGTATTTTATACCTGCCACCTTCAGATTTTGAAAGAGAGTATTCCAATCAACATTGTCAAAAGCTTTCTCTAAGTCTACAAATGCTAGAAACGTAGGTTTTCCTTTTCTTAATCTTTCTTCTAAGATAAGTCGTAAGGTTAGTATTGCCTCACGTGTTCCAAACTGATCTTCCCCGAGGTCCGCTTCTACCAGTTTTTCCATTCGTCTGTAAAGAATTCGCGTTAGTATTTTGCAGCTGTGACTTATTAAACTGATAGTTCGGTAATTTTCACATTTGTCAACACCTGCTTTCTTTGGGATTGGAATTATTATATTCTTCTTGAAGTCTGAGGGTATTTCGCCTGTCTCATACATCTTGCTCACCAGATGGTAGAGTTTTGTCATGACTGGCTCTCCCAAGGCCATCAGTAGTTCTGATGGAATGTTGTCTACTCCCGGGGCCTTGTTTCGACTCAGGTCTTTCAGTGCTCTGTCAAACTCTTCACGCAGTATCCTATCTCCCATTTCGTCTTCATCTACATCCTCTTCCATTTCCATAATATTGTCCTCAAGTACGTCGCCCTTGTATAAACCCTCTATGTTTCCCTTCTTTGCTTAGAACTGGGTTGCCATCTGAGCTCTTGATATTCGTACAAGTGGCTCTCTTCTCTCCAAAGGTCTCTTTAATTTTCCTGTAGGCAGTATCTATCTTACCCCTAGTGAGACAAGCCTCTACATCCTTACATTTATCCTCCAGCCATACCTGCTTAGCCATTTTGCACTTCCTGTCGATCTCATTTTTGAGACGTTTGTATTCCTTTTTGCCTGCTTCATTTACTGCATTTGTATATTTTCTCCTTTCATCAATTAAATTCAATATTTCTTCTGTTACCCAAAGATTTCTACTAGCCCTCGTCTTTTTACCTATTTGATCATCTGCTGCCTTTACTACTTCATCCCTCAAAGCTATCCATTCTTCTTCTACTGTATTTCTTTCCCCCATTCCTGTCAATTGTTCCCTTATGCTCTCCCTGAAACTCTCTACAACCTCTGGTTCTTTCAGTTTATCCAGGTCCTAACTCCTTAAATTCCCACTTTTTTGCAGTTTCTTCAGTTTCGATCTGCAGTTCATAACCAATAGATTGTGGTCAGAATCCACATCTGCCCCTGGTAATGTCTTACAGTTTAAAACCTGGTTCCTAAATCTCTGTCTTACCATTATATAATCTATCTGATACCTTTTAGTATCGCCAGGATTCTTCCAGGTATACAACCTTCTTTTATGATTCTTGAACCAAGTGTTAGCTATGATTAAGTTATGCTCTGTGCAAAATTCTACAAATCGGCTTCCTCTTTCATTTCTTTCCCCCAATCCATATTCACCTACTATGTTTCCTTCTCTCCCTTTACCTACTGACGAATTCCAGTCACCCATGACTATTAAATTTCCGTCTCCCTTCACTACCTGAATAATTTCTTTTATCTCGTCATACATTTCATCTATTTCTTCATCATTTGCAGAGCTAGTTGGCATATAAACTTGTATTACTGTAGTAGGCATGGGCTTTGTGTCTATCTTGGCCACAATAATGCGTTCACTATGCTGTTTGTAGTAGCTAATCCGCACTCCTATTTTTTTATTCGTTATTAAACCTACTCCTGCATTACCCCTATTTGATTTTGTATTTATAACCCTGTAATCACCTGACCAAAAGTCTTGTTCCTCCTGCCACAGAACTTCACTAATTCCCACGATATCTAACTTTAACCTATCCATTTCCCTTTTTAAATTTTCTAACCTACCTGCCCGATTAAGGGATCTGACATTCCACGCTCCGATCCGTAGAACGCCAGTTTTTTTCTCCTGATAACGACGTCCTCTTGAGTAGTCCCCGCTCGGAGATCCGAATGGGGGACTATTTTACCTTCGGAATATTTTACCCAAGAGGACGCCATCATCATTTAATCATACAGTAAAGCTGCATGCCCTCGGGAAAATTACGGCTGTAGTTTCCGCTTGCTTTCAGCCGTTCGCAGTACCAGCACAGCAAGGCCGTTTTGGTTAATGTTACAAGGCCAGATCAGTCAATCATCCAGACTGTTGCCCCTGCCACTACTGAAAAGGCTGCTGCCCCTCTTCAGGAACTACATGTTTTTCTGGCCTCGCAACAGATACCCCTCCGTCGTGGTTGCACCTACGGTACGGCCATCTGCATCGCTGAGGCACGCAAGCCTCCCCACCAACGGCAAGGTCCATGATTCATGGGGGGGAGGTGTACCAACCTACAATTGATTAATACCACAGAATGGGTAATTTGTACAGTGTGTAAATATAGAGTGTACGATTAAACGATTTGCTAGATTTACATGCTTTTGCGTGACCAAGAGGACATTCAAGAAGCTGTAATTAATATGTAATTAATTTTGACTAAATGATTTAAGAGTAACTGATTATTAATCAATTGAAAAATCCAAGCTGCAAATTTAAGTTTTCAGCTGAGTCACTGTAGATTAAGGAATGTAAATATGATTTTGTAACTAGCTCTAAGATTTCATGAATATGTGATTTACTAGTCATTGCCGATGTACTTGGACGCTGTTTTAAGTTTCAGGCTAGTGTATGCTTGTGATGATGGATAGTGTTGAGTTATCCACTGTGATAGTGTTAATGGACTCCTTGAGATTACTTGGGAGTGAGTTTTTCCGTAAGAATTCAGTGAAACGGACGTTCTGGAAATGCCGTTACACAGGCGAGTGAGATCAAGCGTGGCGCAAAAGCGGGCGCAACGGTACTGGCGAGGCGGAGTCGCTGTCGGCTCTTGTGCCGGTCTGAATTATTTGTACTTGCGGGTACGGAAGGTGGAGTTGTTTCTCTTCCCGGACAGCTGACGTGAAAGAATTCTGCTGTCAATATTTATGTTTTTTTTTCGATCTGTTGTATACTATTTTCTTGTTTAGCGATAAGTGGACTCTCAGGACGAGAATATTAATTATGAAAAGGTTATATAAAAATGTGTGTTCTATGTAATTAATTATTAATTTGCGTATTTTGATATACCTGCTTTTATGACCATGTACTCTGGTTAATTTTGTAAATAGTATTCCTTTTCTTGATACTGTTAGGAATTTTGCTGGTTTTGAATAGCTCAACCATTTTCTATCTTTTCAGTTAATTTTAATATGTTGTCAACCTGTTTTCTTTTGTGTAAAATGACAGACTGGAATAAGGTTGGAAGTGTCTCCACTCAATTATTAAGGTCAAAAAATTGGTTTGTGGTTAATTAGCCTAATGCTAAATTTTCTTGATATTTTGAGCATATGCATTTCCGCTGTTTTCTTTTTGGAACATTTTCTGAGTCTCTTTAGGTTACACGAACATCTTCAGACAATGTGGGGCACGTGTAACGCCGGAAATGTGTATCCTCCTATTTCCATCTATTGTACTATAATTTTTTTTCCTTATTTTGTTACCTGAAGATATGACATTTCTGTGACTTTATATATTGTAACTGTTTTACTATACATACACATGCATTCATGTCGATGTATAATGGGCTTGTTTTGTAAATATTGGCTCTGAGCACTATGGGACTTAACATCTGTGGTCATCAGTACCCTAGAACTTACAACTACTTAAACCGAACTAACCTAAGGACATTACACAACACCCAGTCATCACCAGGCAGAGAAAATCCCTGACCCCACCGCCAATCGAACCCGGGAACCCGGGCACGGGAAGCGAGAACGATACCGCACGACCACGAGCTGCGGACTTTTGTAAATATTATTTGTATTTTTACGCTGGGTCTGGCCTAGGGAAAACTATGCTACGGAACGATTACATCGATAGGTCGTGTGGAGAACCAAAGTGTTTGGTAGTGTTGGTAGTGTTTACTCTGCCGCATGGAGTGCATGGGGTGTTGTGTGACGCTCCCGCGAGTTGCCGCGCTTTCGGGGTTTGGCAGCACGTAATTACGCTCGACTTGCTATGATAGTTTCTGACACGGTGCCGCAGGCGGGAAGCTTGAGCTGGCGCACATCAATAGCCCGTTTCGCCTGGTGACAGTGTCGAGAAGTAGGCGCGCCATCATCCAGCTTCTGCAACAGCGACGGCCGACAATGAGTGACTGTCACCACCTCCTCGACCGACGACTTCAAACCTTCAATCAACTAAAAAGGAAGACTGGAAGCACGTAAAGTCTTAGAACTGTATGGCAGACCTCAGCTTTTAAAATTGATCCATTGCCTCACATAATTACAGCAACTTAGCATGAAACTTTGTTGCTCGTTGTCCCAATTGCATTACCAAGCAGATTCCCTTCCTTTTCCGAAATGAACCCGAGTGTTGTTGACATTCAAACGCCAGCATCAAAGTAATATCATTCCATTTCACTGCTTTAATTTTCGAAGTTCAGTTAAGGTATTCATAGCTGGCTACAATACTTAGATTACACAAGTACAAATTAAGAGTGCGAGTTTTGTTACCATATTTTAGCTTACCTCTGACTGCAGCACAGCTTGGTACGTACTAAATATTACTATTGTTAATTGTTCAGAATCATTTAATTAAAGTTCAAAGTTAAATCTCTTATTTCTAAATTGCGTAGATTCAAGTAGCTTTTGAAATGATTATTGAAGTAGCCCAAGACTAACCTTATTTTATTGAATTTCGTAGTGCTTCAGAAACAAAGTTCACTATTTATTTCAGTCACTAAATTAACTTTCAGTTTTCCGCTTTTATTAATTCATTTGCTAAATTAAGGCAGAGTGTAGCGAAATTAATTACTTCTAACAAACATTCAATTTTCACACGACATGTGTCAACCTTCAGTTGCCACGCTTTTAGTGCTAATTATATGTGCAATAACCTTTCTTTTTCAGTTGTTATAGTACTTTTCCATAGGACAGGCGACCGTAATTTTCCCCAAATCTCAAATATCAAATTAAATCCAGTAAATTGCTAACGTAACGACCGCGCATTTACTTTCTTTATTAACTTTACCCCCTTTTCAAAATTAATTTCCACCAGTTTCATTTCCGTTTTTCCTTTCATTTAGATGTAGCTTTTTCCTCCCTCTTTACCGACAGATTAACTTCGCTGACGATTGCTTTTCCCCAATTTCCATTAGGTACACGCGGTTTAATTTTTCACTGTCATTGAGGTCGATAAGTGAGGGGGTGGTTACAAGCTGTAGTCGCTTTGTAAGTAGGCTGTTTATGTTTATCTTATTGGCATTGTTACGTAGCGCTCTGTATAAAAAATCACTGGCTGTGCTGTGTGCAGTCTGTGTCTCGTTTGCATTGTTGTCTGCCATTGTAGTTCTGGGCAGCGGTAGCTGGATGTGAACAGCGCGTACCATTGCTCAGTTGGAGGTGAGCCGCCAGCAGTGGTGGATGTGGGGAGAGAGATGGCGGAGTTTTGTAATTTGTCATGAACAGCTATATATATTATGACTATTAAGGTAAATACATTGTTTGTTCTCCATTAAAATCTTTCATTTGCTAACTATGCCTATCAGTAGCTAGTCCCTTCCGTAGTTTGAATCTTTTATTTAGCTGCCAGTAGTGGCGCCAGCTGTATTGCAGTAGTTCGAGTAACCAAGATTTTTGTGAGGTAAGTGATTTCTAAAAGGTATAGTTTAATGTTACTCATGGCCATTCTCTTGCAGGGATCTTTGAAAGTCAGATTGCGTTGCGCTAAAAAATATTGTGTGTCAGTTTAAGCTCAGTCTTGTATAAATTGTTCAAAGGGGACGTTTCATATGTCGACCCTTAGCCGAGGATACCTCACTGGAATCTTCTTGTAGTTTGTGTAATTAGTGTAGCTTTTGTTTATTGCTAGCGCGTAATTGTAGAGAAAATCTCCTTTGTAGTTGCAGTTTTTCATTGTTGTACAGTAAAACAGTTGTGGCATGCATGTAGATTTGCACCTAGTATTTCGCAGCTGCGCTTGCAATTAACTACATATTATTTTTAGTGCTATGTTAATGTGTTCTCTTATTTTTGCTCTTCAAATTGTGCTTTTCTGTGTTATCGTGTAAAATATTGTGACAATAATGGCGTGTGAAAAACGTAATACTAGGCTCCAAGTGACAGTGAAGACAAAAGCAGTGTGTTAGCGCCGCAGAGTAATGAATTAACTAATGTTCAAAGTAGTAATTTGGTAAGTGTGCATAGGGAAATGTAGCGGACGGCAAATAATGGTGTAGACAGTGAAACAAGTAGTGAACGGGGAAGCATTATCGATCGATCGGTCGGCAACAGCTCACCTCAGGAATACGAAATGACAGGACACAATCTTGCGAATACTGTAGATTCAGGTTTTGGGTCCTCACCGTTTTCTCAAATAAGTCAAGACACATTTTCTGCTTGTCAAAATGTAAATGTTGCCGGTGCAAATGCACTGCCGAAAAGCATAGAGGAACAGATTCCAGACACTAATACATTATTATTGCAATTAATGCAACAAATGAAACAGAATCAGAGTCAAACACAGCAAAAGCTACAAAAGTTAGACAGAATGGAACAAAATCTTCAAAAGTTAGACACAATGGAACAAATTCAGAGACAAACACAGCAAAAGCTTCAAAAGTTAGACACAATGGAACAAAATCTTAAAAAGTTAGACACAATGGAACAAAATCTTCAAAAGTTAGACACCACGCTTGAACAAACACGTGAAGATTTAACTACTGAGTTACATAACATCGAATCGAAATGTCAAAAAGTCTGTAATGACGTAAAAACACAAATTTGTGAGCATTTACAACCTATTTTTTCGCGTCATGAATATGCATTACAGAATCACGAAGCAGCCATAAAAGAACTGCAAACTATTGTTCATGAAAATCACGACACCTTGCAAGCTAAAATTGACTCAGTTGCATCTACCGATTCGGTTACGCAACTTGCAAAAACTCAAGAAAACTTAAAGGACACAGTAGATACGATTTCAACACAAATGGACACTCTGAAACTTGCTTCAGAAAAACTCACTGAGGAAATAAGTACACTATCGGAGAAAGTAGCCGAACTTTCGGATCAGTTCACTAACTTATCTACAAAGGTAGATGATAATCTGAATGACAGAAAACCGGTAGTCTTTAATGACACAGAAGAGAGCGAACAAATTAGGAAACTGAAACAAAATCTGAATCCAATTAATACGCAACACCAAAGAGAAATCCGGGAAGCACAAGATCAGCTGACACAGGTAATACAAGAATTACGTATTTCAGAGGACACTCGCACTCCAACACGGGAAGAGGGACTTAGAAATACGGAAAAGCCGCCAAATAATAACACAGGGGATTTCGGAAGTTATGAAAGAAATTGGCAAGGTGCACCGAATTTTGAGATGGAACCGCCGACACGACGTAACAATGACCGATATGCGACTTGCCGACGTGATGACTTTGACTATAAGCTGTTCATTACTACAAGTAAATTCAAAACATTTCAGAATTCTGGCAACGACATTCATCCACAGGCATGGCTCCATCAATTTTCTCATTGTTTTCCTCCCAACTGGTCATTGGAGCACAGGTTAGAATTTATGTGTGGCTACTTAGAGAATGAACCAGCTGTAAGAATGCGATCGGTCATTCACGATTGTCACAGTGAAGGAGAATTTTACCATGCCTTCCTCTCAGCATATTGGTCCCAAGCTACACAAGACCGAGTAAAACATAGCATCATGACGATGAAACACTTTGAACAATCTGAATTTTCCAGTCTTGTCAAATATTTTGAAGACATGTTGCATAAGAATCAGTATCTTTCAAACCCATACAGCCCCTCAGAACTTATCCGCATTTGCTTACTCAAATTGGCTGAACATTTACGACATATTATTTTAGCAGGACGTTGCAAAGACGACATTGAAGCTTTTCAGGGACTGTTACAAGAACTGGAAATTGACACTGACAATCGCGGAACGCGAAAACAGGAGTACAACAATTACAGGTCACATCTGTCACAATTCCACGATGACAGAAATAATAAATGGACACGACAAGGCTATTCTTACAACGTAAATCGTGACCAAAACAGACACCACCCATATGACAACCGTTGGCAGAGTAGTAATCATTACAGGGAAAGATCACCTCTCTGCGGTAATGACAATCACGGAGACAATCAGAGAAACAGACAATATGGGAACCAAAATAATTATTATCAAGGGAGACAGAATAACTTTAGACGCAACGGTCCAGCGCGCAGTTACGATTCAGGGAGAAATTCTCCATCACTTTACCGACAAGAAAGAAACTACAGGAACTACCGACATGACGACAGACGAGATAATCATAACGACAGACCTGAATTTCATCAGAACTGGCGGGATTCAAACAGAGCAGGGCACTTTCGACAACTAGAATTTGTAGAAGCTAGGTCTCCTAATCCCAATAACGACGCGCGCCAACAAAGGAACAGACAATGACTCGCACCGCAGGCAGCCGCGTGCGCCGGCTGGCTCAGAGAAAAATAACATTGACGCTAACCTTGAGAAAAATTTGAGCACTCCTCACCGACATATACCACATGATAATTGCGTTAAAGTTGAAACTCTGCGCACTAGGAAGAATAAAGGTTTACACCACATTTCACATGTAAAACCGTTTATTGAAAGATAATCTGCTTTTTAACTTTGTCTTTGCCATATAACTTTTCACTTTACATTGCTAATATGCCTTGTCAGACTTAGAATCTGTTACCATGCAACAATGTTTGAAGTTAAATATCCAGTCAAGAACCAAGAGAACTAATTTAAACAGAAATTACGAATGCATTGTTATTGCGAACAGACGACACAGTGTTATTGTGTGTGTACATTCTTGCTTGTTAGTTGCACGATTACGTAACGACTATAAGGCTCACATACTTAGAACATTTACCAGTACTACTAATGAGGTTTTAATGCAACATTTCGGTTTACTTGAAATTTGGTGTATCATGAGGTAAGTACATTTACCTTCACAGGAACTGCATTCATAATTTTCTTTTCAACTACTTGGTAATATCTTTTGTAGAATTAGTTTTGTGGTGCACCACTTTAATGACATAGATATTAAGATGTGAACAGACATTTCCCTTATCTGTGTTGTTGTCTTTAGTGTAATATTTTTTCTGCTTGAACTATGTCATGTTTAGATATATGTTTTTTTATTTGCTGCTGCTGTTTGCCAGGCATAGTGCTACTGAATTTTAATTTGTGTTACTCTGCTAATCCAGTTTACTACTGATTTATTTTTCTTGTTTGCTGCTCATTGCCTTGTATTAGTTGTAATATTGTTGCTTACTTTGCCAATTTGATTTTTTTTGTCATTGCTGTTTGTGTTAATCGTTTTGTGCTGCTGCATTGCCTCGTCCCTTAGTTTAGCATCTGAGCTCAGTAGAGTTAAGTTAGCTTAAGAGGGGGTAGCCTATAAGAGAATGAGTTGCGATGAATTTGAAGAAATGCACTGAGAGGTTATACGAGAACAATACAGAAATCATGCTTGGATAGGATTTCTTTGGCTGGAGCAAATATCGAAATAAGACGAAAGATCTATGGAATGAAGTTTTGGGTTGGACTGCAGTACCAAATGTTACACTGAAAACGAACCCTGTCCTTTCCTTTTGTGTTATCCCACTATGTGTTTGTGTACCATTGTGTATTTGTTTTCTTTCTGTCTCTGTGTAGTTTCATAGAATTTTTTCTTCTTCTAATACTAAGCTACATTCACTATGATGAGAAATACTGTTATCCTCAAATACAATTTGCATTAATAATATGTTATTTACTTTGTAAAGATGTTTAGACATTATTTATTCTGTTTTGTTTTAATGCTCATGTGTAAAGTTGATGTTTCAAAAGTCATTCTGATCTTTTATGTATTTACTTATGTCATAATTCCTGTAACACTGATGTATTGTTAGTTCGATTCTTTTGTAAAGCCTGTACCACAAATGTTATCTGTACTATTATATTCTTTAATGATGTATTTTGTACCTTTGTAATTGTATTTTCATGTTGCAAATTTATAATTGTATAGACACCAGTTCTTCAAATTAAGTTACATTTCACTGCACACGTTTCTGTTGGTCATAGTATATGGACAATATGTGAGAAGTAGGGACTGATAGTGTTTGCACGTGTGTTAATGATTCAGCAAGGGACTGGATAACAGCATTGCTGGTTCTAAGGACAATTCCAGAAACTTTGTGAGTGCACAAGTGGTGGTTTATGGACTTGCTATATTGTCCGCAAGACTCTTCGACGGTGATTGTGCACCTGCACATTTGCAACAGATGGCTGCTGGCCGTCTCTACAAGGACTACAGTGGCTCTGCATCTTTACTGACTCACCAAACCATTATTTCTACGAGGACTGCAGTGGGTCTGCGCCTCTGGTGGCCCACCAATATCGTAATCTCTACCAGGACTACAGTGGGTCTGCTCTGTGATGACCTACGAATACTCTTCAAAACTTCGATTGACTCTGCTGTGGGTTTGCTCTATTGTGACCCATTACTTGTCTGCATGTCAAGAGTCAGCACTGTCTTTCCATTGGAAGGACAACACTACTTCTTCAAGACAGCATGGAAATCCACTACTTCTGTGTGCATTTTCTTTTACTGCTCAGACTTTGAGAAAAACACTGCTATTTTACTGTGATGAATCAGGACTGTCTTTATAGACTGTGAGAAAATTTTAGCTTTTGACCAATATTGTATCAATTAGTGTGTGCATTTGATATCTTTGTTATTGTAATGATGAAAAATTTTATCAAATCATTGTTAGCCACTGCCCAAAACCATTTCTAAAATATTTTGTGGGGAGCATGGGGGCTATCTAAGTAGGCTGTTTATGTTTTCTTATTGGCATTGTTACGTAGCGCTCTGTATAAAAAATCACTGGCTGTGCTGTGTGCAGTCTGTGTCTAGTTTGCATTGTTGTCTGCCATTGTAGTGTTGGGCAGCGGCAGCTGGATGTGAGCAGCGCGTAGCATTGCTCAGTTGGAGGTGAGCCGCCAGCAGTGGTGGATGTGGGGAGAGAGATGGCGGAGTTTTGTAATTTGTCATGAACTGCTATACATATTATGACTATTAAGGTAAATACATTGTTTGTTCTCTATTAAAATCTTTCATTTGCTAACTATGCCTATCAGTAGTTAGTGCCTTCCGTAGTTTGAATCTTTTATTTAGCTGGCAGTAGTGGCGCCAGCTGTATTGCAGTAGTTCGAGTAACCAAGATTTTTGTGAGGTAAGTGATTTCTAAAAGGTATAGTTTAATGTTACTCATGGCCATTCTTTTGCAGGGATCTTTGAAAGTCAGATTGCGTTGCGCTAAAAAATATTGTGTGTCAGTTTAAGGTCAGTCTTGTATAAATTGTTCATAGGGGACGTTTCAGCTTTTTGTGTAGAGGGCCAAGCACGGAGAATAGGAGAGAGGTACAGAGAAATACCTGGATGCGTTTGAAACACAGCGGCGTCTGTAGTAACATTTATTCAGCAGGATGAAGACAGAGATTAATTAAGATGCCTCAGTGCTTCGTACAGCAGCCAGGCCTTAGTGGGTGCGATGAAGACGTGCTGGTATGCCTCGTAAAAAAGTCATGACGTCGGAAGAGCACGTCAGTGTGTCAGGTCCAGTTTGTTGTCATACAAGCAGCGCCGTGTAAATGGGCAGTCGTTATCTATGCCAGATGTTTTACACCTCTCTGCTGTCCTAGACAGCACTTCGTATGGTTGGTCCAGGATGTAAGTCGTCGGGAAGTTTAGGTCATGGTCACAGGGCATGGGCCCAGCAGATGATCACACGCCAGTCAATGGGCTGCATGAAATCGCCACACCTTGGCGATGTGGAGACGACAGCCTGCAGTTCATCCACAAATAACCCTCAATGCAAGGAGGGCTGGCGGCACACCAGTGTTCTCCTCATCTGTGGTGTCACACTGTGCTGCAGTGGCACACCACAGCTCTGGTTTCCATCGGGTTGGCCGCTTCTCAATGTCAAAATCAACTTCCAGATAGCCAGCAGGCCATCATTGATCAGCTTTTTGTTGTTTACTGAAACTTAATTGACCATCATTCTCTCCAGTTCTGGTGACATGGAAAGAATGGCAGCATGACTGAATGTGTCCTCGAGCTCCGAACTCCCCATTACTTATTATGATGATCCCAGTGTGCATGAGCAAATTTGACCTCCTCTCTTTGTCTCGTCAGTGCTCCTTGCTCCACTGTGGTGGCACAAATAATTACTGCGTGTTGCTGAGCTTGGGTCTTCACCATTGCAATGGCACTCTGGCCTTTGAAGTTACGGAGTGTTACTTCATACTACCCTGTTATGTTTCTGAAATAGGCATTTACTAGGATCAGGGAAATGATAAGGAAGGACTAAGCCCCTTTAACTAACATCAGTCACCCTTTTGACAACAAACATTAATTTTTTGTTTTTAAAGTAACAACAGATCCCTATTAAGAAAAACGGGTAAGAGAATTTTAAGCTAATTTGCTATTTTCAGTTTACACACTTGAACGCATTCAAAATTCTGAATAACACAGTCACTGAATCATAAAAATAATGGCCTCAAACAAGATGCAAGAAAATAAGACTTTAAAGATATTTAAATTTAAAATAAATGAACCAGCCAATAAAAATAATTAAAATTGGGTTTTAAGGTAAGTTTTCTCATGCAAGCTCAAATTCAAGAGGCCGACCCTGAAAAGATAAATACTAACTAGTTAACAACACATAACACTTAGCCTTTATTGCTTACCCAAAAGATTTACATCAAATAATTTTCAATTACATTTTGAGAAAGGTTAGGATATTTAACAGAGCAATAACATCAAAGAGAAAATTCCCTGAGCGAAGGCCTCTTGATTGACAGCAAAAATTTCATTTACAGTGCAAGTTAGGTAAGATGAGATTCTGAACTTGATTAAATACAGACAGGATGCGCCATTGTTAACAAATAGCAAACCGCGCTAGGAAATGCTCAAGAGACCTCCACGCGACCGCAAGAAAGCCAGGCCCACGCAGGAAGAAGCTGCAGAAACTAAACGCTGCACCAGCAACTTAGCAGGTACTGTTAACAAACGCCGAACGTAGTGTCTCACTGAATCACACTACAGGTGAAACTTACCGCTCAACCACGATTGCACTGATAGGACCTTTAGAATAAGGTCATTTGCTCTAGGAAATAAGCTTCACCAAAAATTTGAGGTGTAAAAGGAAACTACTCAAAAGGAGCTGCTAATTGTTCCACGGAGGAATATAAATAACAACTCGTTGAGGCCTTACCATTAGCTGTAATTCGTAACACATTAAAATTAAAGAGCTGGGTAAATGTAATGCCAGATATCACACCAGCTTCTAAAACATAGTGAAAAGAAATATTAAAATTCAGAAACAGTTTGTTCTCTAGCATGAAACAGTTTAAAAGCAAGGCATAGGCGGAACCAACCTTTTGCCTTCTACCCAGTCCTGGCGAAGAAGACTGAACGACGACCCTAAATGACGTCTTGTCTATCGGCACCGCATGTCCGTTGCTACAAGCACTGCCACTGGCCTGAGCCTCACACTGCATGAAGGCTGCATGTAAACTGCCTGTACTGCGCCCTTCCAAGGCCCCCAGACACCTTTTTCTTCTTTTTACTTTATGGAATTTCGATTCCCCCCGTCTGGGGGGCGGCAACAACGTAATATACTGCTCTGCAGCCTACGGAAGTGTTAAAAACATAATGACGAGATATCAAAACAATAGAAACAGGCGATAAAACAGGGACGGTCTAAAACTGGAACATGGCCAAAAGTTGCTAAGTGAAAATATAAAAACAAAAGGTCGGTGATGCTGATTGAAACACATAGTCATTATACAGGCACAATTAAAAACCACAGGGACAGTCTGGCTCTTGTTCGCAAGAGTTATAGAAAACTCACCTGGTGACAGTGTGGTGTCTGTTCTCGGCACTTCAAATGGAACACTCACATAAACATAGCACTGTAAAGTAGACATGAAAGTATATGGGGGGGGGGGGGGGGACCTGGGCAGATAAGGGGGTTAAAAGGGTGGGAGGAGAGGATAAACAAAAAGCCCATGGATGGATAGAACACAGAAAAATGGGGGGAAGGGGGGCATAGGGGTCACGAGAAGGGTTGGAGAAGGAAGTGGATGGGTAAGCAGAAGGAATCAGGGGAGAGAATTGAGTCAAAGAGAGGGTAGCCATGGAAAAAGCAGGAGGGAAGTGGGTGGAGAGGGAGCCTGGGAAAAGGACAGAGGGTGGGAGGGGTGGGTGAGGATCACAGTTGACACAGATACGTTGGAGGAAAAGGAGCAGATGGATGAAAGGAATCAGGTCGTAGAGGATATATGTGGGGACAGGAGGCTTATACAGAAGGCAAAGCAGAGTGCATGGTGCTTAGGATCTGGAGGGACTTATAGAATTTGGGGGGAGGGGGACGTATATCCTGGCAGGACTGCCATAACAGAGGATGGGATGGATTAAGGATTGTTAGGGGTGGCGGATGATTGAGGGGTGCAACTTCCATGTCCAGCCAGAGAGGAATTTAAGAAGATGGAGGTGCTTGTGGGCTTTGGATTGGATAGAGCGAAGATGAGGGATCCAGGTGAGGTGATGGTCAATGGTGAGTCCAAGGTAGGAGAGGGAGAGGCGGACAGGATGGGCGCAGACCATATAGGGAAAAATCAAGGAGCCGGAAGGAGCAAGTGGTATGACCTACGATGATTGTCTCGGTCTTGGAAGGATTGATTTTGAGGAGCCACTGGTTGCATCAAATTGCAAAAAGGTCAGGGTGATTCTGGAGAAGTCGTTGGGACCTTTGAAGGGTAGCAGCAAGGGCAAGGAAGGCGGTGTCATTGGCACACTGCAGGAGGTGGGCTGGAGGGGGGAATTGGGGCATAACTGCTGTCACAGACGCCCTTGCATCAGTCGCTTTTCGCTTTTGAAGCTCAACCATGGCAGTGACAGCCGCACAAGGGAGTAATACAAGCCATCTGTTGAGGTGTCAGCTAGAACCTATCGATAGTGAGAGGCTGAAACTAGTCGCTATGGCTCAGTTATACTGCGATGTTTGCTCTTTTGTTTCCATCAGTTGGAGGTTGTTTGGCAATGCTGACCCAGCCCTCTGTCTTCCACTAGATTGGTGATATGCTGTGTTGACATTCTGATTGCCACACTGGCCATGGCTGGCCACTGGGCTCTGAGCTCACTAGGTAACTTCCAAAAGTTTTAGACTTGTGAATCGAGTTCGTTGTGGAGCGTAATGGATCAAATGACTGGAAATTATTTATGATCCGTTTCTGTGTTACAGAAAGAGTCAGTTACAATTTTTAACTCTTGCACTAAAACTGGTGTTCCTGCAAGCTATATTGGTGGGTTTCTTGTGTTATTTGCTTGTAAGACTTCTTGGTGGGATATGGGTGAGCCATGACGCCAGACCCGCATATTAAATCTAATATCCCATATGACTTAGTTTAGGTATGTCCATACGTAAAGCTTTGTCTGTTATATCACACAAGAAACATCTAAGCATCCAGCTAGTTTTGTCAAATACTGCAGCCAATTGAATCGATGATTTGGAAAAGGGGTCATGTCCACTTTTTAAAATTACATTTACTAGAGGTAACTGGTCTTCATATCTCTATGTAAGGCATCTCGATTTTATGGACCTTACATGAGCTTGATCCATAACAATAGGACGATACAGTATGAGATCCTAACAAAATAATAATTATATTATGTCAGCAAAAGGCAATTGCAATTAATCTCATTACCGAAAACTAACAAAGCAATATCTACCAGTATATGGACTGGCATGAACAAACAAGTTCAAGTGAAACGCATTTTGGAGATGAACTGCGCAGGTGGTTAATAATATCGTAAAACTCCCATTTAGCAAGAGAAAGGCGACTACAGCGCAGAAAGGGATAAGGCCAGAACAATACGTTATTCCTTTTAATGTGCATAGGGCCGGGATTGAGGGTAAGTGGCTGCACGTCATTAACAGGGCTAAGCTGCGACCCAGAAAGAAAAATAAAAATGTTTATTCACCTCTACTGAGACGGTGTTTGGCTGAAGCCATAATTGGCGATGCAGAAGCGACATGGTGGGGAGATCCCATTATATAAAAGCATTTTGAGACCTAAAATATCTGTCTCTCTCTCTAATCTTGGGGGGGGGGGGGCACTGCACAAATGTATGGAAATAAGCTTGGGCATTGAGAGGTTTGCTTTGTGTGAAGTTAGGACGACATGCTCCACGTATCGTCGCAGCAGACAGCAAAGCGGTAGTTAATTATTCCTGCAGGAATTTTTGTGGCAAAGAAATTGTGCACGTTGCTCCAACCCATAGTGAGTGTGCAATAGCCATTATTTCAACTAGGGAAAGATTAACATTCTGCAGAACGCAGGAAAGTTGCGACTCAGTGACTTCAGTCAAGGCCAGAGTAGGGAATTAGCATTTCAGATCCAGCACAGAGACAGCGGCATTGCAGATGCTGCTTGGTAAAGTACCATTGCACATTAGGCCACAGTAAATGTTGAGTCTAGATTTTCCTCACTCAAAGTTGCGTACACTTTAACCATTTAATATCAGAAGCTAGGATACTATCCTACCCTCAAATTGAGTACATGAGAGTTTTTTATTGGTTCAAAAAGTAAATTTGTTCTCCACCAACTCAGTGCACTGACCAACTATGACGACATAGATTTAAATGAGATGATGAGGATTTTTAATAATCATTCTTTCCTGTGATAAAAAATTTTCATGTGTACAGACAACGATTTTCATAATCGTCATTTCAATAAGTCCAAGAATTAAATACTTTGTTACTGAGCGTCAAGGGGCCATATGCATATGAACAAGTGTATGGTGCAACTTTTCCAGTAAAAAAGAACAAACTAGATGATGTACAGAAAGTTCTGTAATACATACTTGATGAGCAGGCCACTGGCCAGCGGAGGATTGATAGTATAAATATTAAACATACACTCCATTGTCTGCTTTGCTGTAGTTTGCTTGTGATTGTATTTTGGGTACATAGTGAATAAACTTGTTGCTTGTAACACACTTTTATAGGTATAATGAAAATTAATATTATAAACTTGCATATTACCATCCTTCTATTGCAAACAGAATGCTAGATCATCAATTTAGAAAAGGGGTCAATAAACGACATACAATGTATGTCGTTTATTGCCCCAGTCGATGAATAAAGAATGTTGTAACGGTGTATATTATTTAACCATCGTGTGAATTGCTACATGGCAACTCCATGATACCAAGCTTACACCCATTGTGAATAAAACATTTTTTTTTCTTTTTTTGAATCTGCTGGCAAATTTGCTTTCTAGGACACGTCCCCTTTTCTATGTCACCGACTCAGTTACATCCTATTCAAAGTAAGGTGTTTGTATATACCGTATACTGAGGTACTCAGTTTCCACGGGAATTTGTTTTCTTTTCCCTTAGCGTGCAACTGGAGAGGTCATTAAATAATCGAACTAATCTGTTACCCCTGCAGAGAATTTGTTGTGTCGATGTGAGGTGATATCGGACGTAAATAATTATCCGGACCTCTGACTGACAAAGCGCTTCTGCCAGATGCTCGCGAATAATAGCGGCGAGGCCCGCTGCGTTGGCTGCGATCGATCGATTGTGTTGCGGAGCGCTCCTGTCGATGTGTCAGGTTCGAGGCAGCTGCCTCATTGATGTAGCGGTAATCGCCGCACAATTTACATTGGCGTAGCGTAAGGCGAACGGTGGCTGCCGTCCATAACTAACGGATTCTATTACCAGTCTACTGAACAAGCTAATACGTTCCTTCAAGCCCTAACCTACAGCTGTTCCGTGAAACGGACGATCGAAGCAGAAAGGTGACTAATGACGACTCCATGCTTCAATACATACACAACGCGAGAAAGGTTTTATAATTAAAATAATAAGTGAACTACCCTCTTTGAGACTCTGAAGATTTAAGAGGTAGTACTCACGGATCGAAAGGATATCTACTACCTGTACAGAAACTTTTCGTCTTTATGTATCTTTGTGTGTGTGTGTGTGTGTGTGTGTGTGTGTGTGTGTGCGTGGGTGTCTAGTGCGGAGTGGAAATTTAAACCAATTACTGGGACACGTAATCCCTGTAAAAACAAAAAAACCGCCAAAATAGAACCAATAGAATTTGCATATCAAATGAACTACTACATTTTGTCTGAATGTATTATCCAAATTACTTTAAGTACAGTCCAAGGCTGATATATATACCTAACGTGCGAAACAAAACACAGTACACAAAACATGTTTCACACATGGATGTATCACAATGTACAGTGAAATGTACTTTAAGTAACAAGGAAATAACTTCCAAACTGAATATAAGTTATCTAAAAATATCAGTTATTAAATTTGCACTTACCTTAGTTCAGTAAAAATTTGCTATCGGAAGTAGAGCACAGAAAGCAATGCCGAAACATAGCAAAATTAAAATGATAAGTTAAAATGGTATTCAAAAGCATGTGTACCGCGACGTGCGATCTGGACACGAGCACCGTAGAATGTTTCCCATGGGAATAATTTTGTTACTAATGTTCTATAAATATTTTTTCTAAAACAATTTTGTAGCAATGAGTTATTTTATAACTTCACCTTCAAAATCGTGATCAATACAAAAATGGCTGGTATCAGAAAAAAATTTAACTGATTACTCAAAAATTTACTTTGCACATATTTTCCAAATTTTTATATGGGAGAGCAGAACCAACGTCTCCAGCTGTGAGCAATCGACGACGTAAATGCTTCAACCAAATCTCTATACTACAGTGAATTTGACAAGAGAGTGCTGACGGCACACATGTATTCAAAGCTGAGAGTGTACCTTGATCAACAATTCTTCACAACACTCTTTTCAAAACCCAAAATACTATCATTATCAGCTCCACATAAAAACTTCCTGACCATTCAGTTACAGTAAGTCTGTCATTATACAGATAGTGGTCAGTATTAAATGTCGAATCAAAACATCTTTAGTCGTCTAAATTTCCAGTTGTTACTTAACTTGAGTGAACAGTTTCAGCACTACATTCCACCAACTTCAGGCCCCTTACCTATAGTGTAGGAAGAAAGCCACCTGTGATCCACCTTTTATTCGACGTCCCATACTGTTCCACGTCTGATTCCCTAATAATAATAGTAGTAATAAGAATAATATTAATAATAATAACAATCACTCTCTCTCACACTCACACTCACTCTCTCTGAGCATCTTCAGGCATCAGGCAGAGATGGTGCAACAGGACAACCAAAGACCGTCAATCAATGTGGCTAGATCTCAGATATGTGAATATAGATAGATGACAGTAAGAAGATAACTGTGTAACGAGCAAGATGACAGGCACACATCACAACAGGAATTTCGTTACTAGAGTGGATGAACATGAAAGAGCTGTAGTAGTAGAAAATGTAATGAGACTAGGTTGTAGATGTTGTTCAGTCATATAATTGTGCAATAATTGTAGGATACCAAACAAGAATTTGAAGATTATATTAAAATTCGTGTAGGAGGAAGAAGAATTTTCAGGTGTGTTGACGCCATTATATTTCATCGGAGGTGGCAAAGAACTTGGAAGATGAGGCTGGACGGAACTGATAGCGTTTATAAAAGAGCTTAGAAGACGAACATCAATAAAATTAAAACAACGATATCGAGAAAGACCTCTTTCAGAACGGGTGATAGAAATTGAACAAATCACTGCGTCCATGCCTATAGTTCTTTGTCATCATTCTTGAGCTGTCTTAAAAACGAACATACCATTCAAATGTAGTTTATTGACATGTCTCATCGTTACCTGTGCCATTTGGAATCTAAGATTTGTAATCTTGTAATTATCGTTCGTAATGAGAATAGTTTTACACATCCAACTGCTCACGCCTTATTACTCTGTTACTGCGTGCAAATAATGTCCTGCAGAACGCTCTGAAGAGACAAATAGTGTTTAGTTAAGGAGAAAAACCCGCGGTATAGCCGGAATAAATGCTTTAAATTCCTGTAAGTCGAAGAGATTTGTTTGTATGGTGCATTTCATACTCGTTTCACTGAAGAATATAAGTCAGGCAATTTTTTTTTTGTGTGTTCATCTTACCACTCTCTCAGTAAGCACATTATCTGAATTATAAGTACACACACTATTTAGTTGCTCAACCAAATGTTTTATAATAGAAAATATATGCTACAAGTATATGAAAATGAACTTGTTTATTCGAAAAATATAGACATCAGAAAAAGTTTAGCATCAGCCCGGTTCCCAGAACTCTTGAAGATGGACGTTGACTGTGGATATTGTATTACACATACATTCCCTTTGACTGTTCAGACATGTCACTAAACCAGAACAAAGATGTAAACAACCATGCATGTGCAGTGCCTATTAGACGGCGGGGGTCAGACAACCGATCAGTTCCAGTCATTCCACCAGGAAGGAGGAACACGGCTCATGTTGTCTGTAGTTCAACCAAGCCTAGACGGTCAATACCGCGGTTCGACTGCGTCCGTATTGCTACTATGTGCCAGGAAGGGTCCTCAACAAGAGAAGTATCCAAACGTCTCAGAGTGAACCAAACCGATGTTGTTTGGACATGGAGGAGATAGAGAGAGACAGGAACCGTCGATGACATGTCTCGCTCAGACCGCCCAAGGGCCACTACTGCAGTGGATGGCCGCTGCCTACGGATTATGGCTAGGAGGAACGCTGACAGCAACGCCATCATGTTGAATAATGCTTTTCGTGAAGCCACAGGACGTAGTGTTACGACTCAAACTGTGCGCAATAGGCTGCATAACTCCACTCCCAACGGTCATGGCGAGGTCAATCTTTGCAACCATGCCACCGTGCAGCACTGTACAGATGGGCCCAACACATGCCGAATGGACCGCTCAGGATTGGCAATACGTTCTCTTCACCGATGAGTGTCGCATACGCCTTCAACCAGACAATCCTCGGAGACGTGTTTGGAGGCAACCCGGTCATGCTGAACGCATTAGACTCACTGTCCAGCGAGTGCAGCAAGTTGGAGGTTCCCTGCTGTTTTGGGGTGGCATTACATGGGGCCGACGTACGCCGCCGGTGGTCATGGAAGGCGCCGTAACGGCTGTACTATACATGAATGCCATCGACCGACCAACAATGCAACCATTTCGGCAGCATATTGGAGAGGCATTCGTCTTCATGGACGACAATTCGCGACCCCATTGTGCACATCTTGTGAATGACTTCCATCAGGATAACGACATCGCTCGAATAGAGTGGCCAGCATGTTCTCCAGACATGAAATCTATCGAAAATGCCTGGGATAGGTTTCAGAGGGCTGTTTATATACGACATGACCCACCAACCACTCTGAGGGATCTACGCCGAATCGCCGTTTAGGAGTGGGACAATCTGGACCAACAGTGCCTTGATGAACTTTTGGATAGTATGCCACGAAGAATACACGCATGCATTAATGTAAGAGACGTGCTACTGGGTATTAGAGGTAGTGATGTTTACAACAATCTGGGCGACCACCTACGAAGGTTTCGCTGTATGGTGGTACAACATGCATTGTGTGATTTTCATGAGCAATAAAAAGGGCGGAAATAATATTTATGTTAATCTCTATTCCAATTTTCTGTACAGGTTCCGGAACTCTCGGAACCGAGGTCACGCTAAATTATTTCTGATGTGTGTATTTTTAATATCTTAGAAAGAGACTTCATCCTTTCCGATTATTCACCGAGATGCTGTAGTGTAACGACGTAGGTTTTTTATAACCGATTTTCGTTTGATATATGACCATGTGCAGACTTCGTCATCTACGTCAGTTACAACCCACTTCAAAATGATTTATATTCTTTTTAAATTGTCATAGAATGGTTCTTGAACGAAACTGTAAAACATCAGTTGAGTCGTATGCAAAGAATTACATCACTTGGGCCAATTGGTTTTCGTAAACTTTTTCGATTTAAATTTCGTTTGTTTCTCCTCAGAAATTATATTGACACACTTTATCTTGATTTAATCGATATCAGAATCACACATTGAATAAACCTTTGAGATTCAAAGTTTCGATGAACGCTGTCAGAATTCAATAATCTTGTCAAATATATTATTAATCCGTTCACATAATTCTTCATAAATAAATCCTCAGAACACGTGTTTCAACTTTAGTAGCATCCACTATTTTATTAGCTTCCTACACATACAGATGTGGACTTGACCGTTGACAAACTAGGACTGACTTTTCAATAAGATTAAGCTCTCTATGACGTCATTGTTGTACAAAAAGAGTACAAAAAAATTCATTTTTAACTTTTAGAAGCACGACGCAACAACTCGGTTCCAGGATCTTCTGTTGCTCTTTGGCTGTCGACCCGCGACGTATAGTGGCCAGCAATTTCCTCTCTGGTCGCGGCAGCGAAGATGCTGTCTCCGTTCGTTGCGCCACCCTCTCCGTACATGAAACATAAAAAAATACAAAACTTTTAGATAATTCACAGCTATTACAAATATTAAGAGAAATACATAAACAAAACTAAATTAAACTTATATTCACCTGCAAACTGGGCTGACATTGGTGGATGGGTGATGTTTCTATTTCGTCCCACTACATACCCCACCCACAAGCTCAGTTTGTCAGGTTTTAACCGAAAATAAGACCTTTCCTATATACCATATTTAACTGTTAATACATTTTCCTCACATTTTACGTAATCTAGAGTCCTTGCTCTAAGATAGATTTAATCCTTTTAATACGATATTGTTGTGACTATTTGTCATTTACTCTTAATTGTGCTATTATGGTAATTCATAACCGAATATATGGAGATTACTCTTCTTCATTTAATAGTTGCTAATAAATACTAATTAGGTACATTCTTTAACGTTGTTACATTAGGACAGAGCGTTCAAATTGTGATAAATTAGTTTCAGTTTTATTCACTTACTAGAGTTATTCTTTCCAAAAATGTATATTACTAATAAATTTCTCACAATAACTAATAGTACTATTTACTTTACGTCATTCTTTTCACTAATGCCTTATTTATGCCTGAGGTTAAGAAGAAATCAAGCAAAACTTTCTTTAGAATCTCGGCACGGCTTTCTTTACCTTCGGACACCTTGTTGGGTAATGGCAATTTATTTAGGAGAAACAAGCGAGAGAGCCCCGTTTGGTGTGTTCTATATGAACACTATTACAAATCTCTATTAAAGGCACTCTGCTATGTTCTCGTGAGCCATATAGCTCTGGACGCCCATGGTCCCTAAAATTTTTAACCATTCCCTTTGGTTCCTACTATCCGAGTAAATACAAAAATATACAAAATTCCTTCTGACCTAATAACAAAATTTCTTCCATATAAATCCCCTTTTAGTTACCTTTCTCTTTTTGAAGTACCGGTAGATTATTGTAGAACACTTGTTTAACCTTCCTGTCATTTCTTTAAAATAACACGTAACTATCACGAAAAACTTCACATCAATAAACTATGAACGCTCTTCCGTATGTAACATATACTAAATATTAACTTATTTAGGAATGAAGGGTTTCATTTGATCAACACTATATAATCCTTTAATTACACCTGATGAAGATTCCATAAGAAGTTACGCTTTGGGATGTACAATCTTATGTACAACATATGGGCCTTCAAAGATAAAGGAGAATTTTCTACATTCCATATTGATCTTCGAACTTTTAGGATGAGATCGTACTAATACAAGGTCTTCCTTTTCTCGTTCGGATGGATAATTCGTAGAATAACATTTTTCTTTCCTTTACATAATACGGTAACCTACTAATTAGGACTCGTATTAGGTGACTTTCAATAATTGGTTCTTCAATTAATTTAGAACGGTTTAAAGGCCATTCGAAATAATTCCTATAACGTCTCCACCGTTTAGACTAAGGAGGAGGGTCTAACAACTCTAAAGTTAAGTGTTGTTGCTTTCCTCTTGACGAATAATTTTGCTTAAACTGCTTAATGAAATCATTCCAGTCCCTAAATTCAGTTCTATGCAGTACTACCCATGCCGCAGCTTCTGCTTCTAAATGTCCTGTTACAAATTGAATCCGTTTTTCATTACTCCATTTAGGAGATAATCATGTTTCAAAAGCTTTTATAAAGATTGTAGGGTGAAGTTCGCCTCCTGGTTTGAATACAGGAAAACGACTTGCTACATTTGAATTTGTCGTTATATCATCCAAACATTCTGCGAGAGAAATAGTTGGATTTTGTTTAGATTGCAGAGACGGAGTTGCATCGGATCGGCTTGCCGTGATTTCTTTATTCGTATTGTTGTCGTCCGAACTAGCAAATTCGATGCGACTGTTGTCTCTGGTTACGTTATTGCTTCTACTACTTGAAATGTTTTCATTATTATCTAATTCCGATAACCGTTTAGTAATTTCCTGTATTCGCATTTCTGTATTGGATACGCGATTAGCTAATATCGATTCTTCACTGTGTTCACGATGTGAACGCTCTGTACCTTCGTCAATGTTATTATCTTTGGCAGTTTCAAGGTTACTGCATATTTCAGTAATTAAAAATTTCATGTTTTCGATTTCGGTATGATCTTTTTCTACTTGATGAGTTAATGTCTCTAATTCTACATTACCTATTGAAGAAATCTCTACAGGTTTGGTAGAGACCTCTTTAATAGATTCCAATAATTCTCTACGAACAGTTTCTGTTTGCATAGAAAATTCATCTCGTAACATATCGTTATTTTTCTGTATTTCATTTACAACTAAGATATTGACACTATCTAGTCTCTCGGTTAAGTCAGTAATATCGTTTCGCATGCGAGCTTTTTCCTCACGCGATTCCTGGATATGTTCTTCTAACCTTTTACAATTATCCGCAATCTTATTACTAAGTCCTACTAATTTTTCCTGCATTTCAACTTTAGAAGCCTCTATTTTATCACTTAATTCTCGACTGGTTTCCTGAAGATGTTCCTGTAACCTGTCTGTCGATTTTGTTAGCTCCCCTTTAAGTTCCTCTTTTAACCTAGCCGTAGATTCGTCGTTAGACTGTTTTAATCTAGTAATAGATTCTTCATTAGACTGTTTTAATTCCTGTTTCAGTTCCTCTGTTAATCTAGCCGTAGATTCGTCGTTAGACTGTTTTAATCTAGTAATAAATTCTTCATTAGACTGTTTTAATTCCTGTTTCAATTTAGCGATCGTCCTAAAAAGGGATCTCATGCTCCTATCGGACATAGACTGCTCTTCGTCTGACATTTCACTTCCCGACATTATTGTAAGATATTAACTAGTTACATACGCAGACTTGTAATCAACAATTCTGTAAAAGCACACTCCTTATGTACAACACTCCACTTCCAACTTGAAACAAACTCACCGGACACTAATATTGTAATTTGTAGCTCTCGATGATCAGTGTGCTGCTATGAGATGCAGATGTAACAGCCGTCGATGCAGCCGCTGAGATGCTGCGACCCCGCTTCCGCAACCGGCAGGACGCTGAGTCGGACACCGGAGACGTCACTGGCTGCAACCACGCCCGGCACCGCCGTAGACAGGCGAAGCCCTCTGCAACACCTCTAATACCAGTCGGAGGAACGCCCCGCAGCTGACGTACTGGGCCTATTAGTTTAGGGAGAAAAAAGGTTGTCGGGGTTTGCAGCGTTCAGCTGCTGTCCAACAGATGCGCCTTCTCGTGGAACAACTGCGTGACCGTACTGCTTGGCTGCGCTCCGTCAGATGCCCACACCCGCGAAGTCGCCGCTGGCTGGTGAAGGCTCCACGAAAACTTGCGTTGACTTCCGAAGGACTCTTGATGTTTTGTTTCGTACCTGTGTGCCTTAGTTGCACACAAGTCCTGTTTCTAAGGTCGCCACGGTGTAGTGTAACGACGTAAGTTTTTTATAACCGATTTTCGTTTGATATATGACCATGTGCAGACTTCGTCACCTACGTCAGTTACAACCCACTTCAAAATGATTTATATTCTTCTTAAATTGTCATAGAATGATTCTTGAACGAAACTGTAAAACTTCAGTTGAGTCGTCTGCAGAGAATTACATCACTTGGGCCAATTGGTTTTCGTAAACTTTTTCAATTTAAATTTCGTTTGTTTCTCCTCAGAAATTATATTGACACACGTTATCTTGATTTAATCGATATCAGAATCACACATTGAGTAAATCTTTGAGATTCAAAGTTTCGATGAACGCTGTCAGAATTCAATAATCTTGTCAAATATATTATTAATCCGTTCATATAATTATTCATAAATAAATCCTCAGAACACGTGTTTCAACCTTAGTAGCATCCACTATTTTATTAGCTTCCTACACATACAGATGTGGACTTGACCGTTGACAAACTAGGACTGACTTTTCAATAAGATTAAGCTCTCTATGACGTCATTGTTGTACAAAAAGAGTACAAAAAAATTCATTTTTAATTTTTAGAAGCACGACGCAACAACTCGGTTCCAGGATCTTCTGTTGCTCTTTGGCTGTCGACCCGCGACGTATAGTGGCCAGCAATTTCCTCTCTGGTCGCGGCAGCGAAGATGCTGTCTCCGTTCGTTGCGCCGCCCTCTCCGTACATGAAACATAAAAAAATACAAAACTTTTAGATAATTCACAGCTATTACAAATATTAAGAGAAATACATAAACAAAACTAAATTAAACTTATATTCACCTGCAAACTGGGCTGACATTGGTGGACGGGTGATGTTTCTATTTCGTCCCACCACAATGCCTATGCTATATTGTTGGCAAACGAACGCTAACGCCTCTAGCTGTGCGTGATTTCATTACAAATACTTCACAGTACAATGTGTTCCCATCTATTTGCTTACATTCTGTAGCGTCGTATATCCACACGGAGCGGAGCATTGCAGTATCTACTGTATCTATATCACTAACAATAAGTGACTTCACCGGAAGCTGCAACCCGCACCAGTTTCAGGTAGCCTCTCTAACGTCATTCAGGGGCAACAAATATCTGAGTTTCAACATCACGCATAATTACAAACAGAAATCAAAAAATGTAATTTTATCAAGATCTACTCATTGAGAAGTGTAATAAATATGATGTTAAAAGTGTAACACAATAAGACATATTACGGTTAGTAAAAGTTTGTCTTGAGGCAGCTGGCCGGTGTAGCCGAGCGGTTCTAGGCTCTTTAGTTTGGAACCGCGCGACCGCTACGGTCGCAGGTTCGAATCCTGCCTCGGGCGTGAATGTGTGTGATGTCCTTAGGATAGTTAGGTTTAAGTAGTTCTACGTTGTAGGGGACTGATGACCTCAGATATTAAGTCCCATAGTGCTCAGAGCCATTTGAACCATTTTTGTCTTGAGGCAGCATAACTGACGACACGTAAATATCCAGACCTTATCATCCCGTACTGAGAATGAGAGCACTTAGCGTCTTCTACCAGACTTTGGACGTAACTCCAAACACTTACGTAACTTTTTCTCGCTGACAATCCTTGCAATAGGACGAAAGGAGCCGATCCTCCTTGGTACACAATAGTACACAATACGGGTTAGAACACTGTTGCGGAAACAACGAAACAAACATGCCAAAGTCAGACAGACGCCAGATCCCCAATATTGGCGATCTTTTACAGAATCGCGAAATTCAATGCGAGATGCCTATAACAGTTTCCACAACAAAACTTTGTCTCGAAACCTGGCCGAAAATCGAAATAGATTCTGGTCTATGTGAAGTATATTAGCGCCAAGAAACAATCAATGGCTTCTGTGCACGGCACTGTCTCTGGCTGAGCCAGATGCAGCTCCCTGCACTGTTTGAGAGGACGATTCTCAGCCTCCAAGGTCCGGGCAATCGCAGAGGGTGGGCTTATTGGTACTTGGGAGCGCGTCATGAAGCCCCTTAGGGATATGGCGGCTAGGGAGGGAAAGAAATCCAGTGTGCACTTCGTGTGCATTCTGGGTGGAGTCATTCCTGATGTGGAAAGGGTCCTTCCGGATGCCATGAAGAGCACAGGGTGCAGCCAGCTGCAGGTGGTGGCACATGTCGGCACTAATGACGTGTGTCCCTTTGGATCTGAGGAAATTCTCTCTGGATTCCAGCGGCTATCTGATTTGGTGAAGGCTGCAGGTGTTGCTTACGATATGAAGGCAGAGCTCACTATCTGCAGCATCGTTGACAGAACCGACTGCGGACCTTTGGTGCAGAGCCGGGTGGAGGGTCTGAATCAGAGACTCAGATGGTTTTGCGACCGTGTTGGCTGCAGATTCCTTGACACGCCATAGGGATGGTGGAGTTTCGGGTTCCGCTGAATAGGTCAGGAGTTCACTACACTCAGCTGGCGGCTACACGGGTAGCGGGGGCTGTGTTGCGTGGACTGGGCGGTTTTTTTTTTTTTTTTTTTTTTTTGATAGAATGCCTCAGGAAAGTACGGGGTGGGCTGCAATCTCAAAGGGTGCATGGCAAATACAGGACGTGCTTGGATCAAGGGACAGTCGTAATTGTAGTTGTACATTGTTGTAGTTGTGCTGGGAAAGTCCCTGAGCTTCAAGCGCTAATAGAAAGCGCAGGAGCTGAAATCGTTATAGGTACAGAAAGCTGGCTAAAGCCTGAAATAAGTTCTGCAGAAATTTTTACGAAGTCTCAGACGGTGTTCAGGAAAGATAGATTGGTCGTGCGGTAGCGTTCTCGCTTCGATTCCCGGCGGGGTCGGG
Source organism: Schistocerca americana (assembly GCF_021461395.2). Taxonomy (NCBI): domain Eukaryota; kingdom Metazoa; phylum Arthropoda; class Insecta; order Orthoptera; family Acrididae; genus Schistocerca; species Schistocerca americana. The sequence continues at coordinate 803,713,557 of NC_060121.1, forward strand.
GATTTTCTCTGCCTCTTAATGACTGGGTGTTGTGTGATGTCCTTAGGTTAGTTAGGTTTACGTAGTTCTAAGTTCTAGGGGACTGATGACCATAGATGTTAAGTCCCATAGTGCTCAGAGCCATTTGAACCATTTGAAAGATAGATTAGGCAGAATTAGTGGTGGAGTGTTTGTGGCTGTCAAGAGTGGTTAATCTTGTAGTCAAGTCGAAGTAGATACTCCGTGCGAATTGGAATGGGCGTAGGTTACACTAAACAGCCGAACTAAGTTAATAATTGGCTCCTTCTACCACCCCCCACACTCCGATGATATAGTTGCTTAACAGTTCAGAGATAATTTGAGTCTCGTAACAAATAAATACCCAACTCATACGGTTATAGTTGGTGGGGACTTCAACCTCCCCTCGATATGTTGGCAAAAATACTTGTTCAAAACCGGTGGTACACTGAAAACATCTTCCGAGATTGTCCTAAATGCTTTCTCCGAAAATTATTTCGAGCAGTTAGTTTACGAACCCACGCGAATTGTAAATGGTTGCGAAAACACACTTGACGTCTTAGCCACAAACAATTCAGAGTTAATAGAGAGCATCATGAATGATACAGGGATTAGTGATCACAAGGTCGTTGTAGCTAGGCTCAATACCGTTTCTTCCAAATCCACCAGAAACAAACGCAAAATAATTTTATTTGAAAAAGCGGATAAAGTGTCACTAGAAGCCTTCCTAAGAGACAATCTACATTCCATCCGAACTGACTATGCAAATGTAGACGAGATGTAACTCAAATTCGAAGATATACTAGCAACATCAATTGAGAGATTCATACCTCATAAATTGGTAAGAAATGGAACTGATCCCCCATGGGACACAAAACAGGTCCGAACGCTGTTGCAGAAGCAACGGAAAGGCATGCGAAGTTCAGAAGAACGCGAAATCCCGAAGATTGGCTAAAATTTACAGACGCGCGAAATTTGGCACGGACTTCAATGCGTGATGCCCTTAATAGGTTCCACAACGAAACATTGTTTCGAAATTTCGTAGAAAATCCGAAGAAATTCTGGCCGTATGTAAAGTACACAAGCGGCAAGACGCAGTCAATACCTTCGCTGCGCAGTGCCGATGGTACTGTTACCGACGACTGTGCCGCTAAAGCGGAGTTATTGAACGCAGTTTTCCGAAATTCCTTCACCAGGGAAGGCGAATGGAATGGAATATTGTATAACTATTAGCTTTATTTCAGATTACACTGATACAATAGCTCCCTACTTAGCAATCATGTACAACCGCTCCCTCACCGATAGATCTGTACCTACAGATTGAAAAATTGCGCAGGTCGCACAAGAGTTTAAGAAGGGTAGTTGGAGTAATCCATCGAACTACAGACCTATATCATTGACGTCGGTTTGCAGTAGGGTTCTGGAGCATATACTGTATTCAAACATTATGAATCACCTCGAAGGGAACGATCTATTGACACGTAATCAGTTTGGTTTCAGAAAACATCGTTCTTGTGCAACGCAGCTAGCTCTTTATTCGCACGAAGTAATGGCCGCTATCGACAGGGGATCTCAAGTTGGTTCCGTATTTCTAGATTTCCGGAAAGCTTTTGACACCGTTCCTCACAAGCGACTTCTAATCAAGCTGCGGGCCAATGGGGTATCGTCTCAGTTGTGCGACTGGATTAAAGATTTCCTGTCAGGAAGGTCGCAGTTCGTAGGAATAGACGGAAAATCATCGAGTAAAACTGAAATGATATCAGGTTTTCCCCAGGGAAGCGTCCTGGGACCTCTGCAGTTCCTGATATATATAAATGACCTGGGTGACAATCTGAGCAGTTCTCTTAGGTTGCTACCAGATGATGCTGTAGTTTACCGTCTAGTAAGGTCACCCGAAGACCAGTATCAGTTGCAAAGCGATTTAGGAAAGATTGCTGTATGGTGTGGCAGGTGGCAGTTGACGTTAAATAACGAAAAGTGTGAGGTGATCCACATGAGTTCCAAAAGAAATCCGTTGGAATTCGATTACTCGATAAATAGTACAATTCTCAAGGCTGTCAATTCAACTAAGTACCTGGGTGTAAAAATTACGAACAACTTCAGTTGGAAAGACCACATAGATAATACTGTGGTGAAGGCGAACCAAAGGTTGCGTCTCATTGGCAGGACACTTAGAAGATGCAACAAGTCGACTAAAGAGACAGCTTACACTACACTCGTTCGTCCTCTGTTAGAATATTGCTGCGCGGTGTGGGATCCTTACCAGGTGGGATTGACGGAGGACATCGAAAGGGTGTAACAAGGGGCAGCTCGTTTTGTATTATCACGTAATAGGGGAGAGAGTGTGGCAGATATGATTCGCGAGTTGGGATGGAAGTCATTAAAGCAAAGACGTTTTTTGTGGTCAGTGAAACGCCGCTCAAATTGCAGCTGTAGATGTTGTACGATGCAACAGAGTCATACGTCGAAAACGATGGTCTTCATATCGGTAGTGCTGCTTGACCGTCCGAAGTCCAGCCTTCTTGTGACCACCGCTGCCAGCAAATATGTACAGTGCCTACATTTCGGATTGTCGTAGCCCTTTAACATTGCGCTGTTTAAACTTACTGCGGTGATGATAATGGCGGCTTTGTCCTCTTAAAGGTATCTCACCACGTCCAATCTCAAAGGTGACTAAAGCTCGGCCGTTACAGCGTGTATTTTAAGCAAACCTCACTTGCATCCTCACAGTGGCGCTACTACCGCTACTCTTATGCTAAAACTAAAGCTAAACTCGGTCTGAATTGACGTTGAAGGCCTAGTGGTACCGACCAACCGCCGTTTCATCCTCATCCAAAGGCGTCAGTGGATGGGGGTTGGAGGGGCATTTGGTCAGCACACCGCTCTCCCCACAGTTGTGAGTTTTCGTGGATGGAGCTGCTACTTCCCAATCACGAATTGGCCTCACAAGGGCCGAGTGCACTCCGCTTGTCAAGAGCCTCTTTAAACCGGACCGTTCCCCATCCAAGTGATAGCCAAGCCCGACAGCGCTTAACTTCGGTTATCTGGCGGGAACCGGTGTTACCTCTGTGGCAAGGCCGTTGGCCTACTCTTATGCGACTAGAGCGAATTGTGAACATACATCGTCTTTCAGGTGTAGAAACACGGCTACCAACTTTCGTTTGTGTCACACAACTCGTTTTTGGCGTTACAATTTTTTCAGTCAATGTGTTTACAATTTCTGAGATCATTTATCGCGGAGAAAAGCAGTGGCCTGGCTAAAATTCTTTAAAATTGATTGAAAGCAGTTTTGACCATAATAAAATATTTATTTGTAATGGTTACCGGTTTCGTTCCAAATACCGCCCAATATTTCACGAAAATCAGTGCTCACAATAGGAATAGCGGGCTCTAAATTTGACTGTTGCACTAATTCACCTCAGCGTAAAAAAATGAGTTCCCTCGTACATGGAAGCTAAACGGGCTACACAAAACATAGACACTTAACAGGGCAATGGAATAAGGTGAGGAATTTCCACGCAGCTAAACATTAGTTATTAACTGTGGAAATTGAAAATTCCTGTTAGGACTAAATTAGGAGAACTGACGGGATTAACTTTATATAACCAGCCAGTTTCAGCCTGTTGCGCAGTTTCCTAATTTCTGCATCTGTAGGACTCACGAAATCTTTGTGTACAGGTAATACGCTGATTCTTTAAGGAATCTAACTCCCATGCGTAAAACACCTCCAGAAGTTTCATTACTTTACAAATGAGTTACTGTATAAAATATTTGACGTTAAGCATGTAAGCGAGGAAACGCTTAAGGCTTGAAATTATGCTATAAGTTTTGATGGAAGTCGCAAAGTGCTCTCATTATGAAACACTGGGTGAATACAGTATGGGTAATACATACTTGACTTACACCATATCTGATCCCGAAGTTTTTCTTTCTACTGATACGAAGACCATCGTTTTCGACGTATGACTCTGCTGCATCGTACAACATCTACAGCGGCAATTTGAGCGGCAGTTGGTGAAATAGTGACACAACAAACTGTTTGAAAACCGTTACCTCAAGAACAACTCGGAGCTAGACACCCTGCAGCTTGCGTTTCACTGACCCCATACCATCATTAATGACTTCAGTGGTGTGAAGCCAGAGCTTATTGGAGGGCATGGTGAAAGTCTGTTGTGTTTTCTGATAAGAGATGGTTATCCCTCGGTGCCAATCACGGTCCTGTGTTAGAAGTAGCGCCAGTTGAAGGCCTGCGACCATTCTGTCTGCGTACTATACACACTGGACTTACACCTGGAGTTATGGAGTGAGGTGCGATTTCGTATGACAGCAGGATCATTCTCGTTATTACCCCACGCGCCTTGACTGCTAATTGTACGTCTGTCTGGCGATTCGATCTGTTGTGCTGCCATTCATGCTAGCATTCCTGAGGGTCTTCCCGTACAGGATATCGTTCGCCCACTTACCGCTACTGTAACCCAAAATACTCTACAGCGCGTCGACATGTGGCGTTGGCGTGCTCGATCACCAGATCTGTCTCTAGTCGAGCATACGTGGGGCATCATCGGACAGGAATTCCTGCATCATCCACAACCAGCATTAACCGTCCCTGTATTGACCGACCAAATGCAACAGGCTTGGAATTCCATCACACAAACTGACATCTGGCACTGCAAGCACATTTCACGCATCCATTCAACATTCTCGCGGTTACACCGCTGTTAGTGTCCCAGCGTTTCACTTTTACAATAGCTTATCTCGCGCTTACATTAACCTGTGATCTAGCAATGTTAATCACTTAATATGTAACCCAGACAAATGCATTCCCGAAATATCATTGTTCTACATTAATTGCTGTTTCGTGTTGCGATTTTTTTCCTGTCAGAGTACTGCCAGTTTTACAATGTAGAGCTCTCTTCCGTGATATCGCTTAACATCATTAGAATCTGCAGTGAATTATTTTCGAATACTCCAGAGAAAATTGGCATTTAATTTCCTGCGAAGGATCCTACGTAGTGCAAATATGCGATTCTCAGTGCGGCATGAGCGACGGACCTCATCGCAGACCGCGCGCCAGAGCGCCAGGAATCGGCCGTGGTATTCCGCCGGCATTCAGCCTGACGTGATTTAGGGGCGTGCCGTAATACCGTGATCCGCCGGCTCGCCCCCAGACCGAACTGAGCTCTGCCCAGCACGTGCCAGCCTGCCGCACTCCATAACAGGGGCTCTGCTCCCGGTCCGTGACGTCACAACAGTGCTTCCTACTGCTACTGCTGCTGCCCGTCTCCTTCGTCTTGGAGAATTCCGTCTCTTCTTTTCTGAGTTAGTCACACTCGCGAGATGAAAATAAATTGTTCCTCTTTTCACTGGCCTAAAGCCACCCTCTCACGGATTTGAAAGAGCACATGGACGAGGAGCTGGTGACGTCACAGCTTGGACGTCCGCCTTCCACTACACTGAGGAGCGTGAAGTAAAAATTCTGGCACGTCAGATTTTTTGACTTGTGGAAAGGAATGTGGCGAATGAGATGGGACATCGCTCTACATCACAAGCAGAACAGAGGATCCGTCATTTTTTATGGTGCTAAACATCGTATTTGGTGGGTTTTCTTCCCCATAACATACATGGTACAGATATAAGCTGCTTAAAAGGATCAGCAGATTGAGGATCGCTAGGAATCTCGTCGTTTTAGCCACGATCTGTTATAACAAAATGACATTACACTAAACATCGGTAGGCCAAAGCTTCCTGTAATGGATGTTTTCAGTGTTGTAATTTGTGTGTTACGAAAGTATACCGTTTCAGTGCTATGGCATAATGATGATCAGCCAAAGCGCGTTCTCTTAGTACAATTTGCATATTAAATATCAAATAATGAAATTTGTAGATATAGTCTTTACACAGTCTCTAACATATACGGAGAGCCGATTACCAGGTCGAACTCTTAGCTCAGTTGTGACCATCGTGAACTCGTACGTTGTGAAGCGAAATGTTTTGTTTCCTAAAAGACTTTTTGGTCTTTCTCATTCGTTTAGTAGAAGTATATTGTCAAAAGTCGGTGTTATTCAATATAAATAACGTATTTTCTGCAATTCTTGTTGCAAAGGCCAGGAACTGGCATGGAGTCTTTCCTTAGAGGCAAGAAATCTTAACGTGATTGCCAGTCTGTATGTGAAGGCAAACACAGGAATGTCTTGCTGTTATGAGACTTTCTGTATTATATGTATCCTCGTCTCTGGGTTCATGGACTGACTAGTCTCTGTATCTTTTTCAGTCATGGTGAACTGCTTCGAAACAGATTTCGTCTTTGCCGGTTCGAATCCTGCCTTGGGCATGGATGTGTGTGATGTCCGCAGGTTAGTTAGGTTTAAGTAGTTCTAAGTTCTAGGGGACTGATGACCACAGATGTTAAGTCCCATAGTGCTCAGAGCCATTTGAACCATTTAGATTTCGTCTTTCATTCGAATGAAATAATGAATCGCATCTCGTACGTTGTTTCAGAATGTTTATTGTCAATGCAGCATTGAGAATGATAATATTATGCTTGTGCAAACTGACATTAGATGCTATATCTCAATTACATTCAATTTCAAAACGAAAATGGGAAGAAAATTCAACTAGATTATCGAATAACTTCTTTTAGTATGTATCTCAGATGTTTGTAGAGCACTGTGTTGTGTTTCTCTACTGGCAGTTCGCAGTTCAAGCCATCGGCGAGTCCTGAATCTCCTTCGCAATTTTCCCCGCTTTCCTTCGACAGTCGCTAGCAGAGTTAACACAGCTATTCTACGCGCGTCCGTTTCCGTAAAGAAATTGTGCGGTTTACGAGCCAGATAAAGCCGATCAATGTCCCTGGGGAGCGCTGAGAGCACAGATCACATAAACCAACTCGCCCCGTGTCCCAATGGTGTTGTTCTCGTGAAGTTTGACGTCGCATCCACGTCGACGTCAGCTGCCTCGTCTCGCATGAGGACGGCTTAAGCACCAAATTCACTGCGAGTTGTCATGATGTTCTAATTATTTTTTCGAAAGAAAATCGAGCTGGGAACATGAAACATAGTGATGGTGGGCTTAGTACGTCTCCACATACTCGTCCTTCAATGCGACACATTTTTATCCCCATGTATGGTTTGGAAGAGACTTTACTTCTGTGAGTATTCTGTCTGGCTGTTTAGGAAATGTTTCACTTCGAAAACCTTCTCGCCGTCATTCTGGAAATAACTGCCAAGCAATGAATGTGATTGGAGTTAGCAGTGCTTGTTTCGCTCTTTTGCATAGGAGTCGTATTGGTACACCCAGCACTCCGCCACGGTGATTAGTCATCTGGACTGGCCTGCCACAGCTGGTACATTTCCACTGCTGTCTCTGTCTGGTGGACGTTTCTAATTAGTGTGAACTAGTGTGAGCAGTCACGCAGGATGTTGAAAATTGAACTCTCACCGATTGTAATGTTACCGACCATTGACTGTAATGTTATCACACTGTGATGCGCCAGTCTTTGATCACCAGGACGTCCACAGCCCTTGCAGTTACGGGTTTTCTCAAAGAAATGGTCTGCTACTTAACTCTTCTTCATTCAGACTTGTTTGACCACAACGGAAGCGAGTGTTCCACCTAACCAATGTGTAAAATGACATCTACCTCAGTACTTCGCGAGCCACTTGACTATGTGTAGTGGAGACTACTTCTAGAACCACTAACTGATCCCCCCTCCCTGTTTCAATTGTCAACTGCGTGTGCGAAGAATGACTGATGGTAAGTTTCTTTATTAGCTGTAATTTGTGAAATGATTCATTTTTACGTTACATTTTAACCAACTGAACATGGTGTTTACCGGCGGTTCTCTCCTTCAAATGCAGGAAATTTATTACCACACATCACTCTACCAATCGACTGTGGCAGTTTCTTTTGGCTCCTGTAGCCGCCCGCTGTGGCACTGTGATGCAGGTGTTTCACTGTATGCCTGGACTGTAGGCAAGTGCCAGCAAACAAACAAGTAATTACGTGCCTTTATGGTCTGAAAGTGGTAATAGCAATTTTATGACTAACGCTCTTAGCGCCTTCAACTATACGTCAGAGATAGCGTCTGATCCTTCTGATACTTCGCTTAATACATGGCCAACGGCCTTGCAATAGAGGTAACACGGATTCGCGTCGTATCACCAAACTTTAGCGCTGTCGAGCTTGGCTAGCACTTGGATGGGTTACCGTCCGCATCTGCCCAGCGATGTTGGCAAATAGCGTTCCCTCTGAACGTGTCAATTGAGGAACTACTTGACTGAGAATTAGCGTATCTGGTCGCGAAAGCTGACAACATGACGGGAGAGCTGTGTGCTGACCACATGCTCCTCCATACCCGCATCCTCCATCAGCTGAGGATGACACAGTGGTTGGTCGGTTACGTTGGGATGGGTTACCGTCCGCATCTGCCCAGCGATGTTGGCAAATAGCGTTCCCTCTGAACGTGTCAATCGAGGAACTACTTGACTGAGAATTAGCGTATCTGGTCGCGAAAGCTGACAACATGACGGGAGAGCTGTGTGCTGACCACATGCTCCTCCATACCCGCATCCTCCATCAGCTGAGGATGACACAGTGGTTGGTCGGTTACGTTGGGCCTTCCGAATCCTGTTCGGGCAGAGTTTTAATTTTTAGTTTTATTTAATACTTCCTCGCTCTTTCGGTTATTCTTCAGATTTCTAAAATCAAAATTAGATATGGGCTATAGTCAAAGCAATGGACGAGTAATGTGAAGAACTAGGAGCTCTATCCACTTCCAGACTGATAGCCCTAAACGTAGCCATATTTGCTGGATATTTTACTGGGATGAGCACCAAATAATTCGCCCAAATCGCTAGGAAACAGATTGGGGGGTGGATCGACAGATAGAACCAGTCGAAGCCAGACAATTACACACTAACACTATTGTAGTCTTAGCATTAAAGACCTGCTTGAAAGCTTACATTTCTCTGTAACCTTGTAATTTTGCTTCATGTTTTATAATTTTAGCAGTTATCCTTCGTGTAGCAGTTACGTAGTGGTTGTCAGCTCTGTTCTGTATATTTATTTACTGCCCGGAAAGACAGGATTTGTCTTCTTAACGTAAAACGGTTCTGTATTGTTTGAACTCGGAGTTATACTACGGTTTATCCAACTTGTCGGCCCTTAAATTCTTATAATTTAAGTGCATCAAATGTATGAGTCTTAGGTAATAAAGCTAGAATTTAATATCTCATCGAAATAAACATACATGGATCCAGATTCCAGTGTAAAAAGGGTGGGGAAAGGAATAGCTCATGGTCTTGTTGAATAAAATATCTGTCTGAAGTGATCAGTGAAATCATGAAACCCTATTTTCTGAATCGGATTGGTATCTCAACTCTCTCATTACGAATACTATTAACTGTCCTACACACAGTTCAGTTCGTTGGTAGTGCTTGGAATACCCAATGGATAAGGTTACTGTCGAGAGACAACCGGATACAGAGTTCAAGTGTCTGAGGTGACTAGTCACATTGTTTCCGTTGTAATAACATTCCTACAGCTTCGAGTAAAACGGACTTGATCTCACTTTGATCCAAATGCAGCTACATAAATTAATAAATGTAAATATTAAGTCAATGAATCTAAATCCACCATCCATTGCTTCAGAACATGAACACATCAGCTTTAATGCGCTATGTCCATGTCAGTGACTCTTATATATAGACACTAATAATATACACTATCTACTAATGATGTAATTACGACGATTTTCATCGGGTACATTGTAGGTTACCGTCATCGTTATAGTCAGCCATAAATGGAGGACTACTTTGTGAAAACCTGCTATTTTATATCTTAAATCTTGTACCTCTGCACACCATGAACTATATCAGCTTCAAACGCGCTTAATGTTAACGAAGAGAATACGTAATTATGTTCATCCATTGCGACGGAGCATCCTATAGGCCCTTATTTCAAACCAGTATCATTCCATACTGAGATTCACAGAACTGTATCAGACATATGCCAAAAATAACCATAAAGAGCAATGGTCCATTTTCGCCGTCATCATTTTACATTACTTCACTAACTAAGGTGCTGTAATTACTAAACTCTATTCATTAACATTTAGTGGCTATTAATCCGTGATTTGTTACCGACAGGCAATGAGAAATGTGTCCTGAAATTGATAATGGGATGGTTAGCTCAGCGTCTCCCGTGTTGACGAACTTTCAAATATCTTACTGGAAAACAGTTGAGTAATTAATGATTTCTCCTTCGTTTGGAATCACAGTAAAGTAGGAACCCTTGCAAGAAATTTCTGCTATTAGACTGTAAATTAAATTGATTTATTTGACATAATTATGATTTCGGCTTCATAGCTCTTCTCAACAGCAAGCTCAAGCGTCACAAAATCTCCGACAAGCCTAAATGACATTTCATCATTGGAATAGATACGGTATTTCGACAATAACATGTCTTGTAGGCATATCGGGCATTTCAGTTTTTACTTGAGGATGCCTTTAAAGTCTAAATCAAAACAGTGTTGCATATGTAACACGCATTATGCCAGGAAACGCATTAATGTAGAGGAACTAAATCAAACAGATCATGAAATAAGTCTGTAAAAACCACTAGTAAGTAAATGGGGAACTGAAAGAGCAAAGAATGTACACAAATCTAAAACCTGAATCATGTACTATCTCCATAGATTAAAGGAAGTTAGTGAATCTATCCTAATTCCGACTACCGATACATCGAAGTAAATAACGCAGAAGAGGTTTTCTAGTTTCCAACAACAACATTCGCTGAAGCTCAGCATTTACCAACTAACTGCATTGCTGATGATTTAGAACAGAATTCTGAGATAAACACTGATGTTTCCAAAACATTAAGTAATGATAGAATGGATTGTGCACTCCCGAATCCAAGCTCTGATTAACAATAACTGAATTCGCCTCTCAATCACAGTTGAAGTTTGTTGCCGAAGCAACTTTGCATTACATCCAGAACCTCACAGTCAAAATTATTTCGACTGTATCGGGTGCTAGAAGCGTGCTACAAGATATGTAGACTCCAGTACTTCTCAGGAAACTCAGTACCCTGGTAAAGGACGTTATCAGACTCAGCAAAGGAAACGAATACCTCGGGAAGGAGGAAAAATTTACGGGGATCAAGGGACGCCTAAAATTAAATATAATGAAACAGACGATGGCTTAGTGAGAAACACAGCTAAAAAGCGCACACTTAATATATAAACTTATTAAAAATATACATTATAGACTAATACAGCTCAACAATATCTTTCCACATTGATTCCACACAGTTAAAACGAATAAAAAGTTATGAGTAATCCAAATGAGATTTAACCACGAATCACCGCTCAATCACATTCAGCAAATGCATGTACATGAAATCTTTTACTGTGAATATGACGGAATAACAATACCAGATATAAATCCTGTTTTCTTTGCAAGTAGGCTGTATCAAAACCAGCGAATTCTGCAATAGCTTATACCATACCGTAAACTGTAAATCATTAACCACTTACATAATAATTCTTTCATCAAATACACATACAAATTTAAAAAATATCTATAAAATTTTGGGATAACTGTAACCTTACTTATCATAGGAAATAAATGTTCTAAGACATTGAGTGAAATCTGTGTGGGCGGCAAACAAGATTAAAAGAAAAATGTCCCAGTAACAACAACAATTAGCTCCGAGTATCCACATCCACAAGCAGCTGCTTGTCAATGTCTGGAATGAAACAAAGCATATACTGCAGAGGAAGAGAATTATAGAAGCTAACAATACTTGGAACGATGTTTTGGGCACATCACTTGAACCGAGTGATAGGTGCAAATCTAAGAAGGACTTATCCACAGTGTCATTTGGTTTTTATTGCATATCATCTATTGGTGTGATTCATCTTGACTGTAGCGATGCGACAACCAATGAGGAGGCTATGTATAGTCGGTGAACCACAAAGGTTATCTATCTCTCTCTCTGCTTCAGACTTGCCGATTCAGGTGTACGAGTTGCCCTGGACAAAGTTTCCTTCGCAGAGGGTCATATTCAAGATATTAATGTTTTTTTGGTGTGTTGTGTACGACATCAATGACAGCCTCTTCAAATTTATGTATTAAAACCATTAGTTTCTCATAATATAATAATTTAAGAGCGGAATATTTTATATTGACAATTTATCCCTTAGAAATACTGTATTTCTAGATCAAAATAGCACAGAAAGGTAACAGTAGTAATCCAGTTCGCCATTTATAGGCTCTTAGGTACTAAAAACATGTAAACGCTGGACCCTTTAACCATATTTCACTGTAAAGGATTGTCGATAACTCATAGTAACATTATGGTTCCATAAATATTGTAGGCATCCGTCAACAAGCACAATTCGTGCAAACAAATGAATTTCCGCGGTGTCGCATTGCTGGCGCGTGGGTTTGTTCGCTGCGACTCTCTGGGACGATTCTGCGTCACAGTAACCTATGGAGTGTCCTTCTTACTTTGTACTGGATATTTCCTATAGTGCAACGTTTTCACATTATCTGAAAAACGGACATTATGTTTTTAACTATGTAGGTTGGACTTTTGATATTCTTCATCGTGTTGGTTACCATGCTTTACTATTTATATGCACCTGATAGTGTGGCTACAAGGCAAGAAACTGGTAGTTCCTTAATAAAATTGTTTCAAAATAAACTGTTTGTCGAGTCCTCTCTACAAACTGGAACTATAGAAATTTATGTTGCTAGTATCGTAGTTCTAAGAGAGACGAAATACAAGACGTTTCTCGCTTCCAAATTCGACTTGTGATTTAGGATAAATTACGGTATTAAAAGTTAGTAATTATCTGTTTCGCACACGAAGCTAGTGTTGTTTTACGGAACTGCAGCTGATGGGACGCTCCAGATTGAAGCAGGTAAGAGAGTCCACTTCACAAAAGGTACGCTGGAGAAAAAATTGATTTCAAGCTGATACACTTGGCTACATGTGTTTGGACCGACATACCAAATGGGAGGCAAAGGGCGTGGTGTCCAACAATGCTTTTCCAGTTCACTACTACAACAGTTCTGCTATTGTTTCTGAAATTGGCTTAAAAGAAAGGTGCACATCAAAAACTGAATGGATTTGTAAAACAGGGAATTACGGTATAAGGATTGTTAAATAAAACGTAACACCATGCGATTAGTGTCAAGACACACGCAATCACAAATTATATTAGCAACAGCAACAAAATGGAAATCACAAAATAATGTGGTCAGAAACATTTAATGTGGATCAAACATCTGATGTATATCATCAGGTCAGAACAGCAGCGGCAAAAGAGGCTTCCTGACCGAAAGAAATCTTCTAGCATTGAACAAAAGCCTTAATTTGAGGAAGAAATTTCTGATAACGGACGTTTTGAGCGCAGCATTGTACAGCAGTGAAACACGGACAGTGAGAAAACAAGAACAGAACACAATCGAAGCATCTAAGATGTGATGTTACACATGAATTTAGAAAATTAGGTGGACTGATGAGACAAAGAGTAAGGACGTTGTCCCAGAAACGGCAAGGAAAGGAATATGTGGAAAAAGACTGATAAGAAGAAGGGACAGGATGATAGGACATATGTTAAGGCATCAGGGACTAACTTCCATGTCACAAGAGGGAGCTGCAGAGAATAAAAACTGTGAGAGGAATACAGGAATATTTCCAGTTCAAATCTAATAACTGAGGTGATGGGAGGCCACATTTTCCAAAAATGAATTTTTTAAATTCTCTTTGATCGTCGCAACTTGTGAATGGACTTCGTCTTTGAGTTTACTCCAGAGAAAAAATTCCGAAGTTGTTAAATTACGTTAACCTCCAGGCAGGCTGTTGTTACCTTCACGTCCTATGCGGTGGCCGGGAAAGAGCTAGGTGATCGTTTCCACAGCTACAAATGAGTAGTGAGCGGCCTTCTCCCTTTTTCCCTCCCATGGTGCTCGTACCACACACAAGTATGTATTTAAAGTGACAGTTTCTCAAACATACCTGGTAATAAATTTTGTGTCTTTAAGCCATTGAAGATACTTCAATTGCCATAAGAACCAATCATCTATTATCCAATAATCCCACAGCAATTACTTACACTCAACTGCCTTTGATGTTTCATGATCTCAGCTAGAATGGATTTTCATCAGCCCTTTAATGCAAATTTCTTATACTCAGCTTTTCGCAATCTTTAAAATTAATTTCATCGGTGAAGATGTTCCCGCGTAACACCAAGCGCCGGCACGTCGGATTGGAAGCTCACAATAGAGAAGGCTGTTAGACGACGTCAAACAATACACTACTGGCCATTAAAATTGCTACACCGCGAAGATGACGTGCTACAGACTCTAAATTTAACCGACAGGAAGAAGATGCTGTGATATGCAAATGATTAGCTTTTCAGAGCATTCACACAAGGCTGGCGCCGGTGGCGACAGCTACAACGTGCTCACATGAGGAAAGTTTCCAACCGATTTCTCACGCACAAACAGCAGTTGACCGGCGTCGTTGTGATGCCTCATGTAAGGAGGAGGAATGCGTACAATCACGTTTCCGACTTTGATAAAGGTCGGATTGTAGCCTATCGCGATTGCGGTCTATCGAATCGCGACATTGCTGCTCGCGTTGGTCGAGATCCAATAACTGCTAGCAGAATATGGAATCGGTGGGTTCAGGAGGGTAATACGGAACGTCGTGCTGGATCCCAACGACCTCATATCACTAGCAGTCGAGATGACAGGCATCTTATCCGCATGGCTGTAACGGATCGTGCAACCACGTCTCAAACCCTGAGTCAACAGATGGGGACGTTTGCAAGACAACAACCATCTGCACAAACAGTTCGACGACGTTTGCAGCAGCATGGACTATCAGCTCGGAGACCAAGGCTGCGGTTACCCCTGACGCTGAATCACAGACACGAGCGCCTGAAATGGTGTATCCAACGACGAACCTGGGCGCACGAATGGCAATACGTCATTTGTCGGATGAATCCATGTTCTGTTTACAGCATCGTGATGGTCGCCTCCGTGTTTGGCGACATCGCGGTGAACGCATATTGGAAACGTGTATTCGTCATCGCCATACTGGCGTATCACCCGGCGTGATGTTATGGGGTGCCATTGGTTACACGTTTCGGTCACCTCTTGTTCGCATTGACGGCACATCGAACAGTGGACGTTACATTTCAGATGTGTTACTACCCGTGGCTCTACCCTTCATTCGATCCCTGTGAAACCCTACATTTCAGCAAGATATTGCACGACCGCATAATGTAGGTCCTGTACGCGTCTTTCTGGCTACAGAAAATGTTCGACTGCTGCCCTGGCCAGCACATTCTCCGGATCTCTCACCAACTGAAAACGTCAGGTCAATGGTGGCCGAGCAGCTGGCTCGTCACAATACGCCAGTCACTACTCTTGATGAACTGTGGTATCGTGTTGAAGCTGCATGGGCAGCTGTACCTGTACACGCCATCCAAGCTCTTTCTGACTCAATTCCCAGGCGTATCAAGGCCGTTATTACGGCCAGAGGTGGTTGTTCTGGGTACCGATTTCTCAGGATCTATGTACCCAAATTTCGTGAAAATGTAATCACATGTCAGTTCTAGTATAATATATTTGTCCAATGAATACCCGTTTATCATCTGCATTTCTTCTTGGTGTAGCAATTTTAATGGCCAGTAGCGTAGAACGCTTACTAGGACGACACCACGACAGGAGCGGCACCAATACGAAGAGAATATAAGCGCCGCTCAAGCGACCCATGGTCTCACTAAAAGAGCCGCACCAGAAGACGAGCTGTCATCCTAGTTTTTTAGCTGAGCCTTGTGATCTATATCAATTGCTTGCATGGAAATTAAGTATATTGAAGGACACTAATTGTTTGCATGTTGCCAATTGCTTGCGACACTTCATTGTGAAGAAGGTGAAGTTAAGTATTGTCAATTGAGTTATTATAATAAACTCCTTTAATATGATTTCCGTTTATTTATAAATCCGAGAAAACAGCTTCCTAGGCACTCTACGTATATTACACGAGTGGGCAGGACTCCACAGAAGGGAATTCTTACGCGAAAGAACTTATTTTCCTACTGTCGTAACACACTCTGGCGATATTGTTCCGTAGGGCTTGTAAGTAGGCTGTTTATGTTTTCAATCCCGCTGGTTGCTCTGACCGTGAAGACGCACGATATGGATGGAGCAAAATTCGAATAACGCTGGCTGACTTATAATTATAGAGGCACTCGTCATTTCTCTGCAGCTAACATGAAGTTTATGAGAAACGGCTGCCAGGATATTTCGTTCGCTCCACCCGTTGCAGACTTACTCTTTGCCCTCTGCATAGTATTTCAGTGACTTCC
Organism: Schistocerca americana; assembly: GCF_021461395.2. NCBI lineage: Eukaryota > Metazoa > Arthropoda > Insecta > Orthoptera > Acrididae > Schistocerca > Schistocerca americana. Next base: position 803,729,941 of record NC_060121.1, read on the forward strand.
AAATACAAATTTTTTCACATTCCCTTAATCGACATTCCTGTAGGGCACTATCTGCCGGGCACCATCTGTCGGGATACATTTGTGCATTCAACTCAAGTGTTATCTACGCGTTTCTTCAGCAGCTTCGGTAAATATGTCAAATATTTGATTTATCTTGGTCTGTGAAAGACATTTACTTTATTTTCAAATTGACCAGAATTCGATACACGTAGATGTCACAGACAGAAGAAAGCTACATTTTCCCTGCGCCCCTTTTATACCGACACCGCGGACGTGCAGCACACTGTTACCTCCATAATGGGCGTGACATATTTCGGTATTTACGTATGAAATCACGAACTTCCGCATAATACAGAAATCGATCTCTTGTTCAAATTATGCAATTCCTGAGTTTTAAATACAGCAATTACTATGAAACTAGCAACAGGAACTCGAAGATAGAAATACCGCTGAATACGTCTCTTTTAGGACTACGATATTCGCAACATACTATATTAAAATTCAGTTTTAAAAACCGAAATTGATGTCCATATTCTGTAACTAATACAGCATGGTTCAGCGGCCCCTACCGCTGTGGTTTTCTACAACCCGCTGGCCTTCATAAAACATGCCTGATATCTTCGTATTCTCTCACTCACTACGCGCAAAACTCGCTACGCGCAGACTTAGTCCTACAGAAGGAATTAACAGGAACTTTTTGTAGGAAATTTAACGTAATACGTGGAGTAAAAATAACCACCATTTGCGAAAGATTGTACTCCAAAGCTCTTGACCAATGTTTCAATCCATATTAAGGTGCATTCTTCAGAAGTTTTATTACATTCTACTTGCAGATCATAATGAGCCAACCAGCAGGCTTATTCACAATGAATTTGCATGTTTACCAGTTACTGGTCACACATTCAACATTTTCAATACGTGTATTATTCAAATGGTTCAAATGGCTCTGAGCACTATGGGACTCAACTGCCGAGGTCATTAGTCCCTTAGAACTTAGAAATACTTAAACCTAACTAACCTAAGGACATCACAAACATCCATGCCCGAGGCAGGATTCGAACCTGCGACCGTAGCGGTCTTGCGGTTCCAGACTGCAGCGCCTTTGACCGCACGGCCACTTCGGCCGGCCGTGTATTATTGTATGTACAACAAAGCCAGACGGCAGTTTTTACGACTGTTAGTTTTAATCATGACTAAGGTTACTGGCGCAAACCTTGATCAGCTTGTAAAACGTAATAAGAATTCTGAAGAAGGCACATTCATATGGGCTGAAGCCTCGGTAAAGACCTTTTGAATACTGCCTTCCGCAGCTAGTGGCTGTTTTTATTCAATGTATTACATTTTCACAGTTGTTGCTGCAGTCACGATTAAGATTCTAAAATTTTATGTAGTTATATTCTGTACAAGGGTACGTTTTCGCTAGAGCTTACGGTTCTTGAGTTATTCAAGGAAACCGTTCAAAAGTAACTATCAAATGCAAAAGCACCCCATACGCATCCCTCATCAATCAGGATTTCTCATAAGTTATATGTGGCACTCCTTCCTACCACTGCTCTAACATTTTCGACTACACGAAATGTTCTCGATACTCGATCCCTTGTCGCTATTGAGTGGGCTATTACGCCACCATTATAGTTGGCTACTTCGTTAACATTAATAACCTGAACGTGCCCTTGATGGTAAAGAACGAAAAAGGCTTTTGTAAGCCTTACGCCAAAACGTGGACCGGAGACGAAGTGGACGACTGTAAACTGAGCAAGAATCGCCGCGAAGGATGGTGTACCAGTTACCATTTAGGATAGCCCCTGGTCAACCGAAAAGAACTGAACATGCTGAGCACGATTTAGAATATCACCTGTTTCTGTGCGCCAGTGCGGTGGAGCCAGCTTTGACATGTAGTAAGTCTGTTTAGTGCTGTTTGCCAGAACTTCACTCTTCAGTGGGCTGCAGTCGGTTTCTTACTTAGTGTTTGTTACGTTTTCCGACAAACTTGAAACCAGTTGATTATTGTTCATTATTTGACATGAAATTGTTTCTCCCCTTTCATGTGTTCTTGTTATTGTGTGTCAGAATTTTCCCTAATTTTAAATTGGTCAGTTTATTTGTTTAAGTACCGCACTGTATCGTGAGAATAATCTGAGTGGCACATCGTGTCTGATGTTGCTCAGTGAGTGCGCCCGTTTTTAAGATCTTTATTATGTGAATATTGTAGCTCTTGCGAGTCGATGCATAACGTTTTATTAATTCCGTTCGATTGGACTTACACATCAACAATATTTATTGCAAGTTTCAACCTAGCTGCAGTACTTGTACTACGTTTATCAGAAACTGTCGCTGTTGGGTTATTTTTCAAGAGCAAACTTACTGCCAGTGGATATAAGTACTATTGTTGTAAGACGTATGCATTGCCGGCGATGGGCGAGGCATTGCAGAATCTCTGACCAGAGAATAGTATGTAGTTAGTTGTTGCTTGTCGCGAGTCTGCGCTAGTGTGCGCGTGTCGACAGTAGTCCGTAGTAGTCTTCAGTCTGCTGTAGTCGGCTTTAGTCTTTAGTCCGTGCTAGTCTGAGTGAGTCTGCAGTAGTCGGCGCGTGCCTGCGCGTGTCTGCAGTCTGCTCTGGTCAGGACTCTGGAGGATGAGTATTATAGTAGAAGGTAAAGAAGCAGCCTTGCGCATATCTAGTAATGTGTATTAACTGTCATTAACTTCTTTCAAAATGCCGCAGTAATAATTTTCATAATATAAAGTAATTTTTTTAAAGAAAAGCTTTCATTTCAATTTAAAGAATATTTCCAATGCATGATCATTCCTTCCAAGAATCAGAAAAAAATATACGCCAGCATTGCACGAAGCTGTGTTGGAAAATTTCTACATAAGAGCAGATATATTGGCAGTTTTTATTGAAATAAGAATTTTTCCTTTTTTTATTCAGAATACAGGGCCGAAGGGCAGCGCTGCTGTCCTCATAAAATTTATCAGGTTACTAATTTGTTTTTTTATACTATTTCCGGATTTACGAATTGAATTTTGAGGTTACATTAAATGTGAATGCATTTCTGCACGGAGACTATAAATGGGAAGCAAATTTGTCCAGAGGTTACATTAAAAATAATTTTGTTCAGAGGTTACAATATTAAAAAATTTCATTTAATCATTATTTTGTGGGGAGTTTACACAATTGGTTAAAGGTTTCTTATTTAAATATTTTTATTGTGGGGAGGTTACACTTGGCGACATTCGGACCAGGATCGTATTTCTTTGTGAATCTTCTGAGAAGTAGTCATATATCTGCTCTTAAGTACTTAAATGTAATTAGCATTTGGCGCAACGCATTTACTAATTTGTTACTCTTTCTTTCACAGATCATCGGCAATTTGTTGCTCTTTGTTGTATTTGTGTTTGTTGCATTTTGCATTGTCTTTGTTTCATTAGTGAATAATTTTGATTTGTGTAATAATGCCGCGAAAAACTGTAAACAGTACATCATGATATATAATGAGTGAAATAGCCGACTCAAATAATTTGACCGATAGTACTTGCGACACGCAGTGTAATGATGACAATCCTTCAATTACAGACAATCAGTGTGTACCGACCACTAATGTTGATTTTGATCCTAGTAATGAACAGACGAATTCAATTGTGTCCTCTGTTAATTTATCGACAATTGATGACGCGGGGCGTTCTGTTGCAATGAGCGCTGCCCAGCTTGACACACCCGGTTTGCAGGATTTACGTGACGAACAGACAAATTTTTCTAATGAGAATGAACAGAGTACGACAGATATATTTAATTCCAGTGTAGTGACTAACAGTGCACATCCGATTGGCAAACATTTTCAAGAATCACAGAATAACCAAATAGTTATACAAAACGTGACAATTGCAGGTACGTCATCAAACAGCACAGAGAATAGAGCCGGTAATATTGGCTTGGATAAAATTATGGCAGTATTGCTACGGTTTAAGAATGAGAATTTCAAACAACTTAGTGAAAAACAAGACAACCTTAATGAAAATTTCAAACAACTCAATGAAAAACAAGACAACCTTAATGAAAATTTCAAACAACTTAGTGAACAGAACAAACAACTTAATGAAAAACAAGACAAACTTAATGAAAAATTAGACAACAATTCCAGACAGCTTAGCGAACAGATTACAGCCGTTGCCACGCAATGTCATGATATAAAGAACAATTACGTGAGGAAATTGAGGCTTGTGCTAGGAAAAGTAGTGAAGAAATTAGATCAGTTGCTCAAGAATTAAGGGATATGCAAACAGCTACAACAGAATCACTTAGAGGCGAAATTAGTGCAGTCGGTAAACAATGCTCTGAAAAAGCAACACAGTTACGCGACGAGTTTAAATTGATGACTGCAGAACTTTCGTGCACACTGGATACAAAAATAGACGCGAAATTCGTCCAACAGAACAGTCAAATTGACGAACGTTTTAATCACAACCCACAAAACAGTGAAACGCGTTTCCGCAAATTTATACAGGAACAAAATAAAGTAAAACGACAAGTCATGGAAACAATTACTGCACAGAGGCAGGAAGATAAACGTAAATTGTTTGCGAAAGCAAAAACATACGTAGACAACAATATTGCTACAATATCGGACGAAATTAATACCTTTGAACACCGAATTGCGTGATGAAATTTCCGATCTTAAATCAAAAACAGATACACACATAGTAGATTTTCAAACAGTGACCGACAGACTCGAACAATTAGAACTTACACAGGATTCCGATGTCATCAAAGCGGACGTTAAAAAATTGAAGGAAACCACACGTAAAATACAAACACAAATTAATGCTTCTGACAATAAAAACGATGATGAGGTAAAAATACTGACTGAAAATTATGAAGAATTGGCCAGTCGTATTGACGTTATTGAAAGTAATAATTACAGCAAATCAGACGACACTTCGCCGATTTCGTTTAATCAAACACCTGAATTCCAAAATTTACAGCAGACGATCAGTGAGATAGATTTGTCTAATAATACATTACGCAGAAAATTGACAACTTTACAGCAAGAGGTAACAGAGATGAAAAATGTTTCAGCGTTTAATACATCACAGTAGACGCCACTTTGCGAACATTTGTCAGACTCACACAGCCAGTATAACTTAGGTAATTTACACAGAGTACGTGAGTTAGATTCCGAACAGTCAGAGACAAATAGATTCTCATACAATCGTGAACCTGTTCAGACATACTGAGACGATAATTTTGATTATAAGCATTTTCAATCCGTGAGAAAATTTAAAGTATTTAAAAATGACAGAACACAGATTCACCCCCTGGATTGGATACAACAATTTAGCTTTGCTTTTCCACCGAGTTGGCCTGTAACACACAAACTTGAATTTATTTGCAGTTTTTTGGAAGGCGAACCGGAAACTCGTTTGAGACCGATCGCAAGACAATGCTGCTCGGTAGAAGAATTTCAGAATGCTTTTCTGTCAGCGTACTGGTCGAAGACGACACAGCGTGGAATTAGGGATTAATTAATTAGTATACCGAATTATGAGAACTCAAATTTTCCCAATGCCACACAATTTTTTGGACACATGGTCCAACAAAACCAGTACTTAAGTGAACCATACAGCGAATCTGCACTTATTCAATTATGTATTTCTAAATTACCACGGTCATTAAGAGTGTCACTTTTAACGGTTTAGCAACAAGAAAATATTTCGGCATTCAGAGATCTGTTACAGCTTTTGGAAGTGCAACAATTGTATTTTTCCTTTATAAATAAAAATTTTTCGTATAATAACCAAGGTCAACAAACATACAGCAATTACGGTCAGCCAAGCAATTTCAATAGCAAAGCCAACAGACGCTTCAAGAACGAAAACTACCAGTACTTTAATAACAGACAATATTTCAGCTATCAGTATCGACAAAATTATCAGCAAGAGGAACCACATTTTGGTAACAATAGACGTTTTACTCCGCAACAGCAACAACACCAACCGGTTAGCATACCTAACCAACAATGTCATGCACAAGGTCAACCAAGCTTTAATGCTTCGCCGCGTACGCGTATAGCGTCGGCCCCAGCAAATAGTAACGCACAGCAACAAGGAAATTAGTACGTACAGAAAACACACTATTTCAACTCCTATCGCAATGCACCATACAGAAATGACTATCATGACAGACGTAAAAACAATGAGCACAATTTTCAGCGTACATTTAGTAACAGTCGGTCTTATCAGCAGCAAGAACATCCGCCACAACTTATAATCATGAATGAACCAGACAGTAGGTATCATCTGGAAGAAATAATAGAACAGTACAAATAGTGGAAATTTCACAGCATCCTCCTGAAAATAATAACACGTCAGATCGAATTTGACTAGATACAGTACAGGTTGCATCTTCCAGGAACGTAAGCAATACTTCAGATACACAGAATGTTGTTCACGAAAATGTTATTACTTTTGACGACATCCGAGACACTCTTTTGCAGGAAAGACCAGTTGTTCAAAAAACTATTTCTCACCCTGTCATCGAAGTTAAAATTGGATCATCGAAATTTTCAGCAGTAATCGATTCTGGATCACCTGTGTCAGTTATTAATGAAGAAATTTTCAACGAGTATAACAAAGAGAATACCTATCCTACGTTACCATTAGGTAAAGCAAAAGTAAAAGGAGCAGTATCGAGTAAAGGAGTAGATGTAAAATTACAGACACATTTATCATTTTGTATTGCAGGTCATACATTTCACTCAAATTTTTGGATTATTCCGTTGTTGACGACAAACATTATTTTAGGTACGAATTTTCTGGTACAACACGATGCCATTATTGACTTCCAAAATTCCTATTTAATGTTGAAGGATGAAAATCTACAACTGGCTTTAGAATTTCAGCACTCTTTATCTGCAGAAGAACAAACAATTAATCGTACAGAGGTCATTTCCGCATCACGTAACATAGACTGTAATTCCACATTGTTCACAGATATGTACGTACACAACTATAATACTGCAGACGAAGCTGAGTATGACGTCATACAGACGATTTCTGATAAAGTTAAACAGAGCAGTGGAAATACAGACGACGAACGCAGGCAACTACACAAAATTCTTTTACAGCAAGCTCCAGTTTTTGACAACGTTCCTGATACTATGTCCGGTTTTATGTATGAATTTCAGGTTAAACAGCACGACACATTTAAAGCCAAGCATTATCCCATTCCGTATATTCATAGAGAACAAGTTAAGAAAGAATTGCAAGCTATGCTTGATCAAGGAATTATTGAACCGGCAGTTAGTCCGTTCATAAACCCGCTCCATATTGTTAAGGAAAAGGATGGCTCACTTCGCCTCGTACTTGATTCGCGTCACATCAATGACATTATTATTAATGAAACAGATCGCCCTCAGACACTAGAAGAACTTCTACAAAAATTTCATGGTACTGCTATTTATTCCACATTAGATTTGAAATCGGGATTTTGGCAAATTCAGCTCCATCCGAACTGCAGAAAGTACACAGCATTTCTCTGTTTTGGTGACTGTTATCAATTTTGTAAATTACCGTTCGGTTTAACAATTTTTTCAGCAGCTTTTATTCGCGGTTTGAATACAATACTTCCAACAGAACCTAAAGACAGAATTACAACGTACGTAGACGACATTCTTATTGCAGAAGCTAATTAGTCTGAACACAATCTGATTCTTGAACGACTGTTGCAAACTTTCCGTGTACAAGGACTCACAGTTAATCTCAGTAAATCGCACTTTGGTAAAACTTCTATAAAATTTCTTGGACATGTAATTTCAGCAGAAGGCATTGCGCCTGACCCGGAAAAACTTCAAGCTTTACGTGACATTACTGTTCCTACGACGAAGAAACAAATACGCAGTTTTTTGGGATTAATTAATTTTTTTCGTATATTTATTCATTACTCTGCTTTAGACACCCCTAGATTATGTCAATTGACAGGTAAAAACACTATTTGGTCCTGGGATAGGCAAGCACATTCTAAATTTGTGAACCTGAAAGAAGCCTTGTTGAATGCACCACTTTTATCGCACCCAGATCTTACCAGAAATTTTTCTATAGCCACCGACAGCTCTAACACCGCTTTAGGCGCACATATTTTACAGGAAATTGAAGAAGATGGTTCTACAGTAAATAAAAACATCGCTTTTGCAAGTCGCATTCTGTCACCTGCTGAACGTAATTATTCTGTTACAGATTTAGGCATTTTCTTTATGGAAGAAATACGACCGTTTACACAGACCATAGAGCGATAGAGTTTTTACTTTTGGCTAAATTTACACACGACAGATTAAGTAGATGGAAACTTTATTCACAGGAATTTAATTTTACAATTGTTCACATTCTCGGCACACAAAATATTGTAGCAGGTGCACTATCCCGTTCTCTCAGCAACAATCAGCAAGACATCGCAACCAACTTCTGTAAAGCAAAATTCAGCGTCATGTACATTCAACAAGTTGCATTTGAAAATTTCATTTCGTCGTTCTTACAAGACATGGCACAAGAGCAGAGTAAAGACAACGTGTGGAAAGAGATTAGACACCTTTGGCAAGATGGGAATAATGTTACCATTAGAAACTATTACACTGTACGCAATGACATTCTGTTTCGCCGCTCTCATCCTGACAGCAACAATTGGTTATTATGCATTCCTGATGAACTTGTTAACAAATTAATCTGGTATATTCATTTAAGTTATGCACATTACGGAGCCAGAAAATGTTTTCTTGTTCTGAGACAGAACTGTTATTCTACCAGCATGGAGAAACGTATTCGACGAGTTTTAGAGTCATGTAAAATCTGCCAGAAAGCTAAATCAGACACGACGTCACATATTCCTCCATTACATCCCATTGTACCTGTTAAATTGAGACATATGGCCGCTGTAGACATTTTTGGTCCGATTCCCAGAACTAATAGAGGTTTTTGCTACATCTTTGTCGCTGTTGAACTCACTTCAAAATTTCTTACCTTCAATCTGTTACGCAAAGCTACTGCTAAAACTGTTTCGAAAGCATTTGTAAAACATTTTCTATTTCATGTAGGGCATGTGTTGAAAGTAATTTCCGACAATGGACCACAGTTTCGATCTGCTATATGGACACGTATGTTACGAGCTAGAAACATTTCTCCGAAATATATATCCAAGTACCATGCTTCCTCGAACCCTTGTGAATGATTAATGAAAGAAATTGGTAAACTGTGTAGAATTTACTGCTGTAAAAAACATATTGATTGGGACACACACATACTCTCATTCCAAGATGTAATTAATTCCATAGCGAATGAATCTGTTATGCTATCTCCGTCTGTTATACTGAAAAATGTTGAACCACCTAACAAAATTAAAGAATTAGTAACCTTTCCTACATCTCGTCGACTGCGACACCATGAAATAATTGCCATTGCGTTGAACAACATCAAACGTGCCGCAGAGCGCCGGAGAAGATAGCAAAAACAGGTTTGTACACGCCGTGACTTTCACATTGGACAGAAGTTATTAGTACGTACACACTATTTATCCAACAAAGGAAAAAGTAGATGCAGTAAATTTGAGCTTCTATACGCAGGTCCATGTCGGATTCGCAGCATTCCTCACGCCAATGTAGTACACGTCGAAACTTTGAGAACCAGAAAAACCAAAGGGAACCACCACATATCCAATATCAAACCTTTTATTGAATGATAATACTTTGTGATTTATCACACTGTAATGCCATTTCCTGATTTTTTATGACCGCTTATGCAATTATATTCACATGAAAACCTACTGATGATTGACGTGTTTTTTCTTGGCAAGTGTCCGGCAAAGGTAAGGTTAGCAGGTCGCCTTTCTTGTCATTACACATCAGACTGTGCACATTTTCCATTTTTCATGTATGTATGATTGTTTTCCTGGTATGTTTGTATGCACTATGAAATATTTAAGATATAACAAACACCAGTTGACTTTGACATTATGCCTTATGATAGCCCAACATCGTGACAACTTTACATCTTTTTTTTTTTTTTTTTTGTGCTACATTGTGATACACTGTGTACATTTTTGCCTATGAACACTGGCTATGTTTTTGACATATTACGTTTTCTGTCATTCTATGCTGTATGCTCAATTATGTTACTATAAACCAGTTTTTATTTAATGGGTATATGATTTAAATGCAAGACATTAATCTTTCTTCATCATTTTCAGAAAGAAATAACGTGTAAAAGAAATAAATTATACAGAAATGGGAATTTCACCTTCGCTATGAACGAAAGAAGATGCAATCGTCACGAAGAGTAAATGGATCAGAATTAACAAGCATTAACAAGAATATACTATACACATCGTACGATAGCAGTCTTAAGTAATTTTTTATTTCAGAATACGGGGCGATTGACGCAGACTGTGAGACAGAACTACACATCTTAGTTTTAGTGATGAAATATGTTAGAAATAAGGAACTCTATACTATGAATAGTTGTATAATGAATAATGAAGTGACTTTTTTGCAGATGATAATGAATGGTGATGAATAATGATGAAGAATATAGTGATATGGATAATGAAGTTTTTTCTTTACAGATGATGATAATAATGCAATTATGATGATATGGATAATGAAGTTTTTCTTTGAAGATGATGATAGTAATGATAATGAAGTTTTTCTTTGCAGATGAAAATAATGATGAATATATATTTACTGTTAGTTAAGAAATGCTATGTAGTTATTTAGGTATTTGTTGCAGTTCGTTTTGACAGTACGTCTTATGTCGCATGGTATGATGACTGAAGGTTTTGGAAAGGACAGCTAGAGAACATATATATTTAACACACATTTCTTTACCTGTTAATTCGAAGTTCACTACTTTTCAGCATAACATGCGTTTCGTCTTTCAGTTTAATAATCCATTTTGTATTTTTTGCAGGAGAAATTATTCATGAAATTAATGTGCTATAAGCAGTTGGTCATCAAACCTGTGTCATTCATAAATGTGATCACATATACTCTGTTTGTTTCATAACCTTGCTACAGCTGAGTCATGATGAATGACGTTACACATCTTCATTTGCAGCAATAACTCAAAAACAAATATTGTTATGCCCCAGTAATTAACTATCGATCCCAACGTAATGCATTGCTAGCACAAAAAAATTTGAATAATAGTTACAGTATGTTACATTTTCAATATGTTCTATGTCACTGGAATGATCAGTTCTGAGTAATATGTCATTTGAATGATGAATTCTGAGTAATACTGAATAATGTTTTCTAGTCACAGACCTTCAATAATAGTTACAGTATGTTACATTTTCAATATGTCCTATGTCACTGGAATGATCAGTTCTGAGTAATATGTCATTTGAATGATGAATTCTGAGTAACACTGAATAATGTTTTCTAATCACAGACCCTGAATAATAGTTACAGTAGGTTATATTTTCAATATGTCCTACGTCACTGGAATGATTAGTTATGAGTAATAGTGAATGATATTTTGTAATAATGCATAAATAGAATGCCCATAATTTCTGTAAATAATATTTGATTATACTCTATAAATGCTGTGCCAATAATTGACTCTCATTTTGAATGATAACTTCTGAATAATACTGAATAAGGTTTTGTAAAACTATATGAATACTTTGTAACTGGACAATGAGTGCCAATAATTACCTTTAAATATGTCATATGTCACTTGAATGACGAGAAATGTTTTGTAATATTCAGTACTTGCTACATGTTTAGTAACTGGCCAAAGAGTGCCAATAATTATTTTTAAATATGTCATATGTCACTTGAAGGATGAAAAATGTTTTGCAATAATCAATACTTGCTGACCAACGAATGCCACTGTTTCTTATACTTTAAATTTATATCATGTCACTTTCATGCTATATATATGAATTAGCTCCTGTTTTGAATGATGACTTCTGATGATTTGTATCTGGCCAATGAGTGCCAATGTTCTCTGTGAACAGATAATTTATGAACATTATTCTGTAATACTTCATACGTGGTACAGAAATGTTCAGTAACAGGGCGATGAGTGTCTCGAATTACTTCAAAATCAGTTAATCGACTAGTGTAATTATCAATGATGACTGGCATCAGATTTAATGTCCTTCACCTTCTGACCTAATTACCAGAAATTACTGTAATATCCGTTTGTCCTGTCTATCCTCATGCTCTTGGGGCACTATATTTGGTTTTTGCACTAATTCTACGTTGGTGTACCTTACAAGAACGTGGTGTTGACACGACATGCTGTCCACCACCTTGAGCAATGGAGATGTTATTATGGTCCCACTGTTTGGTGTACCTAATGTACTACCAAAATGATAACATGGAATATTACTACGACATTTCAGTGTCTTGGCTACACTGATTAATACTTCTGGGAAAAGAACTTCAGATTGTCTCACTTGGTGTTGTGCTTCTGTAGAAATATATGGACTTTCAGTGCAGCTGCGTGCAACCTAATGTGCTACAACCATGATGCAATCCTTCCCATTCCTTTCCTAGTTCTTGTAAAATCATAATGACATATACAGTGCGTGTGCACTTTATTTCACTCCATGATATGTTATGTAAAATGCTAAAGACTTCTACAGTGCGTGTGCACTTTATTTCACTCCATGATATGTTATGTAAAAATGCTAAAGACTTCTACAGTGCCTGTGCACTTTATTTCACTCCATGATATGTTATGTAAAAATGCTAAAGGCTTATACAGTGCGTGTGCACTTTTTGCCATTTGTTAATATGATTTGTACTCATTGGTTATACATTTTGTGATTTCCTGATATGTCCTCTACTATAGTGCGTGTGCACTTTTGTCATTCGTTAATATGATTTGTATTCATTACGTATGTACTATAGTGCGTGTGCGCATTTGTCATTTGTTAATATGATTTGTATTCATTGCGTATACATTTTGTGATTTGCTGATATGTTCTGTACTGCAGTGCGTGTATATATTCTGTGATTGTAAACTTAGTTAATTAAGAAAAATTTGTTGCTCATGGCAAGTCCAATTGACTCACCATTTCTGCCAAAATTTTGACCCCCCCCCCCCCCCCCCCCCCAGTGGAGGGTTATGTAAGACATACGCATTGCCGGCGATGGGCGAGGCATGGCAGAATCTCTGACCAGAGAGTAGTATGTAGTTAGTTGTTGCTTGTCGCGAGTCTGCGCTAGTGTGCGGGGGTCGACAGTAGTCCGTAGTAGTCTTCAGTCTGCTGTAGTCGGCTTTAGTCTTTACTCCGTGCTAGTCTGCGTGAGTCGGCAGTAGTCGGCGCGTGCCTGCGCGTGTCTGCAGTCTGCTCTGGTCGGGACTCTGGAGGATGACTATTATTGTAGAAGGTAAAGAAGCAGCCTTGCGCATATCTAGTAATGTATATTAACTGTCATTAACTTCTTTCAAAATGCCGCAGTAATAATTTTCATAATATAATGTAAGTTTTTAAAGAAAAGCATTCATTTCAATTTAAAGAATATTTCCAATGCATGATCATTCCTTCCAAGAATCAGAAAAAAATATACGCCAGCATTGCACGAAGCTGTGTTGGAAAATTTCTACATAAGAGCAGATATATTCGCAGTTTTTATTGAGGTAAGAATTTTTCCTTTTTTTATTCAGAATACAGGGCCGAAGGGCAGCGCTGCTGTCCTCATAAAATTTATCAGGTTACTAATTTGTTTTTTTTATTACTATTTCCGGATTTACGAATTTAATTTTGAGGTTACATTAAATGTGAATGCATTTCTGCACGGAGACTATGAATGGGAAGCAAATTTGTCCAGAGGTTACATTAAAAATAATTTTGTTCAGAGGTTACAATATTGAAAAATTCATTTAATTATTATTTTGTGGGGAGTTTACACAATTGGTTAAAGGTTTCTTATTTAAATATTTTTATTGTGGGGAGGTTACATTGTTGTAACATTTATTCTTATTTGTGGGGTTTAAATTACTTGTTAGTGCCGAAAAAGTTAGTTTTAATTATTTCTCTTTACTTGTTGTAGAAGCATCAGTGACTGTACTGTTTGGCTGGCGTCCTGTAAAAACGTTTGTCCTATACTGTGGACTGGTGCTGGCTTTGAGCCTTGCCCACATTTGGTTGGTTGTAAAAGGAAGCTATCTGAAAGCCTGCTGGCATAGATAATTGTACTGTAAACCTATGAGCAATCTTTTGCTTGTTGCTGCTTCTGAGCGCTGTGCTGATTTCTTTAATAACGCTCTTCCTGTGCAAATGATGTTTATTTGACGGCGTAGCCGTATCGTTACCCAAGCATTTAACGCACTGGCAACTTCAGTGGCCTTACAAAGACTGATAATATACACAATAATAGAATATTACTTGGAATAACAGTGCATTTAAGCTATTAGTCTCTCGCCTTTTCCAGTACACTGTGTACAGTGGGAGCCGATATCAAATGGATTTACTAGTTTAAAGATTGATATTTATTTTTTCGCTTGATGTTCGTCAGTGCCTTCTGCCTGGCGGTAAGTTGCAGTGTCTCAGTCACGTTGCCCAAAACCGGATTGAAGCACCCTGAAACTCACGTGTTGAACCATCAGGAGCTAAACTCACGTGTTGCTGACGAGGCAACGCTACCGAACTGCGCGTCTTACGATCTGACCGACCAGTAGGGAGGCTTGCAGGTCGTCAAGTGAGGGTGGAACCGCGGCCACCTGCCGGTTCAAATGGCTCTGAGCACTATGGGACTTAACTTCTGAGGTCATCAGTCCCCTAGGACTTAGAACTACTTAAACCTAACTAACCTAAGGACATCACACACAAAAATGCCCAAGGCAGGATTCGAACCTGCGACCGTAGCGGTCGCGCGGTTCCAGACTGTAGCGCGTAGAACCGCTCGGCCACACCGGCCGGCGCCAGCTGCCGGGAGCGAACACACAATTCGCTCTCTTCTGCTGGCAGTTTCCAAACCGATCAGACACCCTCCTCACTTGCTGTCTTGGGCGGCTGCCCATTCAGTCTCGGCAGCTCTTTTGGCCTGCCTTTCTTTACGGCATTAAAACTTCATACAGTTTAAACTACACTGCTGGCAATTAAAATTGCTACACTAAAAAGAAATGCAGATGATAAACGGGTATTCATTGGACAAATATATTATACTAGAACTGACATGTAATTACATTTTCAAGCAATTTGCTGCATACATCCTGAGAAATCAGTACCCAGAACAACCATCTCTGGCTGTAATAACGGCCTTGATACGCCTGGGAATTGAGTCAAAAAGAGCTTGGATGGCGTGTACAGGTACAGCTGCCCATGCAGCTTCAACACGATACCACAGTTCATCAAGAGTAGTGACTGGTGTATTGTGTCGAGCCAGTAGCTCGGCCACCATTGACCAGACGTTTTCAGTTGGTGAGAGATCTGGAGAATGTGCTGGCCAGGGCAGCAGTCGAACATTTTCTGTATCCAGAAAGGCCCGTACAGGACCTGCAACATGCGGTCGTTCATTATCCTGCTGAAATGTAGGGTTTCGCAGGGATCGAATGAAGGGTGGAGCCACGGGTCATAAAATATCTGAAATGTAACGTCCACTGTTCAAAGTGCCGTCAATGCGAACAAGAGGTGACCGAAACGAGTAACCTATGGCACCCCATACCATCACGCCGGGTGATTCGGCAGTATGGCGATGACGAATATACGTTTCCAATGTGCGTCACCGCGATGAAGCCAAACACGCATGCGACCATCATGATGCTGTAAACAGAACCTGGATTCGTCCGAAAAAATGACGTTTTGCCATTCGTGCACCCGGGTTCGTCGTTGTGTACACCATCGCAGGCGCTCCTGTCTGTGATGCAGCGTCAAGTGTAACCGCAGCCATGGTCTCCGAGCTGATAGTGCATGCTGTTGCAAACGTCGTCGAACTGATTGTGCAGATGGTTGTTGTCTTGCTAACGTCCCCATCTGTTTTCTCAGGGATCGAGACTTGGCTGCACGATGCTTTACAGCCATCCGGATAAGATGCCTGTCATCTCGAATGCTAGTGATACGAGGCCGCTGGGATCCAGCACGGCGTTCCGTATTTACCCTCCTGAACCCACCGAATCCATACTCCGCTAACAGTCATTGGATCTCGACCAACGCGAGCAGCAATGTCGCGATACGATAAACCGCAATCGCGATAGGCTACAATCCGACCTTTATCAAAGTCGGAAACGTGATTGTACGCGTTCCTCCTCCTTACATGAGGTATCACAACGACACCGGTCAACTGCTGTTTGTGCGTGAGAAATCGGTTGGAAACTATCCTCATGTCAGCACGTTGTAGCTGTCGCCACCGGCGCCAGCCTTGTGTGAATGCTCTGAAAAGCGAATCATTTGCATATCACAGCATCTTCTTCCTGTCGGTTAAATTTCGAGTCTGTAGCACATCATCTTCGTGGTGTAGCAATTTTAATGCTCAGTAGTGTATGTTTCATTCTTCAACTCAATGGGTGTCTACTGCTCTCCCCTCCTGGCCAACCCTGACGCATTAACAACTGGTGTCAGAAGTGGGATGGTTCTCCGTTAGGCCCGTCTCATTTTAAGTTTAACCAGCCATACCAAATGAAGCCGCCAGTAATACTTAGCACTTGACGTGCGTGATGCGCCGCGCCATAATAAGCGCACGCATTCTTGACATCGCCACGTAGCGTTCCGCCGTATCGGCGCCTTTCTTCCAAGCAGCTGCTGCGAACGCCAGGCCGCGTGACCATGCGTCTCGCCGCGCCGCACAGCCCGCCGCCGCGCCGCTGCCGCCCCAGGCAGTCCGGGGCTACACCACGCCGCAGGAAGCCGCCATCCGCGCCACTCCGCAGAACGGACACTTGTTCCGGCCGGCTAACTGAGACACGGCGCCCGGCCGTCGACACAACCACCCTCACTTCTGCCGCCGTTTCCAGCCATTGTCGCCCAATGCACCACCGCCGCAGCTTCTGTAAGTTCGTCGCTTCATTTTTCTACGCCGTCGCCTCCATGCTGTCAGCTACGCAGTCGTCCTGTCCAATACAGGCCCTTCCTTTTCTTTCCGTGCTCCGATAGTAAAAGTCTTCAGCGAGCACTACGTGCCCTAAATTTGTAACAATGCCTCAAACCCGTAGTACCGGCACTGGCGAATATAACTCCCCATTAGCTGCCCTCCAAGCAGAAATCGACAAATTACTATTATGGGAGACAGAATTATTGGAGGAACGCCAAAAACTGGCTCAAGCCCGGCCTGCTAATGTACGTGTGCCAGAAACACACCCTGCCACGCCGCAAATGACGGCTCCAAGCACCTCCAATAGCATAATACCCCAACCATACGTAGCAACTTTGGCTAACGGTTTCCCCCTGCAGTCGACTTTATTTCAACCTTTTCCGGGATACCCAATGAACAAATAAACTCCTTCCTGCAAACTGTCCGAGATGTAGGCCGCTTTTGCGCTTGGCCAGACTATGTCCTGTTAATTGTACTCGGCCTTAAATTGTCAGGAGACGCCCGTACCTATATTGAATTAGTGCCCACCCTTAGGGACACCACCACTTTTGCGACGTTAGAAAGTGGGTTGAAAGAAAGATATTCCGACAGGCGTGATGCCCGCTATTACAGGGAAAAGTTGTCCACCCTCCGCCAGAAGCAAGGGGAGGATTTAGAAACATTCGCTGACCGAATCCGCGCTGTGGCTTGCCGCACTTACATGCTGGGTTCGCATCCCGCACGTAACGATGTGTTATTGAGCAGGCCGAAGCCCGCTCGATTGATGTATTTGTAAGTGGAATCAACCCGTATTTTCGAGGGGAAATCGTCGCATGATGCCAAACGACTCGCGATGATGCGAGAAGAGGTAACATATTTTATTGCCAGGTTGGAGCACCCGGACAACCCGCCGGGTCAAATTTTTAAGTACGAGCAGCCATGCCAACTCTGCCGAAAGGCAAGCCATGCTGACGCGCAGTGCCGTGCACCTTACTGCTCTCAGTGTGGAATCATAGGGCACATGAGAAAAACTGCCCGCAGAACTCGGGAAACGTGGGCCCCTCGTACAGCCAGCAGAGGAAAACAATTCACCATCAATCCATCCCAGCCCCAAAGACAGCCGGGAAACGGTCGAGGGGCAAGTCATGCCGCCACACCGCGTCATTTTTAAAATTTACGCATCCAGTCCGCCACAGTGTGGTAAATGAGTCGGCGATTATCGTCCTCCAGGTCGTAACTGCCGTCTGCTTCACGTCTGCTGTGCAGCGAGCTGCGTTAATTTAAGTATTAACTGTATTTTTCTTACTTGTCACGTCTTCTTCCGTGTGTTTTTGCTTTTAGGAAGCTTTAATTGTCGAGTGTTAATAATAGTGTTCCATAGATTTCGTGTTTGTTTAGAATACAGTCAGAGTGAGTCCCTTTAGTCAGCCATAGTCCCAGTAGTGCCAGTGTCGTCGTAACTGCCGTCTGCTTCGCGTCTGCTGTGCAGCGAGCTACGTAATCTAAGTATTAACTGTATTTTTCTTACTTGTCACGTCTTCTTCCGTGTGTTTTTGCTTTTAGGAAGCTTTAATTGTCGAGTGCTAGTAATAGTGTTCCATAGATTTCGTGTTTGTTTTGAATACAGTCAGAGAGCGTCCCTTTAGTCAACCATAGTGCCAGTAGTGCTAGCGTTTGTTTTCAATACAGACCAGAGACAGGTAGTGCTATTTTCATTGTTTTCTACAAGAAGTGGCTAGCAATCACAGTTTAGCCAACAATCAGCCGCCTTAGTGAATTAGCAGTGTAGTTAAAAGTTGATTAACTGTCAATTGATTTCTTAGGATGGATAGGATGTGTGACTGCTGTGTACGGACGCAGCAGGAGTTGGCCACTGTTCGCGAACAGCTGAGCGTGTTGATGGCCACTGTCAGCCGTCTTCAGGCTGCTGCCTCGGAGTGTAGCGGCAGTGGGGAGTCTGGTGCGTCGCAAGGTACACCCCAGGTGTTACGTGCTTCACCCACTGTCGCTGCTGTCGAGACATCTTCGCGGGTACCGGGCGCGGTTGGGCCACCCTCTCCCCAAGGGGAGTGGCGGGTTCAGCGGCGTTCGCGGCGCACGAGGCGGAGGGTAAATGTGGCGGCTGGCCGTGTGTCATCGCCCGCTCTGCCTGTGAGTGGACATGTGGCTGCTCCTTCAGCAAGGTCCGAGCAGGCACACGGGGGAAGGGGTTTATTAGTTATTGGGAGCTCCAACGTTAGGCGGATGCTGGAGCCCCTTAGGGAAACAGTGGATAGGTCGGGGAAGAAGGACAGTGTTCACTCTGTCTGCTTGCCGGGGGGTCTCATCCGAAATGTGGAGGAGGCCCTGCCGGCGGCGATAGAGAGCACTGGGTGCACCCGACTGCAAATTGTTGCTCATGTCAGCACCAATGACTCCTGCCTTCTGGGTTCAGAGGTCATCCTCAGTTCGTACAGGCGGTTGGCGGAATTGGTGAAGTTTGAAAGCCTCGCTCGCGGGGTGGAATCAGAGCTAACTATTTGTAGTATCGGTCCCAGAACCGGTCGCGGTCCTGGTTTGGAGCCGAGTGGAAGGCTTAAACCAGAGGCTAAGACGATTCTGAGGAGATCTGGGGTGCAAATATCTCGACCTCCGCTATCGGGTGGAGAAATGTAGGGTCCCCCTGAATAGGTCAGGCGTGCACTACACGCCGGAAGCGGCTACAAGGGTAGCGGAGTACGTGTGGAGTGCACATGGGGGTTTTTTAGGTTAGAGAATTCCCTCCCTAGGCCCGACAAGACGCCTCCTGAGACGCGGCAAGGTAGGAGTAGGCAAAATGCAACAGGGAATAACAATATTAATGTGCTAATAGTAAACTGCAGGAGCGTCTATAGAAAGGTCCCAGAACTGCTCTCATTAATAAACGGTCACAACGCCCATAGAGTACTAGGGACAAAAAGTTGGCTGAAACCAGACGTAAACAGTAATGAAATCCTAAACTCAGATTGGAATGTATACCGCAGAGACAGCTGGACTGTGAAGGAGGAGGCGTGTTTATAGGGATAAGAAGTGAAATAGTATCGAAGGAAATTGACGGAGATCCGAAATGTGAAATAATTTGGATGAAGGTCAAGGTTAAAGCAGGCTCCGACATGGTAATTGGATGTCTCTATAGGCCCCCTGGCTCAGCAGCTGTTGTGGCTGAGCACCTGAAGGATAATTTGGAAAATATTTCGAGTAGATTCCCCCACCATTTTATAGTTCTGGGTGGAGATTTTATTTTGCCGGATATAGACTGGGAGACTCAAATGCTCATAACGGGTGGCAGGGACAAAGAATCCAGTGAAATTTTTTTTAAGTGCGTTATCTGAAAACTACCTTGAGCAGTTAAACAGAGAACCGACTCGTGGCGATAACATATTAGACCTTCTGGTGACAAACAGACCCGAACTATCAGAAACAGTTAACTCAGAACATGGAATCAGCGATCATAAAGCGGTTACGGCATCGATGATTTCAGCCGTAAATAGAAATATTAAAAAAGGTAGGAAGATTTTTCTGTTTAGCAAAAGTGACAAAAAGCAGATTACAGAGTACCTGACGGCTCAACACAAAAGTTTTGTCTTAAGTTCAGATAGTGTTTAGGATCAGTGGACAGAGTTCAAAACCATCGTACAATATGCGTTGGATGAATATGTGCCAAGCAAGATCATAAGAGATGGAAAAGAGCCACCGTGGTACAACAACAGAGTTAGAGAACTGCTGCGGAAGCAAAGGGGACATCACAGCAAACATAAACATAGCCAAAGCCTTGCAGACAAACAAAAACTACACGAAGCGAAATGTAGTGTGAGGAGGGCTATGCGAGAGGCGTTCAATGAATTCGAAAGTAAAGTTCTATGTACTGACTTGGCAGAAAATCATAAGATATTTTGGTCTTATGTCAAAGCGGTAGGTGGATCAAAACAAAATGTCCAGAGACTCTGTGGCCAAAATGGTACCGAAACAGAGGATGACAGACTAAAGGCCGAAATACTAAATGTCTTTTTCAATAGCTGTTTCACAGAGGAAGACTGCACTGTAGTTCCTTCTCTAGATTGTCGTACAGATGGAAAAATGGTAGATATCGAAATAGACGACAGAGGGATAGAGAAACAATTAAAATCGCTCAAAAGAGGAAAGGCCGCTGGACCTGATGGGATACCAGTTCGATTTTACACACAGTACGCGAAGGAACTTGCCCCCCTTCTTGCAGCGGTGTACCGTAGGTCTCTAGAAGAGCGTAGCGTTCCAAAGGATTGGAAAGGGGCACAAGTCATCACCGTTTTCAAGAAGGGACGTCGAACAGATGTGCAGAACTATAGACCTATATCTCTAACGTCGGTCAGTTGTAGAATTTTGGAACACGTATTACGTTCGAGTATAATGACTTTTCTGGAGACTAGAAATCTACTCTGTAGGAATCAGCATAAGTTTCGAAAAAGACGGTCGTGTGAAACCCAGCTCGTGCTATTCGTCCACGAGATTCAGAGGGCCATAGACACGGGTTCACAGGTAGATGCCGTGTTTCTTGACTTCCGCAAGGCGTTCCATACAGTTCCCCACAGTCGTTTAATGAACAAAGTAAGAGCATATGGACTATCAGACCAATTGTGTGATTGGATTGAAGAGTTCCTAGATAACAGAACGCAGCATGTCATTCTCATTGGAGAGAAGTCATCCGAAGTAAGAGTGATTTCAGGTGTGCCGCAGGGGTGTGTGTCATAGGACCGTTGCTATTCACAATATACATAAATGACCTTGTGGATGACATCGGAAGTTCACTGAGGCTTTTCGCAGATGATGCTGTGGTGTATCGAGAGGTTGTAACAATGGAAAATTGTACTGAAATGCAGGAGGATCTGCAGCGAATTAACGCATAGTGCAGGGAATGGCAATTCAATCTCAATGTAGACAAGTGTAATGTGCTGCGAATACATAGAAAGATACATCCCTTATTATTTAGCTACAAAATAGCAGGTCAGCAACTGGAAGCAGTTAATTCCATAAATTATCTGGGAGTACGTTTTAGGAGTGATTTAAAATGGAATGATCATATAAAGTTGATCGTCGGTAAAGCAGATGCCAGACTGAGATTCATTGGAAGAATCCTGAGGAAATGCAATCCGAAAACAAAGGAAGTAGGTTACATTACGCTTGTTCGCCCACTGCTTGAATACTGCACAGCAGTGTGGGATCCGTACCAGATAGGGCTGATAGAAGAGATAGAGAAGATCCAACGGAGAGCAGCGCGCTTCGTTACAGGATCATTTAGTAATCGCGAAAGCGTTACGGAGATGATAGATAAACTCCAGTGGAAGACTCTGCAGGAGAGATGCTCAGTAGTTCGGTACGGGCTTTTGCTAAAGTTTCGAGAACATACCTTCACCTAAGAGTCACGCAGTAGATTGCTCCCTCCTACATATATCTCGCGAAGAGACCATGAGGATAAAATCAGAGAGATTAGGGCCCACACAGAAGTATTCCAACAATCCTTCTTTCCACGAGATTGGAATAGAAGGGAGAACCGATAGAGGTACTCAGGGTACCCTCCGCCACACACCGTCAGGTGGCTTGCGGAGTATGGATGTAGATGTAAGAGTATATATTGACACGGGAGCACATACGAGCGCGTTATTCGTAGGGCATGAGGATAGACAAGTGTTAAAACCACCCCGTCACCACATTAATGGTCTGAGTGACGAGATAGTCGTACCTGCTGCTTATCGTCAAGTTAAGTTGAAAATCGGAGCCAGTTTTATCTTGGACGTAATTCGGAAACGAAGGCGTGATTTCGATATCCTTGGGAGTGATTTCCTTCACCACTACCAGAGTGTAGTCGATTACAGAACGCAAACCGTCCGTCTGGGTGAGGAAACCCACAGTTTCGGAGGCTCCCGCGTCATTCCGTCGCAAGGATTTAGTGAAACGCGGCCGCTTCCACAGGTTTCTTCCGCGCAAACGTGGGCGTCACGTACTATTACCTCTGTTAGAATCAGCGGTGGCACAGGACGCATTCTCTGGCTTGGGGTCAAATCCCGCAAAATGTCTAGCACAGCCATACTGGTGGATCCTCTCCGTCAAGACAATGTCCTCGACTGATTACAAGCCCATGTTAAAGGCGGTTTAACAACATCAGAAGTACAGGGGAAGAAATTTTACGTTCCCGTCTGTTTGGAACGAAGGAGGTAGAGATTCCTAGAGTCACCATTATAGATAGCGGCCACGAGATTGAAGAAGACTACCCTGTAAAAGAGAAGTAAAAATTTAACCAAAAACACCGGCTCCCGGAACGTAACATATGTCATATAGCTCCCGTGCTCAAAGACAAATTTAAGGATAAGTTAGCTAATCTGCCTGTGGCTGAGCAAAATACGTGCCGGCTACTGACCTTGTTTACCATGAAATTCCCACCGGAGATGCAAGGCCCATTGCACAGAAACAGTATAGAATTCCGTACCACCTCCAGCCCGTTGTGGAAGAAACTATCCAATAACAGCTAGAATCAACGATAACACAATCCTCCTCCAGTCCCTGGTCATCCCCAAACGTTGTGGTCCCCAAGAAGTCAATCAGTGGAGAGAAGACCTACTGTCTTTGCGTCGATATGAGAGTAGTGAATAAAGTAACCACTCCAGATATTTACCCGCTCCCCCATATTGACGAGACACTATACATGTTAGGAAATTGTAAATACTTCACTACCCGTGACATGCAGAGCGGGTACCACCAAATACCGATTGAACCACAGGACAGGACGAAAACAGCGTTTGTAGTTCCCACCGGTCTCTATGAATTTCTGAGAATGCCATTCGGATTGCGCAATGCGCCAGCCACTTTCCAAAAATTTTCCAACCTATTACTTACAAGATTGAAACTCACAACGTGCCTAGTCTATCTAGATGGTATCATTGTTTTTTCCAGGACCATAAATGAGCATATTACGCGGTTAAGACATGTTTTGTCTAGACTAAGTGATAATTTAAGCTTGGAAATAGAAAAATGTTCCTTTACTGAGAGTAAAGTGCAGTATCTTGGGCTCATTATTAGTGCTGATGGAGTAAAACCCGACCCCCAACTAATTTAAGCAGTTAGAATCTGCCCTTCTCCTAAGAATATAAAAGAATTGCAAAGCTTTCTAGGACTCAGCAATTATTATAGGCGTCTTTTAAAGGACTATGCCACAATAGCTAAACCCCTCACCCACCTGTTGAAAGAAAATGAACCCTGTCAGTGGAACACCAAGTGCGAAGTTGCTGTGCAGCATCTCAGAGATGTTCTAACCAGTTTCCCTTTGTTGATCTATCCCGATTTCGGAAAACCATTCATTATCTCATGTGATGCATCCGACTTCGCTGTAGGAGCTGTTCTGAGTCAAATTACTGACAGTGAGGAAAGACCAATTGGTTACACGTCCCATCAGCTGAACCAGGCGGAAATCAACTACAATACAACAGAGAATGAATTACTGGCACTAATGTTCAGAGTTAACTACTTTAGATACTACCTTTATGGGAGAAAATTTACAATAGTAAAAGATCATGCAGCACTACAATGGCTATTAAATTTAAAAGACCCTAGCAGCTGTCTCACACGCTGGGCCCTGAAATTGAAAGAGTACCAAGTGCAACACAAAGCTAGAAGATTGCACCAGAATGCTGACGCACTTAGTAGAATGGTGAAAGTGGCTCAAACAGGCGCTGCACTACCTGATGAATTAAAAGACTCCCAAGAAAATGATGCAAAATACTGCTAGTATCGCTACCATCCGGATTTTGTTACAGAGGATGTAATTCTATATCGTAAGACCCTCTGGGTAAACGTATAGTAATTCCAAAAGATTTGCAATGTAGAATTATTGCTCAGTGCCATAACAGGATCGAAGCTTGCCATAGTGGACGAAGAGCCGCAAACGCCCGAATTTCCCCGAAGTATTGGTGGGACAACTGATGGCGAGATGATGCTAAGTATATAAAAAATTGTCTACAATGTGCCCAAAAAGCACCACCCCCACGAATCAAAATTTCCTTCCAATATCTTCCCGAGGCATCAAAACCTTTTCAGTTCATCGCTTTAGAAATGGTCGGGCCACTTTCAGTAAATTCAGAAGGAGGTAAATGTATTCTATCTATTATTGTTCACTTTCCCCGGTAGCTTATTTTGGTGCACATCGCTGAGATGTCAGCTGAAACCGTAGCACGAGCTTTTGTAGATCATCTAGTCCTTTTTGGAAGCCCTGAAGCCATTATAACCGACCAAGGAACCAACTTTATATCCGCCTTATTTATCCAAGTTTGCAAATTGTTGAGAATTAAAAAATGTTGAACCACCCCTTTTCACCCCCAGGCAAATGGCCCCATTGAATGTGTCATCACACTGTGAAACGAATGCTTTCCTATTATGTTAGCTCAACCCACAGCGACTGGCAAAGATACATTCCGTCCGTGGCAAGTGAGTAGAATAGCCGTTTCCACGAAGCCACTGAACGTACACCTTACGAGACGGTGTTTGGCCGCCCTGTGGATTCTCCCTCTGAGATCGATAAATTACCTTTGGGAATCGATCACACAGCCTTAAGGGGCTAGCCCGCCGCCTTATGGCCATTTGGAAGAAGGTACAAGGGAACAACCGCAAGGCAACCAGGAAGCAGATAGAAGAAATAAAAATGCCGTCCTCCCCCCGCCCCCCCCCCCCCCTAGAACCTGGAGATTTAATTTTACTGAAAAAACCTAGCATAAAGAAAGGAAGAGTAAGGAAACTTACCCCCCGTATGCCGGACCATATTAAATTATTCAGCTTACTTCCCTTGTTAATGCAGGATTACAACTACCTGACCGCAAGGTGATTGTACATTTTGACAGGTTAAAACCCTATTCAGGAACTATGCCCCTGCCACCACCTTCTGAGACAAGCAACGGACCTTCCGCAGGTCCTGCTCCTCCTGTGAAGCGGAGAAAACGGGAAGTACCCCGGTCGCCAGCTCATCCCAGATATGGGCTCAGATCGAAGCATCCATTTGCTCTCAGATCCGGGGATTAGAAAAGGAGATGCTATTTTGTGCCTAAGAGATTCCCAGTTTGATCAACCGAAGGAGAAAGTAACAAGATTCAGTCAATCACCATATTATTTTTTTCTTCTTCTTCTTCTTCTTCCTCTTTGCAAGTGAACTTTGTACACCTACAATTTGTATTTCATGCTCCAATACTATAAAAACTAAAGTGTCAGCCTAGCATCCCCCTCTGAAAGAGATTGTGTGAGTTTTACCCTCCCAGCCTGTTCTGCAATGCCGGCTTAGTTCTAACCCCTAGTTTTAAACTGTACTTTACTTACGTTATTTTTATTTATGTTATTTATGTGTTATGACACGCCTATTGGTCGGACAGCAGCTCTTTGTTCAGTGCCACTACAGTTAATGCTAAATAAGAATACTGTATGAAGAAGTGATTGCATTAAGTAATTTTCGCATTTGAACACTGATACTGCGCAACTGTGAACTCATGCGCTGCGCCTGTCAAAATCAGCTGGTGCTGTCAAACAGGGAGCAGCACGAGCGGCGGCCATCATGTAGATGGGCGGAGTCGTTCACCCGACACTCCAGTACCTTCGCGCCCCTCACCAACTTGCGCCATTCCACCTAGCCACGCTAGCTGCCGCTACCTGAGCTCACCCACCCTCCCCCTACCTCTCCCTCTCTCCACGCGCTGTCTGCGTGTCAGTCTTCCTCCATTAAGTAACTACATGCATATCAGAACTATCTTCGCTATCAAGGCATAGCTCTTTAACACAGAAGGGCACCACATTTTCTAAGCAAATACCTATTATAAACTTAATTTCTGCCGTCCTTCCGCCTCACCACCCGAGTAGTTTCACCTTGTAAATTTATTTGCATTCCTAAGCCCCTAACATGTCCGCATGCACGGAGAGTATTAAGTGTTTAATGGTACCCTATAACAACTACTGTATAACTATTTCCTATTTGATGATATTAAGCTACTTGCATTACATTCAACTTTGTTGCAGAATTTTTGTATTATGCTGTATTTCACTTTTCGATCCCCTTTATTGACAATGATTTTGTTTTCCCTTTCGAAAGAATGCATCACACTTACCTTACAAAAATTTTTCTCCAATGTTACTTTTAACAATCCAACGTCGTTGAACGTTTCGTTTTGTTGTCAAACCTAGGATGTGGAGCCACTCCTTCCGTTGTTCATTCTGTTTGTCTTTTCCTGTGATACTTCGAATTGTCATTTAATTTTTGCAACTAATACTCCACTGTTCCACTGCTTTGCATATGTCCTTAGTCTACTGTCGTTCTAGAAGCATTTATTTCTCTGTTTTCTTTCATGCTGACTAAGACTAAAACTTAGTACGAGTTTCTCACTGTCATGTCCGCTAATCAGGCTATACCTCCGAGGGAAGTTTAGATGGCTCTGAGCACTATGGGACTCAACTGCTGAGGTCATTAGTCCCCTAGAACTTAGAACTAGTTAAACCTAACTAACCTAAGGACATCACAAATATCCATGCCCAAGGCAGGATTCGAACCTGCGACCGTAGCGGTCTTGCGGTTCCAGACTGCAGCGCCTTTAACCGCACGGCCACTTCGGCCGGCGAAGTTTAGATGCAAGCGACCTGCAGCTGATGGATCGTGAAGCGGAAACACACCACAATAACGAAGTGCGCCGTTAAAGAGGTGTCTTCCAGCACATCGACATTTAAAATAAACACACATAGACGCGCGCGCGCGCGCGCGCACACACACACACACACACACACACACACACACACACACACACATAAATGGAAACAAAATTCAAATTTGGCGCCGAACTCTCTGCTGAACAAATGAACACTGACTGGGCGGGGACACATAACAAAGCACAATCACACTGTGTTCTGGTGTAGTGAACAGAGTTTTACTACGTTATTTGTGCAAAATACTTGCTATAGTTACGTGTGCATCACAACATCTCAGCATGAAGCGGAGAATGGAAGTGCTTGCCACACGAAAACGAAAGTAAATACGAAAATAGGCGTGAAAACATCGCGAAAAACTAAATTGCATTCTAGAAGATAGGTTAGCTCCCAGCATAAAACTCTCTCATCAATATCGTTTGATTGCAGATAGCAAGCTACCTGTAGTAATTAACACAAAAGTGATTCAGAAAATTCATGCACACCAAATGTGAAGGTATTTACAAAAGGAAACGATCTGTTATTTGAAATAAAAATGCACATAATTTAATAATTTAACAAAAATGTTCACATTGCAGAATAAATAAAAACGAAAACCCACTGATGATGGCACAGTGGTGCCGAAACATGTACTGATAAAAACGGTGTTTTGGATAACTGGAGGACCTCACATCCAACAATTTTAACTGCAAACACGGCCAATACAAGGAGCTGCAAATCAAAAAGATGGATGCACCGACATTTAGTTTGGTGGCGCTTTGCGGTTCTGAACCTCCCCCGAAGAATAGTACCACCCTCTCATCCTCCGTCGTGTCTCATGTACCTTCATAATCGACTACCTACTTTTTCCAAATTCATTGATGGCTTCACCACCACAGCCTATTCAGTCCTTCTTTAGCGTGTCATTGGTCGATACTATTCGCTACAAACACTAATTTCGAATTTATCTTCCTAATTTTTATGGTCTACCACTGGTTAGTTACAACGGCCAAGGCGTCGCTCACTCAATACGCGCCTCTCCTCGCTAGCTCAGTGTCACACGTGCCTTGCCGCTGTCTGAGTGCGCCGCTCGCGAGCACTGCACTGCGACCTCAGCACTAACTTGATACCTGCTTCTGTCGACTCTTGTCTGTTACTGCCTCCAGCCAGCCTCATAACGCTACCTGTTTTCCCAGTACTCTGTAGTATATGCCTTTTGTATGCTTAGGAGTGTTGAGTGATGTCCGACAAGCTACGCGTTGTCAGATGATAGCCAGTTAATAATTGGTGCCATTAGGTTGTATTTTACTTTTTTTCTCTCCCCTTATGGTTTTATGTTAGGTTTAAACATTTCATCATCGTCTTGCTGCGCAGCAACGCCCTTGCTTTTTTCCATCCGTTTTTAATGCATGTGTTTCTATAATTTATGCCATTTGTGTTGTATCTTATGTACTTGTATTTTATATTGCTAACCCCAGCATGTAAAAGCCCACCGCTGCCCTGGAGTTTAGATATATTGCACTACACCAATCCTTCCACTTTGTAAGTCTCCCCCTAAAGTCGTGTATTCCAGTTTGTGAGTTAGCGATTCTGGAATCTTATTATGCACCATGTTCGTGCCCAGAGCCCGACTGGTATGTTTAGAGGTGAGTGAAGCACCCCAGTTACGTGAAATACCCAACAGAGATGAGTTGAATGCGCCCCTGAAGTTGAAAAGAAGTACACTACCTTCTCGCTGTAGAGCGGTAAGCGAGATAGATTTTGTGGTAGGAGAGATGTGATTAAGTTTCTCCCAAGTATATGAAGAATAGTAGTTAGCGCCTCATGTGCGTGTTGCACATTCAAGAGTTCACCCAGACGAATTTAGGTTTCGTTATTATTCACCCTACTTCTTACGAACTATACGAAGTAATTGATTGACGAAGTGAAGTTGTTACAATCGGGCACGAAAATCGACACTGCTAAAAATGGTTCAAATGGCTCTGAGCACTATGGGACTTAACATCTGAGGTCATCAGTCCCCTAGAACCTAGAACTACATAAACATAAAAAACATAAGGACATCACCCACATCCATAGCCGAGGCAGGATCCGAACCTGCGACCGTAGCAGTCGCGTGGTTCCGGACTGAAGCGCCTAGAACCACTAGGCCATAGCTGCCGGCAACACTGCTAGCTTTTGGATTCAGTGCCCCACCGTGCGTTTGGTAAGTAAGAGACACCCGTTTGTTTATCCAAACGAGCCCACCCACGATGTTCCAAGATTTAAGCTCCCGCTGAAGTAAGCATTTGTTTGTGGATGATTAGCGGCCATGACTTGACGTCATCGTCCAAGCGCGGTAACACGCTATCTTGTTGCAGACTGTACTATTACACTACAGCAGTTTATTATACTTTATTGCGGCAGTTTGTGCCCCTATTTTTAATAGTTCACCCAGTTACTTCGGGGATTTTAGGAATTTTGTAGTAATTACCCCCCCCCCCCCCCCCCCGCCTCCGACATGTTTTATCCCTATATCTTCCTCACCCATGCATTCCACCGGGTTGCTCTGAGTGGCTCATTCCCACGTCAACAATTACTTTCTATCTCCCTCCTCCACGGCCGTGTGCCTTACACGTTGCGGTTAGCACCCACAGAGTGCCCAGCTGATAGGTTTATTCTTTCAGTTTTCACTTTCGTAAAATGATCGCCTCCCTCTCTCTTTCATATATGCCTATTGCCTCGCCCCAGAGGGAGGGGAAGGAAGCCTTTTGCATTCCAGTACGACTGCTACAGTCGGAATTTCTCTGTTATCACCGCTGAATCAATTTTTACTCGTTCACGGTTATACCCAATTCCTTATTCTTTACCGTGATCACCCTCCCGGTTTGCCATGAGTGGGCTGCTCTGCATAAATGGCCAATATGTCGGGCTACCCTGACGTTCTGCTCGCAGACGGCTGTACACGAATATACCTAGAATAAACTCCGCGTTAAACGTTACATTATTTTTCCCTTTGGTAAAATCCATTTTCTCCCTAAACCCCAACATCCAGTACTAAAGCTTCCGATACAGCGAATCACTTGCGAAACCCCTACATACAGCGAATTCCACCTGCGCATAGATTGCAGGCATTTATTAATGCAACCCCTCATCGTTACACCCTTTCCGAACTAGATGACGAGTAAGCACTACCAAACGCCCCCCCCCCCCACCCCCCTCATCACTACCCCGTTGCTACTAACGTCAATCCCTGTAATTCTTTGCATCTCTCCCGACTATTTATTCTTTTCCTTACCACGCCCTCTGTTTTTCGTAAGTGGTAGTTCCTTGATTGGATAACTCAATGCACGAAGCTGTGAAACAGAATTGATCTGTTCTACCCCTGTAAGTGTATAAGAGAGGATATGACGACTTCCGGCTGTCAACCGCCAGAAGGTAGCGAATTTTTGTTGATGACGAAAGAGAATTGATTTGTTTTGCCTCTGTATGTTGATTTGTGTACAGGTAGGAGTTCCTGTGTGCGTTGTTGTAGGTGATGCTAAGTGGTCTGTTTTATGTTATTACCCCGAGGTCAGAGCAAAACCGTTAGCCCTGATTCACTTTACCATGCAGCGAGTTTCCCGTTGATACTAAGTTTTGGAGTCGTTTCAAATGTACGTTATGCTACCAGTGAACGCTTACTATAAGCAGAGCATGGTGCAAACACGCGGACTGGCACAGTTGTCGCCTTGCGATAAGCCAGTCACAGCCCCGAACGCTACCACTTCCTCCCTAGTCTTCGCCTTGTCTGTCGTATTCAGTTCTAATTTTCATAGTGATTTAGCGGTCATTTTTTGTACAGGTTTTAAGTAACAGCCACTATCGCATGTTACGAATACTTTCGAGCAACCCAGTCCTACTGTGTCCTACTTATCAGTAGCGGTTTACTATTTAATAGTTCTCCCTGTCATATCACTGCCCCTGCTGAGGAGATGTTTGCACGCTTTTCCTAGTTCTGTATATACCCCTTTAGAAATTATCTTTATTGTTTTATCACTATGAGTAGCGTTTGGAAAAGGACTTTTTGTGCGACTTCGGTGACCCCCTTCTGCTGCCCACATACTGTAGTAGTAAGCAAAACTTAGTAGTGAGCAGAAAGGAATAGTAAATAAGTAAAATCTACTCAAAGAAAGGGCACGGCCCTTCATTAGCAACAAAATATGCGTGTGAAGTGATTCAAAAGTGTCAACCCTCTTCCCCCACCCCCCTTGTAAATTGTGCATCGCCCCTTCCGAAACACCTGCTTATACGCTCCGGCGGAAGCTGCGCGCTGCTGCCTGTCGTGGTCAGTGACTTCCGCCGCTGCCACCGCTTACAGCTGATCGCTGCAACCAGTGCGCTACTCGCAGCGTCCCACACCACCGCCGCACCATCTGCAGTCGTCCAGATTTTCTCAAGCAAGCATTCATCACCTAATTATTGTCATTTTTAGTAGATATCTAACACGAAACACAAATAATCCAGACATATTGTTAAAATTATGTACGGCCTCCACCGCAGGAGCCCCCCTCAGTAACTGTTAATTTACCAGCCCCCATGCTCCACTTCTGCGGAGGGGAGGAGGGTGTACAGTGGGGGGCCAATACTGAATGGATTCATTAGTATAAAGTTTTATTTTTATTTTTTCACTTCATGTTCGTCAGTGCCTTCTGCCTGACGGTAAGTCGCAGCGTCTCAGTCACGTTGCCCAAAACCGGATTGAAGCACCGTTAAACTCACGCGTTCAACCATCAGCAGCTAAACTCACGTTCTGCTGACGAGGTAACTCTACCGAACTGCGCGTCTTACGATCTGACCGACCAATAGCGAGGCTTGGAGGTGGTCAAGTGAGGGTGGAATGGCGGGCAGCTGCCGGTTGAGATGGTTCAAATGGCACTGAGCACTATGGGACTTAACTTCTGAGGTCATCAGTCCCCTAGAACTTAGAACTAATTAAACCTAACTAACCTAAGGAAATCACACTCATCAATGCCCGAGGCAGGATTCGAACCTGCGACCGTAGCGGTTACGCGGATCCAGACTGTAGCGCCTGCAACCGCTCGGCCACACCGGCCGGCGCCAGCTGCCGGGAGCGGACACACGTTCGCTCTCTTCTACTGGCAGCTTCCAATCCGATCAGACGCACACCTCACCTGCCTTTCTTTACAGCATTAAAACATCATACAGTGTAACGTATGTTTTATTCTTCACCTCAACGGGTGCCTACTGCTTTCCCCTCCTGGTCAATCCTGACGCATTGGCAACTGATTCACTAATCTATGAGATTTCCAAACAGCTAACCATTTCACTGAAGTCTGTTGAATAACTGATTCTCGAAATAAAGTTCAATACAACTGGTCATAGCAACAAACAATTAAGACGTTTTCCTGGAATTGCAAACTGTTGTACTAAAACCACTCATTTCAAACTGTCTAACTATCATGTTATTACAAGCGGCTCATGTGCCACACAAGATCCTGTTTAGATCACGACAGCGACAAAAGACCACTGAACATGTTCAGCTCGCTCTTGCCTTAATTCCGTCATCACCCCAATTATTCACAAACGTTAAACACACAGACTAACACAAAGAAACGATGCAGCGGGAAGGAATTATCTGAATGGGACGGAAATCGGCTGGACTGAGGTACAGTCGTGCTCAAAAGTATTCGCACGACCTGGATTGCATTTCGCCTGATTCACATGCAACCCGCATAACGCAGCTGTCTAGCAGGTCCTCTAATCGCTCCTTGGTACAGTCGTTTGACTATTGAAAATGGTTCCAACAAGTCACCACTAGAAAGCACTGCTCTGTATCGCAATAACTCAAGATATAATGTAATACCACGATACAACAAATATCATCGAACACCTCATCACAGATAAGACTGTCCTTAAGGCTTGTAAGCTCTCATTTATTACAATAAATGACATACCTGAAATGTTACCATGCTCATTACTACGTCAGATAGGTAATGCACTTAGTAAGTTCGTCATATTCATGATTTCCTCTTCAAAGTAACATACCGAACTTATTATTTAACACAAAATGGCATTACAAATTTAAGTTATTCACGAGCAGCTAGTTGAGAATATGTATGAAATTCAAATGACACGACGAACCGTCTCGTTCTGCATATGGATTCAAACCCAGGTCATGCAGAAAAAGCAAGGATTTCGTGACTGACGGAAACTAACATTCATTCCTGATTAGGCATACAGAGAGTGATACACCTCGATTTTAGACAGTGTAAATTAGCAAATATCAACTTTAAATTACATAACGCAAACATTTTTAACGGACGCGACTTCCTGCCCAGCATCTATTGTCCCTGTTAACGAACTACGAGAGATGTTAAATATTGCTTCTTCACAACTAACTTACTTGAAATGCCGTGAGGTAAAGCTTTGTGTTGGACAGGGATTCGAACCTAGAACCTAATCGGATTGATATCGAAGCACAATCAACTGTGACATATCAGATTTTCTCGGCAGTAGCTTGATGTGTTAACTGAAATCTCGTGACGAAACATTAACTTTTTCCCTCCGAGGACACCAACCTGGCACCTATCGCTGTTATATTGTAGAGAAAACGACCGTTAAATATGGGTTGTTTGCATCAGTAGCGACATGTGAGCATGTCTGAACTAGAAATAATATGACAAAGAGTTCAGTGCTGACTGGGAATAGAGCCCCACACAAAGAGACGTCAGCTACCGAATTTTTCTCCACCAGCAGCTCGGAATAACATCTTGGACTTCCAGTGATCTCGCAAATAGTTCTGTGTCTCACTGGGAGTCAAAAACGTCAAATTTCGTTAGTGTTGACACAGAATGAAAAACCTTTAAAAATAAAAATTATTATGCATTAGCAGATAGGTGTTCTCATGCTGGAGCTTGATAATACATAATGAAATCATTGGTGCCGGGCCAGGATTCGAACCTATTCACCTGCGATATGTGGAGATGTTGAGGAATCTGCAGTTTTGAACTAACAAATTGTAGCCGAGACGTATTGTCAAGAGTGGACAAATTTCCACGTTAAGGGCGGTCTGAGTTGCATTCCCAGTTCAGAACCTATTTTATTGACATACAGAAACTCAGATAAAAGACGGAATACGTGTCCTGTGAGCCTACATAGCGTTTGTTTCGTCACTAGAAATAAATAACTAGTATAAGAAAGGTTACTGGTGATAGAGTTTCTACGTGTCGCCACTCCAGACTTTATTGTGGTGGATAAGGAATATCATTTTTAATGTGAATTTCAGACCACAATGCCATTATATCTTCTTCACTTGGTGTAGCCAGAAGAGAATGTAATCTGTCTCTCACCATGTAAAATTATTGACAGAAGTTGGAATCGAACCCAGACCATAGATATATGAACCTATCATCAATCCAGCAGACAACCAAACCCTACTCTCTATCGCTCATTTTTCAATCGTAACGCCGTTGCGTGACACTAGTTGAGAATTCTGACACACAGGCTCCCTGTGGTAATTTGCAGCATGTTCAGTAAATTCATTTACTTGGTTGACCAAATCACCATGACCTAGCTGTCTCGGCTACCCAGTGCATACATTCGACTCTATTTTGTAATCGCCGAAATAAAATCACGTAACTGCCACCCACGAGGAACTTCAAACAGCGTAGGATGCAGAAATTTAATTAGGAAGTGTTCCCTTCCACTTGAGCTACTCTATTGCGCTATCTGTTTGTTGAAAACGTCCTGCAGTGCAAAAGAAAAGTTATAACTGTTTGTGTCTCACAAGTATGGACCCGCCCACATGCAATACCTCACAGCACTGTGGAATGCAGATGTTCTGGAAGAATTGTTTTTGAGTTCTAGAGCTACGGTAGCTATTTGCCAGGTAGTAGCGTAATGGTAAGTGTCGTGACCTGTAGATAAGATGTCGCGAGTTCGAGCACATTCATTGCTATATTTTTTAAAAAGCAATTCTGTCTGCTGAAGTTATCAACGTAATGGAACTTATAACATAACTCCCTTCACTTCTCAACCCAAAATAGTCGCATGTGGAAAAAGGGCTAACTTCAGCGACATTTTGTTCTTTTAGGACTTAATAGACAACCAGGCAGCAGATGCATATCTAAACTTTTGTATTATGTGTGGGAAGAGCGCATCGTGCCAAAATACGTCGGAAAAGTATTTTCTACATTAGCTGTCGTCTGGTAGTGGCTTTTTATTCTTCTTCAAACCTTGTTTGACAGCTTTAACTGAGAACAAGTTTTCGACATGCATGTAATCAACAAACTGCATGTGCACTGTCAGATTGTTACAGGTTACATCAAAGAATTCGCATATATCGTTGATGATTAATTTCTCTCTCATGTTTACTATTGTTTTAACAACACTAAAGGAAACCTTACGTAAATTTTGAGCTGTATTGTAAGAAATGAAATAAAACTACACACGATAACCTTACGACGAAAGTCTGTTTTAATAAAACTTAGTATCTGTACACAAGCGTGCCTCTATCGACACGATTTGGTAAAATACTGCTCGCTCGGGTTTTGATTGGGTCTGTGATTATTTGGTATGCTGTGTCTTACTCAATGGGTATGCAAATGTGGCATTTCGTAAAAAAAGTTATGTATTCCTAGAAACCCTAAATTTGCTTGTCAGCAGCGGAAAGAGGCGTTACCATTGCACTGTGAGCCGAAAGTATTTTCCTGCTATTTCCTTATAGATGTTTGACCTGGCTGCTTGTAGCTCTTTCACCTAAGGGATAAACACGCTTCAGTCAGTGAGACTGGAACTGCGAACCATAATAGACGCTTTTTCACAGGTCAGCACTTTAACACAGAGCTGGCGAAGATGTATGTCTCTTATTTTCCTCTTACGAGACCAATAGTGGCTAGAACTCGTAAACCGATATTTAAAGGAAGAGATCAGTTGCGATTTCCACGTGCAACGACTGTCCTGGGTTGAAAACCGTAAATTTACAATCTTTTGTTACATCTCAAGCCATAATAACTCGGATTATTCAATGGAAACGACAGGTGAAATCAAGTGAACTTTAGGGTTAATTCCGTGCACACCAGGATGTAACTCGTCGATCACAGAGTTGCCAAACATACGTTGCCTTGTTGCCAAATCTTAGTTACAGTACCAGCAGGAAGAAGACCAACCGATGTGATCCTACAGCGGGCTGGGAAGTGACCATAGCTGGCGTCTCCAAGACGCGGGTGCTGGAATACGTAATGCGTCTGATTCGCATTTCTGTAACTAGGTTTAGGGACTGGAGCGTAGTTACTAATAAAACTCAGAACTGACTGCAAACTAAGCATCATAAATCAGTAACTCTCGTAGTTGTTTTTATATTTCTTTCGTAAGTGTACTCAAAACTAAGAAACTCATTCGCAGACGTATCCGTGCCTCGCCGATAGTAGAGCACAACAATCAAATAAAAGTAAAAAAAGAATGTGTATGTGTGTGTGTGTGTGTGTGTGTGTGTGTGTGTGTGAGTGTGTGTGTGTGTAACACACACAGAGAGAGAGAGAGAGAGAGAGAGAGAGAGAGAAAGAGTGATAAAAAGCAAAAAGAGTAGAGAGAGACAGAGTAAAAAATTGTTGTAAGAAAATTGATCATGGTATGTAAAGAAATCTTTCATGAAAATGACACGTTCCACATTATTACCTACTATCTTATTTATGATCTATGAAATGATCTAATGTAATCTAATCTACTCTAATCATGTCACATTGATGACTAAACGTGAAGAGACATGAATTACCGAAATTTTTGCCATTACCAGTAACCAAATCTAAACCTGAAAGTAAAAGACGTCAATTTTTGTAATTAACCGGGACTTCTA
The DNA here is from genome assembly GCF_021461395.2 of Schistocerca americana. Classification (NCBI taxonomy): domain Eukaryota; kingdom Metazoa; phylum Arthropoda; class Insecta; order Orthoptera; family Acrididae; genus Schistocerca; species Schistocerca americana. The sequence continues at coordinate 803,767,478 of NC_060121.1, forward strand.
TCAAGATCCTTTTGTCCTTGTTAACTAGCCACGAAAGATGTCTGATATACCTCCATTCTGAAGTAACAAAGTGTGCATGCAATTAAAGATGAAGTGCATGATGTGACGTTCTGTGACGGAGATACGAACCCAACACGTAATCGGATTGTTAACCAAGTAATATAAAATGTTTCGTATCGGATTTTCTTACCAGCTGCTAGGTGTTTGAATCTAAAATAATGATACAAGCTTTTGTGCCTAAGCGACAATCGAACTGAACACCTACCGTGCATCCACGAATATAGCTTAAGTATCAGTTGTTTACTCACCAACAGTAAGATGTGTGCGTGTTTGACCAGAAATAACGACACCTATTGCGGTTGTTGGCAACACATGAACAGACATTAAAAATGCACGTCAATTTTCACTAGCAGGCCGATGTGCACGTGATAGGGCTTGAAATGAAATTATGAATATTTTTGTACTGGATCAGGATTCGGATCCACATACTTACCTTTGGAGGAGACCTAGAGTAGATTGCAGTCTTGAGAAAAGGAATGAAATGATTGAACAATACTGTTCCTTTAAATGGCTATTGGTTCATCAAATAAAATAAAATTTTCTGGTGTAAGTAAGTTTACTGGCGGCTGTATTTCTGTTTACCATAACTTCCGCTATGTCATTTCCCAACGTAAACCGGCTCTGCCCAGTTGGTAATGAAGGAACGTGATGCTTAATGGGAATTCTGGATTATAACGTCTTTCTCTTGAGGTTACCAGAGGTAAAGTAATTCTGTTTGTGACTCTTAAAAGTAAATGCCAGAACCCACGCATTGCACCTGTGATAGTTCGTTCTACCAGACCATTGTGGCCACATTTCCCAGTCCCAGGAGTGTGCTGTAACAGATGATGTGCTTAGCTTACAAAATTAGTCACGGTGGAAAAAACGCGAGTCTATTAAATGGTTAAGTAGAAGCAAGCTTCTGACGCGGAGATTATGCTATTCTCATGTCAGCAGGATGTAAGGACTCTTCTAGCCATCGTAGGCTCGATGTGAAGCCATTTTGAAATTTTCGCAAATTCAGCTAACTTCTTAGTTCGAGAAAATCCACTGGTAAGTGTAAAGTTACCGGTTAATTCGATTATTACCCTCATTATTACCATCATTTTCTTCATACCGCTGCTGGAACAGTGTACTTGAAGATCATTTGATGCCTTTTGGTCACCATAGAATAGTTTCCCAAGAACAGGTTATTTCCCTGTCTACGGAATCCTTTTCATGTTAATATCAAACATCAGCAATTTCTCGTAGATTACATTAAAACTAAAGTAATTGATGAAGACGTTACTTGATAACGAAAACGCGCTGCCTTTCTTCATTTACTTGCGCCTAGAAATGGCTATCGAGTACTGCCAAACCAAAAGGCAAGAGATCTCACTGCCTTCCGATATACGTCGCTGTCAGTTCTTCCATATGATTTGGTCGACGTGACCTGTTTCAAGTTGTGTAAGAGAGACAATGTTTTAGAAAATCAATTGTTTTCCTTTGCAATAAACAGAAAGATTTTCATTCTAAGCATTCCAAGTACAAAAGTTTCGCAATATTATTTCAAATTTAATATTCGCTTCAATAATCTAGGAAAGTATTTCACAGTTGCGAAACTCGCATCCAACTCATTGACCTTACACTTAATCGCTGACCAAAATTCTAGCTCAAAGTGACATCAGATTAAGTAACCTAATGTAGTGAAGACTGTTTCCCAGAGCTCTTTGTCACCGGAAAATTCGCAATTCACTCATTTGGCTCCATAAGTACACTGTAACAGTAATTTTTGTGTGTATGCAATGCATACAGATTGTAGAATTTAGCTGTGCTCTCTCTTCTACTTCTGTGTACAATATGCCTGACCTAAACGAGGCCATTATCATTACAGGCCCTGGGCAGAGCAACATCATACAACCTGACTGTTAGTTTTACCTGATTTTATAATCATTTAAATAAAACAACATGACCTTCCAGTGAGAAACATTTCGTCCCCTTTTCCTTCTGTGAAATTTGTCAGTAAGGTTTTTGCCTTCCAACCAGCGTAATGTGGCAGAGTACGGCAGGTAAACGATTCACAAAACACGATTTATTGCCGTTAAGACGATTTATTTCAACATCACAAGACTGTTCATAGATGCAATCGATTTCGAGGTGCAAAGTGTTTCTTATCTTACTTTTGTGACAGGTGGGCATAAGTGATTTCCAAAGACTTTTTATTGTACTGAAATAATCTTTTGTCACAAAGTAATGAGGTAAGTGTTTTATTCGTATATATTTTGTAGGAAACTGTAATCGTGATGGAAGATGATACACCTGAATGTTTGACACAACTGATAGGAGAAAACGCTGCATATTAACCAAACCCTGCGCCTCCTCTCCATATCCGCCTATGACACGAGCACGGGATTCTCCTCCTATACCTCTACAGAGATGTTCCTAGCACACCTGAGAATTGGCAACGCCGTCACAAACATTACGCAACACTGCGGCAGTGCAATCACTTCTGCGTATGGTACTGAATTGACTCACTAAATTCTCTTGATATTCCCTTTCCATTTGAATGACTCGTGCTATATAATCCTCATGTAAACTAAGACACTGCGACAGAAAATTCAATTTTTTGGCTTCTTCACATAAGTGACAACTTTTATTATCTTTCACGATGCATTATGAGGCTGCTGAGAGTGGCGCACAGGCAGCAGTGTACGAGCTTTTTTTCTGATATATTTTATGGAGCTTAGAATTTCCAGAAAAAATTCTGTATCGAAATCGCAAGAAAACCTTTACACATCAAATCCTCTTGGTAACTCGACTCAGTAAGTTGTGTTAATGGTCATAGATCTTGGCTTTCTGACTGCCAAGCTGCTTCGCAACACCAGCGTCTCTGAAGAAATTCGAATCGACACCTCAAAACAAGCATTTTGCCTGAGTAGCTATAGAGCAGGTTCCGATAGGTATTGACACAATCTTTTGCATCCATTTACCATAGAGAATCAAAGAAAGAAACCAAACACATTACATTGCATTTGCTCTCTGTACCTTGACTAACACATATGAATCCATGACACTAATAAATTATTTGAAGAACCTCCCGTGAAAGGAAAAAGAACAGAATGTGACGCATTAATTGTAGGGCACTGGATCAAAAACAATGAAATTAATTCTGTGCCACATTGATGTATTGCATCCTAGTGTAATAAAGTAATCATCAAATAAAAACGGTTTTGTGCCTCCTTTGCTATCAAGAGTGAAACACAAATAATAGACAGATTTTATGGGTCATCACTCAACAACATTAAAGCATTTTACATGGTCGAGAGTGCGGAGTGGAGCAGACGTCGGCAGAAGGCGAGACAATGCAGTGCCTCAGCCCCCGCCGGTAGGCAGTAAACGGGTCCCAGAGAACTCAGACGCATGCGTTGTTCAGAGGCAGATGGTCGGCAAAGAAATCTTTCGCTAAAACATTGTTGGACCAAACTATTATTACCAGTGTGACAGAAAGCGAAATCTATTGTAGATTCGCTTGAATTACACTCATAGCTTCAGCACCGACAGGAAAGGGGTGATAAAAACTTTGTCGACGTGTGCTTTGAGTTACTAGACGTCGTATTAGCTAGTATCGCGTTTTACCTCAAGACTACGGTCGTAGTCAAGAATAATGTGCTAAGACTGAAGTCAAGACTTCCTCTGGGAAGTGCTGCAGTCTACAATGTAGCCAGATCGAGCATATATTGCCGGACATAGGAGTCTGAGAGGAGCACGACTGTATTGTCCCCTATACGTGAACAACTCGGCGGTTAATTTTTTGCTCTAAGACTGTATCTACAACACATATTGCACGCTGAAGTCCCAGAAGAATTAAAAAACAAAAGAAGTTTATGAGAGCAACGTTAACAATAGCGTTCGAAGTATTCATAGTATTGTATACGTGTGTGTAAACGCCTTCCAATGCCCACTGAAGGAAGACAAGGATACACAGTCTAGCTTCAATGTTATAAATTCGCCTCAGTTTGCGGATGAACTCAGACTTAGGTTGATAATCATTTTGAATATTTAGCAGTACTGTACCCATTGGTGTTAAACTCGTTTTCAACCAATGATTCCCACAGCTACAGGAACACTACTTGTGATATCTCTTAGCACTGCATAAGTATCTTGTCTATCAGACGAAAAGATCAACCTGACACAAACGGTGTGAACTTTGTTTTACAACCTTTGTACCTGGATAATGAGCTTCTTCATATTTGAGATGTCTGTGAACGTTGCTTCTTGAGACGATTTAAGACGAAACTAAATTCCTTCAGCAACGACAATGTTTCAAGAAATCGTCTTAACGGCACTAAATCGTGCTTTGTGAATCGTTTACCGGTCGTACTCCGCCGCATTTCTCTTGTTGGGAGGCAAATAGCTTACTGACAAATTTCACAGAAAGGGGAAGAAATGTCTCCCACTGGAAGGTCATGTTGTTTTATTTAAATGATCACAAAATCAGGTAAAACGAACAGTCAGGTTGTCAGTATAAGCAGATTACTGTTGTCAGTATGATGTTGCACTGCCCAGGGCCTGTAATGATAAAGGGCCCGTTTAGGTCAGGCATATTGCATACAGAAGTGGAAGAGAGAGCACAGCTAAATTCTACAATCAGTATGCATTGCATGCACACAGAAATTACTGTTACAGTGCACTTATGGAGCCAAATGAGTGAATTGCGAATTTTCCGGTGACAAAGAGCTCTGGGAAACAGTCTTCGCTAAATTAGGTTACTTATTCTGGTGTCGCTCTGAGCTAGAATTTATGGTCAGCGACTAAGCGTAAGGTCAATGAGTCGGATGCGAGTTTTGGAACTGTGAAATACTTTCCTAGATTATAGAAGCGAATATTAAATTTGAACTAATATTGCGAAAAATTTGTACTTGGATAGCTTAGAATGAAAATTTTTCTGTTTATTGCAAAGGAAAACAATTGATTTTCTAAAACATTGTCTGACATACACAACTTGAAACAGGTCATGTCGACCAAATCATATGGAAGAACTGATAGCGACGTATATCGGAAGGCAGTGAGAGCTCTTGCCTTTTGGTTTGGCAGTACTCGACAGCCATTTCTAGGCGCATGTAAATGATGAAATTCAGCACGTTTTTGTTATCAAGTAACGTCTTCATCAATTACTATAGTTTTGCTGAAATCTACGAGTAATTGCTGATGTTTGATATTAACATGAAAAGGATTCCATAGACAGGGAAAGAATCTATACTTGGGAAACTACTTCTACGGTGACCAAAATCCATCAAATGATCTTCAAGTACACTGTTCCAGCAGCGGTATGATGAAAATGATGGTAATAATGAGGGTAATAATCGAATTTACCGGTAACTTCACACTTAGCAGTGGATTTTCTCGAACTAAGGAATTAGCTGAATTTGCGAAAATTTCAAAATGGCTTCACATCGAGCCTACGATGGCTAGAAGAGACCGTACATCCTGCTGACATGAGAATAGCATAATCTCCGCGTCAGAAGCTTGTTTCTACTTAACCATTTAATAGACTCGTGCTTTTTCCACCGTGACTAATTTTGTAAGCTAAGCACATCATCTGTTACAGCACACTCCTGGGACTGGGAAATGTGGCCACAATGGTCTGGTAGAACGAACTATCACAGGGGCAATGCGTGGGTTCAGGCATTTACTTTTAAGAGTCACAAACAGAATTACTTTTCCTCTGGTAACCTCAAGAGAAAGACGTTATAATCCAGAATCCGCATTAAGCATCACGTTCCTTCATTACCAAGTGGGCAGAGCCGGTTTACGTTGGGAAATGACATAGCGGAAGTTATGGTAAACAGAAATACAGCCGCCAGTAAACTTATTACACCAGAAAATTTTATTTTATTTGATGAACCGATAGCCATTTAAAGGAACTGGGCTCTTACTTTACTTGTACTTGATTGAACAAGAGGCGCTGAAAAATGTGGTGCTGGACTGTGATTCGAATTCGTATCTCCTCTTTCGGGGATCTGAATCTCTCAAAACAGTATTGTTCAATCATTTCATTCCTTTTCTTAAGACTGCAATCTTCTCTAGGTCTCCTCCAAAGGTAAGTATGTGGATCCGAATCCTGATCCAGTACAAAAATATTCATAGTTTCATTTCAAGCCCTATCACGTGCACACCGGCCTGCTAGTGAAAATTGACGTGCATTTTTAATGTCTGTTCATGTGTTGCCAACAATCGCAATAGGTGTCGTTATTTCTGGTCAAACACGCACACATATTACTATTGGTGAGCAAGAAACTGATACTTAAGCTATATTCGTGGATGCACGGTAGGTGTGCAGTCCGATTGTCGCCTAGGCACAAAAGTTTGTACTCATACTTAGGTTCAAACACCTAGCAGCTGGTAAGAATAACCGATCCGAAACATTTGATTTGACTTAGTTAACAATCCATTTAATTGTTGGGTTCGTATTTCCGTCACAGAATTTCACATCATGCTCTTCATCTTTAAATGCATGCACACTTTGTTACTTCAGAATAGAGGTATATCAGACATCTTTCGTGGTTAGTAAACAGGGACGAAATGGTCTTGATAGAAGTATCGGTTTATTACAAAAACTGTCGTCTTTTATTTTCAACTTTAGATTTAGTTACTGGTAATAGCAAAAATTTCGATAATTCATGACTCTTCATGGCTAGTCATCAATATGATATGATTAGATTAGATTAAATTAGAGTAATTCTTGTTTCATACATCATGAATATGATATTTCCTAATGATGTGGAACGTGTCATTTTAATGAGTGATTTCTTTACACACCATGATTCAGTTTTCTTACAACAATTTTTTACGCTCTCTCTCTACTCTTTTTGTTTTTTATCTGTCTCTCTCTCTCTCTCTCTCTCTCTCTCCCTCTCTGTCACACACACACACACACACACACACACACACACACACACACACACACATGCTTTTTTTACTTTTATTTGTTTGTTGTGCTCGACTATCGGCGAGGCAGGGAAACGTCTGCGAATGAATTTCTTAGTTTTTAGTACACTTACGAAAGAAATATAAAAACAGCTATGAGAGTTACTGATTTATGATGCATGATTTGCAGTCAGTTCTGAGTTTTATTAGTAACTACGCTCCAGTCCCTAAACCTAGTTACAGGAATGCGAACCAGACGCATTACGTATTCCAGGACCTAGCACCCGCGTCTTGGAGACACCAGCTATGGTCACTTCCCAGCCCGCTGTAGGATCACATCGGTTCGTCTTCTTCCTGCTGGTAATGTAACTGAGATTGGGCAACAAGGCAAAGAATTTTTGGCAACTCTGTGATCGACGAGTTACTTCCTGGTGTGCACGGAAATAAGCCTCAAAGTTCACTTGATTTTACCTTTCATTTCCATTGAATAATCCGAGTTATTATGGCTTGAGATGTAACAAAAGATTGTAAATTTACGGTTTTCAGCCCAGGAAAGTCGTTGCACGTGGAAATCACAACTAATTTCGTCCTTTAAATATCGGTTTACGAGTTCTAGCCACTATTGGTCTCGTAAGAGGAAAATAAGAGACATACATCTTCGCCAGCTCTGTGGTAACGTGCTGACCTGTGAAAAAGCGTCTATTATGGTTCGCAGTTCCAGTCTCACTGACTGTAGCGTGTTTATCCCTTCGGTGAAAGAGCTACAAGCAGCCAGGTCAATCATCGATAAGGAAATAGTAGGAAAATACTTTCGGCTCACAGTGCAATGGTAACGCCTCTTTCCGCTGCTAACAAGCAAATTTGGGGTTTCTTGGAATACATAACTTTTTTTACGAAATGCCACATTTGCATACCTATTGAGCATGACACAGCATACCAATTAAACACAGACCCAATCAAAAGCTGAGCGAGCAGTATTTTACCAATTCGTGACGATAGAGGTACGCTTGTGAACAGATACTCAGTTTTATTAAAACAGACTTTCGTCGTAAGGTTATCGTGTGTAGTTTTAATTCATTTCTTATAATACAGCTCAAAATTTACGTAAGGTTTCCTTTAGTGTTGTTAAGACAATAGTAAACATGAGAGAGAAATTTATCATCAACGATATATGCGAATTCTCTGATGTAACCTGTAACAGTCTGACAGTGCACATGCAGTTTGTTGATTACATGCATGTCGAAAACTTGTACTGAGATAAAGCTGTCAAACAAGGTTTGAAGAAGAATAAAAAGCCACTTCCAGACGACAGCTAATGTAGAAAATACTTTTCCGACGTATTTTGGCACGATGTGCTCTCCCCATACATAATATAAAAGTTTCGATATGCATTTGCTGCCTGGTTGTCTATTAAGTCCTAAAAGAACAAAATGTCGCTGAAGTTAGCCCTTTTTCCACATGCGACTATTTTGGGTTGAGAAGTGATGGGAGTTATGTTACAAGTTCCATTACGTTGATAACTTCAGCAGACAGAATTGCTTTTTAAAAAATATAGCAATGAATGTGCTCGAACTCGCGACATCCTATCTACGGGACACGACACTTACCATTACGCTACTAACTGGCTCATAGCTACTGCAGCTCCAGAACTAAAAACAATTCTTCCAGAACATTTGCATTCCACAGCGCTGTGAGGTATTGCATATGGCCGAGTCTATACTTATGAGAGATAAACAGTTATACCTTTTCTTTTGCACTGCAGGACGTTTTCAACAAGCAGATAGCGCAATAGAGTAGCTCAAGTGGAAAGGAACATTTCCTATTAAAATTTCTGCATCCTACGTTGTTGGCAGATCTGTGTAGGTGGCAGTTACGTGATTTTATTTCGGTGATTACACAATAGGGTCGAATGTAAGCACTGGGTAGCCGAGGCAGCAAGTTCATGGTGATTCGGTCAACCAAATAAATGAATTTACTGATGAACATCCTGCAAATTACTACAGGGAGCCTGTGTGTCGGAACTCTCAACCAGTGTCACGCAACGGCGTTACGATAGAAAAATGTGCGGTAGAGAATAGGGTTTGGTTGTCTGTTGGAGTGATGATAGGTTCATATATCTATGGTCTGGGTTCGATTCCAACTTCTGTCAATGATTTTCACATGAGGAGAGACAAATTCGATTCTCTTCTTGCTACACCAAGTGAAGAAGACATAATGGCATTGTGGTCTGAAATTCACATTAAAAATGATATTCCTTCTCCACCACGTAGACCTTAGGGTGAACCACAATAAAGTCTCGAGTGGCGACACGTAGAAAGTCTGTCACCAGTAACCTTTCTTATACTAGTTATTTATTTCTAGTGACGAAACAAACGCTATGTAGGCTCACAGGACACGTATTCCGTCTTTTATCTGAGTTTCAGTGTGTCGATAAAATTGGTTCTGAACTGCGAATGCAACTCAGACCGCCCTTAACGCAGAAATTAATCCTTTTTTGACAATACAGCTCGGCTGCAATTTGTTTGTTCGAAACTGCAGAGTTGCGGGTCAAGAGGTTCGAATCCTGGCCCGGCACTAAAGATTTTATAATGTATTATCAAGCTCCAGCATGAGAACACCTATCTGCTGGTGGATAATAATACTGATTTTTAATGTATTTTCATTCGGTGTCAACACTAACGAAATTTGACGTTTTTGACTCCCAGTGAGACACAGAACTATTTGCGAGATCACTGGAAGTCCAAGATGTTATTCCGAGCTGCTGGTGGAGAAAAATTCGGTAGCTGACGTCTCTTTGTGTGGGGCTCTATTCCCAGTCAGCATTGAACTCTTTGTCATATTATTTCTAGTTCAGACATGCTCACATGTCGCTACTGATGCAAAAAACCCATATTTAACGGTCGTTTTCTCTAGCATATAACAGCGATAGGAGCCGGGTTGGAGTCATCGGAGGAAAAAAGTTAATGTTTCGTCTCGTGATTTCAGTTAAAACATCTAGCTGCTGCCGAGAAAATCCGATATGTCACAGTTGATTGTGCTTCGATATCAATCCGATTAGGTTCTGGGATCGAATCCCTGTCCAACACAAAGCTTTACCTCACGGCATTTCAAGTAAGTTAGTTGTGAAGAAGCAATATTTAACATCTCTCGTAGTTCGTTAACAGGGACAATAGATGCTGGGTAGAAATTCGCGTCCGTTAAAAATGTTTGCGTTATGTAATTTAAAGTTGATATTTGCTAACTTACGCTGTCTAAAATCGAGGTATATCATGCTCTGTATGCCTAATCAGGAATGAGTGTTAGTTTCCGTCAGTCACGAAATCCTTGATTCTTCTGCATGACCTGGGTTTGAATCCATATGCAAAACGAGACGGTTCGTCGTGTCATTTGAATTTCATACATATTCTCAACTAGCTGCTCGTGAATAACTTAAATTTGTAATATCATTTTGTGTTAAATAATAAGTTCGGTATGTTACTTTGAAGAGGAAATCATGAATATGACGAACTTACTAAGTGCATTACCTATCTGACATAGTAATGAGCATGGTAACATTTCAGGTATGTCATTTATTGTAATAAATGTGAGCTTACAAGCCTTAAGGACAGTCTTATCTGTGATGTGGTGTTCGATGATATTTGTGGTATCGTGGTATTACTTTACATCTTGAGTTATTGCGATACAGAGCAGTGTTTTCTAGTGGTGACTTGTTGGAACCATTTCCAATAGTCAAACGACTGTACCATGGAGCGATTAGAGGACCTGCTAGACGGTGGCGTTATGTGGGTTGCATGCGAATCAGACGAAATGCAATTCAGGTCGTGCGGATACATTTGAGCACGACTGTACATCCACAGAAGAACAAATGAATACAATTTCAGAAAAAATGGATTCTTTATTCAAGAGGAAAAGCTTCACAAGTTAAATAAGTTAACAACGCGTTGGTCCACATGCTCGGCATTGGTTGATAGGAGAGTTGTTGGACACTCTCCTTATGGATGTCGTATCAAATTCTGCCCAACTGATGCGCTATACAGTCATTATCTCAAGCTAGTGGAGGTCCTTGCGTATAACGTTCTGAACATTCTCAATTGGGGAAATGTGCGGCGACCTGGCTCGCCAAACTAGGATTTGGCAAACACAAAGAAAAAAAGTAGAAACTCTCACCAAGTGCTGGCGGGTATAGCCCAAAGTAGCTTGCTATGAAGTGCAACAAAACGGGGCATAGAATATCGTCAACTTACAACTGAGACAAACGGAGCAGCGGATGATGTCCAAAGACATCCTCCAACGAAAGGAAGTGGCACCCCAGGTCATCACTCCTAGTTGTCGGGAGGTATGGCCGGCTAAAGTCAGTCTGGTACACCACCAGTGTCCAGGGCATCCCCAGATGCATCTTCCTCCTCGAATCTCATTAACAGAAGTAGAATTGTCTTCAGTGTTGAGTCCTGCTCGAATCGAGTCCTGATGACCATAGATGATCTAATGCGTAATTGGACAGAATTTCATATGATATCCTTCAGAAGGACAGCCAACAACTCTCCCAATGAATACAATGAAATTTTCACTCTTCAGCGGAGTGTGCACTGATATGAAACTTCCTGGCTGATTAAAACTGTGTGCCAGACCGAGACTCGAACTCTGGTCCCCAGTTTTAGTCTCGGTCCGCCACACAGTTTTTATCAGCCAGGACGTTTCTATCAATCAATGCCAAGCCGAATAACCGCTTGCATAGACCATCGTGGTGTCTACTTGCGCGGGTTGTGAAGCTCTTTCTCTTGAATAATCATCTACTTTTTCTGAAATTTTGATCATACGTTTGTCAGGACATATACACGCGACAGCAAAAAAGGTGGGTCACCCCTGAATTCCAATGTGTAGGCTGCACCTGAATGTATGCAACCAACATAGCGTATCTGTGTTGCACATAGTCGCAACCCTCCACAGTACAGTCGTTGTAAGATACACAATGGGTACCGCTAGAGACTACTAGAGAACACCAGTCTTTATGAGAGTCCGTCCAGATGTAAAGTAACACCACGGTAGTACAGAAGAGATCAGACAGTCCTTAACGTTTATAAACTAAACTTAATTACAATAAGTGACATTTCAAATGTTATGTCACATAAATCGTTCAGTAATCAAATATTTGAAAACAGTATATGGAATGGCTGGTTCAAATGGCTCTGAGCACTATGGGACTTAACATCTGTGGTCATCAGTTCCCTAGAACTTAGAACTACTTAAACCCAACTAACCTAAGGACATCACACACATCCATGCCCGAGGCAGGGTTCGAACCTGCGACCGTAGCAGTCGCACGGCTCCGGACTGAGCGCCTAGAACCGCTAGACCACCGCGGCCGGCCAGTATATGGATTTATAAAGTTGTATGGCAATCGGAAACAAGTTCTTTGCCGTCTAAAAGGTTTACCCAACACATGCTGAACGTCGTTCAACGTTCAACGGGGAGTGGTTTCGCATAAACTTTCTGTAATACTAAGCAGTTAAAAGAAAACGTGATTAACGGCGGCAACCACTCTACGGAAATCCCAACATTAATAGCGAATCACAAGTAATATCGTTGTTCACATTACTCATCAACAGTTACTTGTACACGAAGTTGTACTTTAAATGACATGATAAACGTCTTCGTTCTGGATCCGGATACAAACCCAGAACATAAAGCCATTGTTAACCAAGCAAAGCTTTGTGCCTTTGTGCCTTATCCAGACTCGATCACTAGGCAGAAAGAAACGTCAAATATTGACGTTTGCACCAGTATCAGTTATTAATTCTCAACTTGAACGTAAATGACGATAATGTTTGTACGAAAGCAGGAACCCTAACATGACAATTACCTTCTTGGTAATTAACCTCTAAAGACGTTGTATAGTGTTGCATAGTCAAGGAATAAAGGATGCACAAATTTAAAATTGAAATGCCATCATGTAATGCTGGGGACAAGGATGCGAACCCAGCACCTAATCGGATTGTTGAATAAGTACGTAAAATCAGAATGTAGATATCACTGATTGTCACCAGTAGTGGGGTTGGAACCTTAAATGATGACTGAGGTTGTATTGCCTGACCGGGATTCGAACCCGGCGCCTATCGCCGTCTTTGTCTAACCAGGAACAGACAAGAAATGTCCAATGTTGGTCCACCATCAGCGAAATGTGCACACGTTTAACTAGAAATAAGGTGCGAAAACGTCTATACTGACTGAGAGTCGAACACCGCACACATTGTTATGAAGACACGTTAATAATCAACTTCATATTCAGTATTAGCTAGGAGTAGCATGTTTAGTTGCAAACCTTAAGGCCTTACTCATCCCTAGTAACGTGTTGCCTAACATCTGCGGTATCATGATGTTAATTTACAAGTGGATTGACTGCCGTAAAGAGCAATGTTCTCTAGTATTCGTGTATCATTGAGATGTAAATTAAGTGCTTCAGCAGAAAATAATTTCCGTCGTGCAGCACGTATTGTTTCAGAGACACTGAGTACATATTGTAAGTGCACAAAACGTGTATTATACACTAAATATATACTATTATTTGGAGAATCTGCCGCCAAACCTGTTTACTTTTACATTCCGCTTAGTTGTCGTGGTTGAATACAGGTTTTCTTAAGGCTACATCTAATGCACAGCGCTTACAGGAAAGTATAGTTTCCTGCGTCGTGCTATTGCTAGCTAGGTGAAATATTTTGTGGTAGCTATGATTAAAATGAAAGTATTTTTGAAAGTATTGTTCGTCAAATATTTGAATAAATAGTCAACTGCACGTGTGCCCGCACGTGTTATAGCATAATAACTGTAGCTGCGTTAATTTGTACTACAGACTTGGGTAGGTTAGGTGTA